>NW_025335589.1:11899788-12057122 GCF_004798865.1 Varanus komodoensis
CTCTTTTTCATTTAACTTAATTTTATTTCATTTTAAACTTTCTCTTTGTATTGACCCTTAAGAATTATGTCACAGGAATTCTGTCCTAGGAATTATGCATGTATCTCTAACAAAATCACTCAGGGATGTGATCAAGAAATAGTTTTTTATCATGGTCCTTTCACAGCCAACTGTATACCTAATTGTTAAATTTTAAGAAAAGAAAAAAACACAAAAGAAAAGAAAAGATGGTGTTACCTGAGTGTGAATGTATTAATTTCATGGCATACATATGAAATGTGTATGTTTATGAAAATGTAGGTTTCTATGGACTTTAGGTAAACTTCAGCAAAAGCTAACCAGAGAGTCAAGTATCTGTCCACAGTTGGCAGTGATATGCCACATGCTCAAATTTAAAGCATTGTAAGTCTACTGCATTAGATTAAGTGTGTGTTTATCCTTCCAGTGTTTTCATATTAGATGGCCTGAGAGCTTAGGTGTAATAGAAGAGTTATGGCGGCTAGGGATGTGTGGTGAATAATGTCATGGGAAATACATTTTGATCCATGTTCTCAGGCTATAGTGATCTGGGGAAATCCAGATTTAAAAATTGGAAAGAAAAAGTTTTTTGAGGTGGACATATACAGACAAAGCAATTTTAAATTTGGATCAACTAGTGGGTTATTTTCTGTTTTTATCTTAAATATGATTTGGCAATTGCAGTATTTATTAGTGTTTAGGTTTGACCCTGCTGTTTTAACATCTTTAGCAGTTCCCTTGTTATTCCCTTGTTATGAGGCCACTCAAACAAACTGATTTATTATCCATTGTATAAAAACCTGTTATCGATTGATAAATATGATATATAAGGACTTAATCAGAAATAGAATAGGAAATTTATTGTGTCATTTTGCATAATCAATGAATCACCATCCTGGCATCTTATTTGGTGTGTCTGTGACTCTCAGGTTGCACCTTATATAGCTAAAGCTCTTATTTTGGGACTATTGGTTGCCATACCATCCCTTTAACAAGGATTTATCTAAACCAGCTGTAACACAGCTAAAGCTTCTTTAAAGCCAATATTTTGGTAATACACAATTATTGCCTTTTTGAGAGGAGGCCATTATATGGATATTTTTGTATTGGAACACTCCTTAATATTTGCTGCTGTACATCCTCATTTAAATTATCCACCTGTCTCCTGAACTTTGCATTCTTACAACTAAAAGTCAGCCAATAATATCTGTGAGGCTCCAATACTACATTCCATTAAGTAGGTGCATTGTATAATTTAAGAGGTACAGATCTGGGACCAATCCCAACTAAACATCTTATATCCTACTGATTTCATTATATGTGCATGTGCATTACATTAATCATGTGCCTTATATTCTTCCATCAATATAAACTGGACATATAAATGCCTAACTTTGGTTGGCTCATATCTTTTGTGCCTTCTTTTCAAACGGAAACAATGAATTTAGGCTTAATTAAAAATAGACTGTAATAAATTTAGATTTCTGCTCAGTTTTGAAAGATGGCATATTAGTCCTCAGTATATAACTATTCTTCCAAGTATAGTGCAATTATATGAGTTCTTGTTGTTCTATTTATTTATATCTTAGTTTTTCTCAGAGATTTAGACTCTGGTAGCTCACAACATTAAAATTCACACAGTTAAAACATTCAAAAGAATACAGAAGTTAAAGGTACAATTAAATCAACTACATATTAAAATTAAATCACTACCTAGCTTACACAACAGAAATATAAATAGTAAAACTAACCCAGCACATCCTAACAGGCCTTTCCCATAAGCCTGCTGCAACAGAAAGATCTCATCCTGCTTACAGAACCATGACAGGGAAGACATCAAGCTTCTCTCCCCAGGAAGGGGAAGTTCTCCTAATGTTCAGTGGGAGTTTGCCAACACTAAGGCTGCAATCATATGCATTCTTAATTAGACAAAAACCCCATTAAATGTAATGGACTTACTTCAGAGTAAGCAAGTCTAGGATTGCATTGCAAATATGGTTAGGACTGGAGTTTTCAGCTACATTCCTGTAGCTACATTGGAGTAATTCAGTGAGACTTATTTCTGAATACTCACATAGTGGGTTGTGCTGTGAATGTGATCCATTTTAAGTTCAGTGAAATGACTTCTCTATTTCATGAGAACATCACTTTTAGGTGGAAAAGAGACTCAAATATGCATTAAAGCCTGCTAATGCTGGTCGCCTGAAGATTTATGGTCATAAAATGTTCTTTCATGATAAGAAGGTATTAAATATCATCTTCAAGAACTGAAGATGGGGAATGATTATTTAGCCAGGACTAATCTCTGTAGCTGGTTCATACAGGTACACCTGAAAAAAGGGTGAAGGAGAAGGTAGGTCATGCTTCTTTTGCTTGAGTGAGTCACACAGCCTTATTAAATGTGAGCAACGTTTGGCCATCTTTTGCTATTTCTAATTACAAGTGATGACTAACAACGTGTTCTTGTGACATTTTTAACAAGAGAGAGGAATGAAGAAACTGTTATTAACAAATCCTGAAGGGAGAGAAAGAATATAAAGATGGGGAGGTGGGGAATAGAAGCGGACAGGATAGTAAGGAGAGAAATGCAAATAGAATAGCAACAAGAAGATAAGATATTCAAAGAGTAGAGTACCTCTGAAAGCAGCCATGTTTTAATAACCCTTTTGTGTATATCACACCTGTGCATCAGCTTGTCCTTTGCTTTTTGGCTGGTGTCTGCTCTCAGGTCAGGACCAGCCATGCCATGCAACCGGGTAGGACAACCTGCTTCAGGCAGCTGTATGGTGCAGAAATGAAGGTAGGAATTGGTGCCTGAATGGGGCAACCATGACTTTTCCATGTTGGACAGTGAATGACCACTGAGGTTCTGTTTTAGGCACTGTTTCAGAATGTTGGGCTGACACTACCTTGCTTGGGTAATGGTGCCTCTGCAATTGTCAGTTTGTTATCTTAACAATCTATGTCTCCCACTGTCTCCCACTGTCTTGAATCAATGGGAATATTTGGCACTTTAAGAGAGTATTATAGGTCCTCTCACAAGATGGCTGCCATGGGGATGCTTGCCCTTTCATAAAATGGCACCATGGTATGTGTGTCAGTCACAAAGCTTCCTAAAGGCAAACTGGTAATATTCTTCAAAAAAATAAAAAATAAAAAGAGAAAAATAAGATAAGAAAAGAAAAGAAAAGAAAAGAAAGCAAAACACACATTCAACCTGCCAAAAATAATTATGAGGCAGAGGTGAGGACTACACTTCCAAAAGAAAAACTGCTTTCTTGAACCCAGATAAAGGAGATGCTGGAGAACCATGTTCCCTTTCCAGCATGCCAGTTCCCCAACTGAAACCAACATTTTTTTAATTAAAAAAATTGAAATAAAATAAAAGTTGGGAGGGGCAGGGAACTGAGTAGATGTCAGAGAAGTATTTGCATTGGAGAACTTAGCTGCAAGCTCTAGGACTTTGGAGAGACAATTATGTGAGTAATCTGGTGGTCTGACTCCATTTTATTAATTCTTGTAATAAATATGTTTAATTAATACACATTTTCCCTACCATCCTTTCAGATAGTGCTCAAATAGGTAAGTATTGCTTTTTTTCTTATAATGTCTTCATACTTTCCCTTCCTTCCCTCTATGCAGGGTTACACCTCTGCCCATTTCCATTCAGGTCACTTAGATGGGAGTGGTGAACTGCATGGTGTTGTTTGCTTAATAATTTATAGCAGTGATGTAAAAATGATGTTAATTAGAATTTACAGGAAGAAAACAAATGACTGGAACAAATTAAAGCTAACCACCAATACAATTAACAAAGCATAACACAAGAAATTCCCCTCCACCCTTTTAAAGGTAATCACTCAGTGATCAACCCAATCTAATTAGCTTGAAAAATTCTTAGAAAGTTTTGATAGTACAAGTGTGTACAAAAGTACATTCTGGACTAGGGATAGGAGAGAAATATGTTAGTTCACATGCAAATTTACCTAATTTCAGAGAAAAATACATGAATTAATTATACTCTCCCAAAGTTTTGCAATATGCTCTGCAATTAAAAGAATGAAGAAAAGAGTATACGTTAGAAAAATGTTTATAGGTGGTCCCACAAAATGACTGCCACTGGGGCTGTGCCTATAAAAATATAATGTTTATATTAGTGAAAACATACAAAAATATATTATACTGGGGAAAATTAATTGCAAATGGGTCTGCATTGGACAAAACTGCATGCAGAAATATACGTATTAAGCAAAGGTTCAGGATTTAAATTTAAATCCAGTATATACATTTTTCTTCAGACTTTGAAAAATGCACGTACTGATGCAGAAATGGGTTAAACTGAATAAAAGGTTGGAAACACATGCAACTGATTAAAATACACATACCCCATGTGGGGTTTTTTTTCCTGTGAGTGAATATTATTTGCCACACAGTACCACTCTAAGTGCACAATCCTATACACATTTAAGTAGACAAAAGGCTTACAACTCCCATCATAGCTCACTGGGATAGGCCTTCTTTTCTGTCTAACATTGCATAGGATTATACTTTAAGTGATGCTGAATGTGGAGGAAAATGGAATGTATGCAATAAATCTCCCCTTATGAATGGCACACACTTTGCAGCCCTCTGATTATTTTGGCAGCAACAGCAATACTGTTGTAACATTGTAAGAGTTCACGTTTGCACTTCCTTTTCTTTCTGGAATATCATTCTAAAGAAAAGAAGAGTGATGGTTGGAATAAAATATGAAGTCAGTTCCTTCGGGGTATAACCTTTTCCAAATACCAATTAACTTGAACTTCAATATGAAGTTAATTTAAGAGTTTTATATCTCCGTGGGAAAAAGCAAATTTATGACCAAGTTGCTTGGAAGGATGTTATTCCAGGATAATTCCTGTGAACTTCAAAATAAGAATCTGCATAATTAATAGAAGAAAAATACTGTTGAACTTGGTAGTCACATAACTGGCAGCTTATTAATTCATAGGAAATTAGAGTAAAACCCTATTCTTTCAGCATTGTTAAAAGAGCTTGCAGCCATATTTAATAATTTAACTAGTAAAGTCAGGCACATGATTGTTTTCTTATGATGCAGAAATGTTCTAGGAACCATTCTCTTGTTTGGTAGCTAGCCGATGCTTGGAAGATACTCTGTAAAACCAAAACCAGGTCATCGTTCTTTTGCCCATCTTGAATTGAGTTGGTTTTATTCAATGGCTGGTGTGTGTGAGTGATTTGAGTGTGAAAAATTTCTTCAAAGGAAGTGAGCTGAAAACATTTTGTTCCCAGAAAAATCTTGTTTCAAAGTGAGCTTGAGGAAAAGCAAGATACTAGCCACCATAAAAATGGCCACTTCCTTTGCCACTTATGTGAATTCCCATTTTAGTGGACAACTGTGAAGTGCTACAGAGAGCCACACACCTTTACGGAGTGAGTAGTTCCTTTCTCACTTCATGCAAGGTGGGTAGCATTAAATACACCTCCAAAGAAAGAACAGTGATTGAAACAATACTGTAAAATAAAAAGTGACAGTGCATTTTCATATGCAACTGCATTTTTAAAGTGGAAACACTAGGGTTAAAAAAAGTTTGGCAGTATCTATCTCTATATGAGAGAGGGTATGGGGAGCGAGGAATGTTTGGTAAAATATGATAATTGATTTGAAAACAGAACAGACGTTTTAGTAAAGGATATGCCATAACATTTTTTGTATGGATAGTGGTGATAGAATGCATAGTAGGGAACATAATGCATGTTTAATCATAAATAATCCCCATTGAAGTCAATTGGATTTATTCTGAACTAATGAACTAAAGAAACATCTAAGGATTCTGTAATACTCTGAGTAGGGAAGGCTCCACCTTGATGATCCTGCTAGATTACCTTATGTGGCAGCCAGGACCGTCTTAACAGCATTATGGGCCCCGGGCAAAGCAGTGTACTGGGGCCCCTACGACAACTACAGCTACTGATAATTTTGGAAGTTTTCCAATTTTCCAAGGGTTAGCATGCGCAGATTAGTATGGGGCCCACGGGCAAGTGCCCATCAGGCCCATGCGTTAAGACAGCCCTGGTGGCAGCTGCTGAAAGATCTATGGCTTCTGAGATCTTGGAGAAAGTAATCATGCAGTTTCAATGCTCCAGCGGTCACTAAAATTTCAGAAGAAAAACATTAACTTCATTTTTGGGAAGCAATATGGTTAGGGATGCAGTGATGCACCCTCTAGACAATTCAAGACACTGCACCCTTCACATTTTGCTTTGACCTTCCTTTCAACATCAGATGTATACATAGATGTTAGATACCTTTTTAGAATTCAATAAAATGTGTCCAAGCATTTCCTAGCAGTTCTGTCCTATTAATTTCCAGAAATCTCAGGACAACTTACATTAATTGAGCTGTAGTGCTACAATCAAGTGATTGACTGCTAATAGTATGTGTACCTGTAAGTTAGATGTAATTGGTTTAATTATTCCGTTTATTGAATGTACAAATCCCTCTAATGCAACTCTAACTTCAGAGCCAATAGACTGAATAGTTAAGCAATTTAATATATGTTGTCCCCCTACAGTTCAATGCTGGGGAAATTAATTTAATTTTGTGCAGTCCTCAAGCAAGTGCTGGACTAAATGCAATTAGTTTATTGAGACACGAAGAAACCAAGGGCAAGATTTAATTATATTTGTAGAAACATAATCTAAAGCATTAGGCTGTGTTTCTTTTACTAATGTGTTTCTTTTACTTTTACTAAAGGTCTATTTATCTAATGGTCCTTGTTTGCATCTTTATAGGTAAAGAACCCAGATTTTTCAGAAATTACGGTACAATAGACAGAAAAATCCAAGACAAAAGGCTATGTTGCTACTGACAGGGATTCATGTACTGTAGAATTGTTCATAGACAGAGAATTCATTAATCCATTAATACAGTGAAGCAAGATTATTTAAAAAATACACATGCCAGTAAAGAATGTATGGCTGTTTCCATGGGATAAAGGAAATGATACAGAATACCAGACCCATAGCATTACATCTCACTTTTGAGAGGCACAGCACTCTTAGGAGGATGTCATTGGAGACTTAGGAATGTTGACAACATTAGATTTATGCACACATTGATACAAAAGCGGCCCTACAACCAGTGATTGCCAGGATCATGAAAGATGATATATGGGGTGGCAAAGATATGTGTATTGCTTGTTCCTATAGCTCCAGCATGTCCTAAAGTGCCATCTCAGTAACCAATCTGAACTTTTATTTACTTATTACATTTTAGGCAGCCAATCAGACCAGCCAGTAACTTCCCATGCCCAGGAAGTACTATTAAGATTTTCAGTTCAGTTGGAGAAACAGGAGGCAATGCAGGCTTTTCTTGAGGTGCAAATAAGTAGGTTCTAGGGGTAGTTACTTGTCCAAGGGGAGTGAGAGTTCAGCTTTTCCTTCTCACACTCCATGGTTGAGGGGCTGCTCAGGTTTTCCCATGGTCACCATCTGCATAACAAAAATGTGCACAATCATTTTCACAATTGACATTCCTTCCAGTTTGCCCTTGCAATCAGGGAGGGGAGGTGCTATATGAACAGCAAAGAAATTTTGAGTTGGAAATGAAAGGGTGGTGGTACAGGAAAAGATCTATTGTAACAGCCAGATATCTGCTCATAGCACTTTGCTATGAGGGACAAGTCTTGAGCAGTCAGAGTTGCCATGTTTATTACAATGATACATGGTCAGGGAAGTGGAATGCTAATTGTCAGAAATATAAAAGGACAAGTTGATTCCCTGAAGTATTTTTCAATATAATTGCAAATGGCAAAAGTCCTTGCTGTTCTCTAGAGTCCATAATTATTTGGTTCTGTGAAATTCTGTCAGCTTTGTTCCACTTTGTTCTTTGAACCCATTTCCCATAGCATTGCATTCAAGCTGCTTACGGTCATTAATGTCAGCTTATTTTACACTGATTCTTCAGTGTCAGCAAGAAATAAATGCAGGATGGTTTTAAGTATGGTCAGAGACTATGTTCTGAATATTGATGTCTTAATTTTTGCGATTTAGTGGTCTCTTTGGAAGCCTTCCTTTTTGTCTGTTTCTCTGTGCCAATCTGTCTAATCACTAATTGCTGACTCAAAACTCATTTCTGTCCTTATTTAGGAACAAAACACAACACAACAAAAAATGCACAACCTATTTCCTAAATATGGATAAGACAGAGCTCCCAGCCTTTATATTGCAATTTTCTTTATAATCTTATGAGGACCACCAACCTTGTGGGAGTATTTTACATCTCCAGTGCATAAATTACAAGGTCAGAATACATAACAAGCATTTGAAAACCTACCTTCATTTCTGATAAAAATATTTTACATAAGATCCAATTAACTTTCCTGGTTTATTATTTCTGTCACTATTTTATTTTAATGTATATTTTAATCAGATCTAATTGTGCTTGTAAGCCACCTGGAATGCCATTTTTGATTGAAATATCAGGGTACCTATTATTATTATTATTATTATTATTATTATTATTATTATTATTATGGCAGTGAGTATAATTTACTTTTTCATGGAAACACTGTCTATTCCCAGTAGTTCTGATTTTCTCACTCCTCATGGCTTTTCCACCTGTGCAGGTAGGAAGAAAAACAGGGCCCTAGCGCTGTCTTTCATGAGCAGGAGCTGTGGCCATGCAATTACTTATTTGTATCATACTTTTTATTCCAAGGAGCTCAAGGAAGCACACATGGTCCTTTCCCTGTACTATCTATCAAAAACTATGTGAGGTGCATGAGTTAGGGACTGGCCCAAGTGTGTCCAGAGAGTTTCATGGTCAAGTGGTATTTGAATGCGGGTCTCTTCAGGCCTGGGCTACTGCTCTAACCACTACACCGTGCTAGCTGAATTATGGCCAATTACGAGGGGGAACCGAAAAGAAACTGGAATTTTGTAATAAAAAATGTGAATTTAGTTTTATGTATTACAAGTTGAATCTCCTTCAAAGTACTGTCCATTTGATGCAATGCACCAGTCTAAATGTGTTTTCCACTTTTGATGCAGTCCAGAAACTCTTGCAAAGTGATGCCTTTTAATGCCTCCGTCGGTTTTTTCTTCACCTCTCCCACGTCCGCCAAACGTTTTCCTTTGAGGACTTTTTTCATTTGCAGGAATAAAAAGAAGCTGCAAACATTTCACCATGATTTCACTTGATGACACCAGTTGGCAGACTGATGCAGAAGGGTCCCCGCAAGAGACAACTAGCAGCAGAAGCCCATCAGGGAATGATCCTGGTTTGTTTTGGGTCCCCCCCCCTCGTATACCCTCCAAGGTAGTAATAAAATGATCAGTCTCTGACATATGAAACTCCATTAATTATGAAAATACAATAAAAATCACCTTCCATCAAAAATTATGTGACACAAGTTGCATTCATTCTGCAAGATGCTGTGGTTTTCATGGACAAACATTTTGTACAAAACCGCATTTTTGCCGCCAAACATTCAGATTTTTTTTAAATAGCCAATGGACTTCAGGTGTGACCCAACTTTTGTTGTTGTTTCAGAAGTTGCATTTTTTCCAGACTCTGTGCCAAATCTACATATGCCCCACTTAAATCAAAGGTTAACAGGCCTGTGAAATATTTGTAATATTTTCAGGAAACAACTGTATGCATTTCCATATTGCCAGCTCTTGCAAACGTACGTGGCCTTGCAAGACTGTCAGCTTGTCCTTCTAGAGCAATAATATTTGCATAAGCTCTTTCCGTTCCTCCATAATCCTCTGAATTTCATTGGCTTATCCTTTCTGAGCCTTTTGCTCTCAATCCTTTAAGATGTACCTGTCCTTTCCTATTAGCTTGGCTAAAATAAATGAGAATATTTATGACAGGAATGAAACATAAAAAACTCAGCATTAATATTCACAGCCCCACCCCAGTCTCCTCTCCTATCACTGTGACATAGTATAAACTGAGGTATGCTGGTTTATCCTTCTTTGTGGTCACAATCAAGGACAATTTCTGCAAGCGCAGCCACTTCAAAGTGGAATAGACACATAGAGTGATGCACAGGTCCATCACATTCTGTTCCACCACTCGTTGAATACTTAACTGCTAAGCCATTGTTCTGCTATTTGGGGGCATGGCTTGTTGACAAAGCATTTTCATATTCTAATGCACACAAGTGGAGAATCTGCATGTTACAAAGCACTCAGGCTGGGCAGATTTACTTTACCTTGATAACCAGTGACAAAGAACGATTCCATCAGGGACAACAGTTTCTGCCAGGCTGAATGTTGGAAATATTTCAGGAAAAAGGGGAATATTTATAGAAACTTTTTTCTAGTGTACTTTCAAAGTCGCTTGATTTGAGAGGCTCTGGGCCCAGGCTTTCCTTGTAAACAGAAGTCAGTCTCTAACCCAAGGAAGCCCTGGAACTGGAACACCAAATTCAATTTAGGGGACACTCTGAGGTGTGTACTAATGGTGGGCAGGGACAAAATACCAGCAATTTTTTTGCTAATACAGACTAGTGACTCCAATGTCAGTGGGGTGCTGTGCTCACTGGTTTTGTTTGAATTTCAGAGGACCCTTCCACAGTCCTGCACCGTATCCCCAAAATAGCTTCAGCACCATGGATGGCTCCTTAAAATTTCAGCGTATAACCCAAACTGGATACATCTGAATGACGTTGGAGCCACCAACCTCCACCAATTTTAGCTTAAATCTCTTTTCGTCAATATGGTTAGGGATGCAGTGACACAGCCTGTGGACAGTTCAAGACAACCCTCTGCACCCTTCACATTTCTTGTTTCCATCTTATGACAACTTTAGTGTTCTATGAGTGAACTTCCTCCAAAATGCCTGTCCATGACAGCCCTGCTCATTTCATTGTAAATTCAAGGCTGTGGCTTTCTTTACGGAGTCAATTTGTCTCATATTTGGCCTTCCTTTTTTTTTTTCTGCCTTCAGCTTCCCTAGCATAATTCATTTCTTCAGAAGGCCTTGGCTTCTCAGGATGGAGATTTTCTTATTTTTTGTTGCTAGAGAAAGTTATGGCTTGATTTGATCAAGGACCCACCTGCTTGTCTTTCTGTTAGTCCTGGGTATTTGCAAATACCTCCTCCAGTATCATGTCCTGAATGCATCCATGTTCTTTCTGTCAGCTTTCTTCACTGTCCAGCTTTCACAATGATACCTAGTGATACAAGAGTGTAGATGATCTTGGCTTTGGTCTCCAGTGAAACTTACTTACCCTTAATGATCTTTTCTACCTCTTTCATTGCTGTCCTTCCAAGTCTCAGCCTTCTTCAAATCTCTTTGCTGCAATCTCCTTTTGCATTGATGACTGAGCCAAGGTATGTAAAATCTTATACCATTTCAAATACTTCATTTTTAACAGTAACTTATGTAATTGTTCTGTGGTCATGAATGTGCTTTCTTCATATACAGCTGCAGTTCTGTTTCTGCACTTTCTTTTTTTACTTTGAGCAGAAGTTCACCTACTTCCTGTTTTCTGCCAGGAATAAGCACATAAGCACATCTCAACGTGGCTTCTGCCAATTTCCATTCCTTCTCTGATCATAATTCAACTTTTGTTATAATTATGCTCTGTGTACATAGTGAACAGACAGGGAGATAAAATGCACCCTTGTCCAATGCCTGGGTCTATAGGAAAACATTCCCCCTCCTCCCCCTCCTTTCATCTTCTGTCCTAACAGTAGTTTTTTGTCCATGATACAGGTTATGCACAAGGATGATCAAGTGCTGAGACACATGGATTTATTTCAGAACTACCAATAGCGTCTTGTGATTTGTGCAATCAAAACCTTTGCTATAGTATAGAAAGCATAGACTGGTTTTCTTTTGAAATCTAGCTGTGCCCCAGTAGCCAATGTATATTGGTAATATGATCTTGAGTGCCTCTTTGTTTTCAGAATCCAGGTGTATGTCAAGCATTTCCTACTCCATATATGATAACTTGCTTTGTTGCAAACCCCATGAGCATCATTTATTTGCATGGGAAATTAGTAATGGTTCTGTGGTGTCTGTACTCTTTCTCATCTCCTTTCTTTGGGACTGGAATGCATATTGAACATTTCCAGACGGTAGGCCATTGCTTTGTTTTCCACATTTCTTGGCATAGTCTTGTTCGGATTTCAACCAATTCAGCCTCTGCAGCCTGGGATATTTCTGTTGCTATCCTGCTTTATTCCCCCAAAAGCTTTCAGAGCAGCTTTTACGCCACTTTCTAATATTTCAAGCTCTTCCTCATAGGATTTCTCTTCAAAAGAGTCTGGTGTGCTTTCATAACTTCTGTATGGTTCTTCTATATATTGTTTCTACCTTCTCTTTTATTATCCCCTTAACTCCATTATCATCTAGAGGTCCAACTCATTTTCTAGCTGGATTCCCAGTTTTGATATATTTAAAGAATTTTTCTGTTGCTGTCCAGAAGAACTTATCATCAGGAATCTTCCATGATCCACCACTGCAGGCTTCTAACAAGGCCTTGAAAACATACTATTTTACTTTGGCCTCCTCCTAATATTATTGCTGTTATTGTGGTTTTGCTGCTGTTTTATTGTTGTTTTTGTTATTGGATTTATTGCTGTTTTTATTGTGCTCTTACTGCTTACTTTTAATGTTGTACTCATTTCCTATGTTTTATTGCTGTACTTCACCTTGGGAAGACTTCTGCTCTGAAAAGTAGTCAAGAAATATTTTAACTAAGCAAATAACAGTCTGCAAAGGTCCAGGGAGAGCCACTTCCCTCTAAAATCTCCCATGCCTTTCCACTCTCCATTAGAGTAAAGGAACCGTGTAGATGCGGCCACTTTCTTCTTGCCCAAATTCTTAGCCAAGAAGACAAGAAAATAAGCTAAGGGAAGAAATCATGCTGACAGCATCTGGGCAGCTTCAGGGCTCCTCTTGCTGGCCAAATGCCAGAATAACAGCAGGGTTAGTCCCAGACTCTGCTGCAGCTGCCAGGGCCTTCATGAATGCTACCTGGAAGCCTAGGGGCAAGAGCCATTTAAGAAGTGGGTCTTCCCTCCAGAAGCTGCCTCAGGTACCTCATGCTGGATTAGAGCAATGGTCCATCCACTCCATTACTCAGTTCACACAGTGGCAAACCAGCTGCATAATGGATCCCTCAGGTAGGATGGGTACAAGATTTCTACCTGCTCAAGCTCCTGAGCAACTAGAGTATGCAGGCATGCCACCTCTGCTAAAGGAGGCAGCACTTAGTCAGCAGGGCTAGTAGCCACTGATAACCTCCTCCTTCATGACTCTGTCCAATTCCCTTTTAAAGCCATCCAGATTGGTGGCCATCACCACTTCCTGTGCCAGTGAATTTCACAGTTTATACATTGTGTGAAGAATTATTTCTTTTTATCTGTTATGACCCTCCACCAATAAGCTTCATAGGATGGCCCTAGGTTCTAGGGTTGTGGAAGAGGTAGAAAAATCAATGCTTTTGAGCACCTCTGTTGCATCTTGCCTCTTTTAAAGCTAAAGGCCCAGTTGAAGTAGCTGTCCCTCATAGGAAAGCTGTTCAAGCACTTTGAACATTTGTGTTGCTTTTCTCTTTACTTTTCTCAACACAATAATGTCCTTTTTCAGGTGAGGTAACCAGAACTGATCATGCCAAGAATTTGTATAAGGGGAGTAAAATCTTGGCAGTTCTATTTTTTATTCCATTCCTAATTATGCTGAACATGGAGTTTACCTTTGTCATGGCAGCTGTTGCACAGGGATGACATTTTCATAGTGCTGTCTGCCACCATGCCAAGCTTGAGCTCAGTCATGGGCTCAGATGATATAACTCTCGTTTCAGTGAAAATGCACAGTTCAGTGATAACCCACAGTCAGCACACACTCAACCCTTGACTGTGGGTCATCATGTGGTTTGAATCTCAATCTAATATTTAGGCTGATAGCAATCCCCCCCCCCCCCGCAAAAAGCACCAATTCTCTCTCTCGCTCTTCTTTGAAAATGGCTCTGCTAATGAAGGATTAGCCACCTGTTGGTTCCATTTTGTGAAAACTGTAGAATGGAAGTGGCTAGAAGCATGGGAAGCCCATGGACTGCAAATATAGTTTCTGTAAAGGACTTTTATATGGTTTGCCTCTTGTAAATTTTATTTTATGGTCAATAACTATTCTGTACTGTGGAGAGATTTCATTTTATTTCCATTTTATATCAAATAACTCGGACTGTTGCACGCCTACATGTCTACCTTTCCAATATTTAAACTGCCTATTTTTGAGTCTCCATAAATTGAGTCCTTTAATATTTCCCTCTTGGAAAGGAAAATGATTAGCAGTTGAGCAGAAGCTACATTTTAAACCATTCTTAATGATTACCTTATTTCAGTGCCACAACCTGCTCTTCTTTTACTTTCAGAGCAGACAATAACAATGCAACGTATGGATTTGCATTGGACCAAAAGTCTATATAAGTCTTAGTCCTTTGATGATTGCAAACGTGTATATATCATCCACGTGCTTTGTGGTCTTCAAACTATCAAACTTAAATAGTCTTTTGAGGACCAAAACTATTATTTTTCAAAAGAAACTCTGGCTGACTGATGGCAGCTTTGCTAAGATCACCCAGTGACTCAGTAGCTGATATGCAGTTGGGACCAGATTTCCCATCCAAACTACAGTGAAGGCTGATTCCCAGAATCTTTCAGTATGAACTAATTGTAAGAAAATGCCATACTGACTTTCCAACTTGTGCTTCTATTGCATACACACTATTATCACTGCATATTTTCCCTGTGCTCGCATGGCAAAAACTGCATTTATCCTCTTATGGTGATTGATACAACCATAACACCATTCCAGTTTGGCATGGAATATGAAAAATAATCTTTCCCTGTGATTACAATGCGTTCAGATAAAAGTGTGCCAGAATCCCATTCAGTTTAGCAAAAAATCTCTATCTCCATTTAACCATCCCAAAATGGCATTGGCAGCTGCTTGTGGGCACGGTCAAGATTCGCAGAATTTTTCAAGAGGCCTTTGTGTTGCCGGGCTGCAATCATACCCATAGAACACCTTCCTCTTGGTGTTCCTTAAGGTGTTTTGGGATGCCTGCATCTTTGAGCTATAATTTACATATCATTAAAACTGATGTATTAAAATGTATACCCTGCATTTCATTCAAGTTATCAGACTTGTTTACAATGATACACACACACACTTATGCACATAATAACCCAACATTAAGCAAACATTAATCTTTTAATTCCTTTCGCCAACCATTAAAAATGGATTAGAAGTCAAAAGTAATGCACTTTAGGGTGCTAAACTTTACGCTTGGTTACATTAATAAGCAACAGTTTACTGATAAACTGTATGTGCTATAGCTGTCTATAACATTTTCATCATTTAGCTCCGAAGAATAGAATGAATTTGTTCTCCCAATATATCGCATAATAAGAGGCTAGTTGTCTCATAACCTCTAGTGAAACAGCATAACAATACAGGAATATCCTTGACCCAAGCATAATTTCAATTATAGGTGTCAACTTGGTTTTGGAGCTAGGGGAATTTTTCAGTGTAGAGTTTCATGCTACTTATGAATAGCATGAAAGGGAAAAAGTCACCCCAAGAGGGCACAAATTTGCATATGCAAATTCAGAAATACTTTGCATAGTTTAAAAAGAACTGTAGTAGCTATCACTATTGTGGAGAAGATTGTGATGAGGTGACCTCCATGCCTGCCTGCTCAAGTCTGTGATTCAAGCCACCTCTCTATGAGTAACAACTCTTATGGTTCTTCATTTTCGTACTGGACCTGGACAGCCCTTCAAATTAGAGGAATCCCTTCTGTAAAAGAGGACTCCTAGCCATGCTATGCTAGAGTGTCCATGGTCATAAAGGTCGACTGTGAACTCAGTTCCTTGTTCAAAAATGGTCCCTCTGATCTGTCCTCTTTTTTAAAAGAGGGGCTTGAATTATTGTGAACATGTTGCTGAGAAATCTGCTTTTGCAACAAAATTAGCCTGTGGCACATTGTGGGCTGAAACTACTACTTTGATGCCATCACCTATATCTAGCTCCCTTCCTCATAGCCTCTCCTTACCTTACATTATGAGAGCGGCCAATGTTGGTATTAGCCCCTGATTAGGTAATCTAACCAGTCATTCAGTAATAACTTCGCCTATTCTCCCTTTTCTCAAACATTTTAACGTCACAATTAAAAAGAGTAACATTTCAAACTAATTCTTACCATAATGCAGTTTATTTATTTCATTTTTATACCAGCCAATAGCTAAAGAGTGTCTGAATGGTGAACAAAACTTTAAAAAACCTCCACACACCTCCACACGCACACATACAGGCAAACAAGAAAACCACAACAGCAATTGCAAGTGAATCAGCACAAAAGCATAGCAGTAAAGAATTAAACACAATCTTAAAAATGAAGTTGCTAGACTAGACTGCTAAAATTCTGGGAGAATAAAAAGTTCTTCACCTAGCACTAAAAATAATAATAAGTAGGTGCCTGGCACACCTCTTTAGAGAGCTCATTCCACAACCAGGAAGCTACAACTGAAAAGTCTTCCCCCGATAGCCACCTGCCTCACTTCCTTTGGAAAGGGCTTCCAGAGAAGGACCCCTGAAGATGACCTCAGAGCCAGGGCAGGTACATTTGGGATGAGGCAATCTTTCAGATAACCTGTCCCCAAGCTTTTTAGGGCTTTTGATGTTAGGACAAGCACTTTGAATTGACCCTGGAGTTCAACTGGCAGCCAATGCAGCTGGAAGAGGACTGGCGTAATATGTTCTCATGAGTCAGTCCCCATTAACAATCTTACCACCCAGGAAGCCAAGTAGCTAATGGAGTGGGCTAAAAATCAAATCACTCAAACAAATTAATAATGTGACTTGCATTAGTGCTTGGTTTGTCAATTCCTTAATATCCTCTCCACGTTTATTTGGAAGCCATAGCATGAAACCAGTTTACAGGCAAATTTCCAGTTTGGTTATAATGGCAAACCCTGTTGGCCAAGGATTTTGGAAGCCCTGGGACATAAGAACAGCCATGCTGATTGGGACATGGGTCTTTCTAATGTTTCGCTCACACAGTGGGCTGATCAACTATCACAGGAAATCCACAAGCAGGACATGAGTGCAATGGTATTATTCTGACCATGTTCCCCAGCAAATGCTGTACACTAACAAACCAGCCAGGACCAGTCATAGCCTTAGGTATCCTTTTCCTCCTTGAATTTGTCCAGTCCCCTTTTAAAGCTACCCAAATTGGTGTCCAGCACTACATCCTGTGGAAGTGGGTTCCACAATTTAACTATGTACTGTATAAAACAATATTTCATTTTATCTGTCCTGAATCGCCCACCAACAAGCTTCATGGGAGGACCCTGAGATATGAGAAAGGTAATTACAAGAAGGGCATTATAAAAAGAAAACTCTATAGAAGTATGAGAGAGGGGAAAAATGTCTTCCTAGCTGCATAATATCATACACCTTTGTCATGTCTTCCCATACTCACATTTTTCTAAGCTAAAAAATCCTGCAAGTTCTCACTTTTCTTCACATGGGAGTTGACCATTTTAATTGTCACTTTCTGCCCTTTTCCGAACTCTACAATCTATCTTCTTAAAGTGTAGTCATCAGGACTATACAGAGTACTCCAAGAGTGGCTGCACCACAGAATTTTACAAACATGGTAGGCATATCATGAGTGGAGCCAGCTGGAGCTGGGGGGGTCAGACTAGATGACCTGGGAGACCCCCTCTGACTCATTCTGTTTCTATGTTTTTAAATTCTGTAGGATAATTTAGTGAGTATGTTAATGGGGAGGGGTACAATGCTCAGAAGCAGCAGCTGGTGAATGGAGCAGACCAGCAGAGAAGTGTCAGACCATCCAAACAATTACCCCATAAGCAGGAAGATCAAGCCCGTGTCAGTTTGGAAGAAGAGGGGCACTCCTTTTGTTATAATTTAGCTGCATTTCCCTAATGGCCAGTATTCTAACTTTGCTTGTTTCTTTTGGTTTTGACTTGTGCATTTTCTCATTTTGCATAACAGAGCCAGCCTAAAGACTTTTAGCCCAAAAACCTTTTTCTTGGTTTGCTTGGAAGTAGGAGGGAAATGGCCAAGGAGGAGGAAAAACTCCAGGTAAGAATCTCCTCAGTGAGGCTGTGCTAGCGTGTGTGTGTTTGTCATGAGCCTGACCATGTGAACCCATGATGCTGATCCTGATGACAAACAGTGCTCAGCTGTTGCTTTCCCCACAAGACATGAAATTATAACAAATTAGCAAAAATATGAAAAAAGCAAGAATAAATGCATATTCAACCATAGTAACTTTTCACAACCCCATTGATTATATATAATTGAGGTATATGATTAAAACAGACAAAAAGTTTTGACACCTCTGTTTCAAATATAAGTATTAATATAGATAGATTATATGTCTAAATAAACAAGCAAATGAATAGGACAACTATAAGAAATGTGTTCTAATGTTGGTGTTTGAGGATTGTCTTCAAAAAAGGGTGAGTTTGGGTGAGGAAATGGATGCTTCTAAGCTCTCTCTCTCATCTGGAGAAAGAGTGGGAAGGTTATGAGTCCAGTGCTCATCCAGGTTTGTTTCTGTACCACTAAGCTATGGTTACTGTCATGTCTGAACTGGTCATGTACATTTAGTTAATATTCACATTAGATTTACATTTGAAAGCAATTTATTTTTATGAGAATGCAGAGTTTCCAGGTACTCGTATATGTGTGAAAGAAAGTAATGAGAATGGAGTCCCTGCACTTGAGAAGGGCTCTGTGAGGGGAGAAGCAGTCCAAGGACACTTGGGGTGGGATCCCAGGTATATATTAGAACACCGATCAGTTGCATTTCAGCCCTGTTGGAATCAAGGCATTATTTTTTGTGACACCCTGTTCAAGTGCCTCATATTAAGAAAAATGCAAGTGAGTTTGGAACAGCGGTATGCAATAACAGTGTGTGAAATTGGGTAAAAGTGCATCAGGAACTTTGGAAATGGTGAGAAAATCTTGAGAGAAGCTGCACTATCATCTGCACAAGCGTACCGATGGCACAAGTTGAGATCGACTCAACCTGGATCCTTCATCACGACAACGCACTGAGTCACAATGCTTTGGCAGTCAGAGAGCTTTTGGCTGAAAAACACATCATGGTGCTTCCCCATCCACCCTACAGTCCCAACTTGGCTCCTTGTGACTTTTTCATCTTCCCAGAGATGAAGAATGGTTTGAAAGGACACCATTTTGGTAGTGTGGATAACTTCCAAAGAGCCCTACACAGACTCTGAACGCCGTCCCACTTGAAGACGTCCGGGAATGCTATGAAGAATGGAAAAATTGCTGGGAATGTTGTGTACACTCACAAGGTGCATACTTTGAAGGAAACAATGTTCAATTGTATTTTTTTCAATAAAAGAATTTTTTAAAATATCATTCTCATTACTTTCTGGATGTACCTTGTATAGTTCAAGCTTTTTGAATTTTGTGTTAAATAATACATGTTATAAAGGCTGACATCTAGGAAAGAAAGTATTCAAATTTTATTATTCAAAATTTTTCTACTCAACATATGCAGAAAAAGAAAAAGGCTTGTAATCAACACAGTATTGCTTTTTTTTTTTTTTTTGCTTTTTAGAGTATAAAATGTTTGTCATAACATTCAGCTTCTATTTTCATGGAAATTGTACTATGTCAAACAATTCTCTAGTTTTAAAAGTGTGCCAAATAGATCACCTGTCAAGTCTTGTCTCGTATATACATGAGGTCCCCTAAAAAGTATTCATTAACCTTTTTCATGTTGAAGTGAATGGTAGAATCATGAATATTATAAATAATTTTACATCTGTCTTGGACTGATAATATAAAGGCATGCTCTAGAAATTGAATTTCCTGTAGCTTGAGGTGCTCAATGACTACTGTTGTGAGTAGTCATTGTTTGTGTTTAGTTTTACTTATCAACAGTTGTATAATCTACAGCATCTTATAAGGGCTATTAAAAGAGTAACCAACACAATGCAGTTCATGAAGTTCATGATAGTGTGAGCAAAGATTCCTATGAAACTGAATTGGCTGCCATTTAAAATCAATAATAGCTTTTAGAGATAAGTGCTGAGAAATAACAAGCTTGCTTCTTCCATATGGAACAATGGTGCCTATCTCTTTTTCAGGCAGAGTTTAGGCTTTGACTCATATGGAATGTAGTGGATCTTAAATTAGCTTATGTAATGATAATATGAATTCTAATCTGAAATAGATGTAGCTGGTCTGGAGATGTTCTGTTGCTTTAGGATATTATTTTGACCACTAGGTGGAACTATGTAACTTTATCTAATATTATGCTCCCTACAGAGGTTTGCTTGCCTTGAAATTCAGATAAACCTTCCTGGAGGCTAGTATGTTACTAAGAGTAAGATATAGGCAATCTCTCTCTCTCTCTCTCTCTCTCTCTCTCTCTCTCTCTCTCTCTCTCTCTCTGCAATAAACTGGAATTAGCTCTGGAACATTACCCGTGATTCTAGGGCTTCACTTCACTTGAGCTAGGTTTCATTAAGGCTAGAACCCACAGTGTATCCTTGTACTGTGCAAAATGGCAATAAACTATAACATGATTTGTGTGGGTGGAGCTCAGAGATGCAAAGAAATGGCTTCTGACATGCTTGAATCCCAACATCTCTTCAGTGCAACATAAATAGTACCTGTGCATTATGTTATTATTTATACCAGGGACATATCCATCATGTGCAAGTTCTAAGTGTCACCCACCATAGATTTTCTATAAGGGCAGTATGATCTTGGCAGGTTCCTTTCCTAATTATGCCTTATGTAGAATATTTGCCTCCTTCATGGTGGCTGCATACTGGGCCATTATTTTCATTGAGCTGTGCACAACAATCACAAGATCCCTTTCTTGGTCAGCCACAAGTTAGCTCAGATCCTATTAACTTATACGTGAGGTTGGATTTTTCCCTTTGCTTCTACATGCATCACTTTATATTTGCTTTTTGGACCCTCTATACACATCTTTCCATTGGGAGAATTTAACACTTATTCCTACTCTATGATTTCTGTTCATTAACCAGTTACTCAACCATAAGAGGCCTGTTCCTCTTATCCATGCTTGCAAAATTTTCTCTGGAGTCTTTGGTAAGGAACATTATCGAAGGGCTTGTAAAAATGTAGGCAAACTGTGTCTGTTGGATCGCCTTGGTCCTCATGTTTACTGATGTTCTCAAAGAACTCCAGCACACTAGAAAGAAAGGACTTAACTTTGCAGAAGACTGATTCTTTTTCAGCAGAGTTTATCCTTCTTTATGTTTATTCATTCTGTTTCTAATAATGTTTTCAACTGATTTACAGAGAACAGATATTATGTTAACCAGCCTGTAAATTTGGTTTTTGACCCAGAAATTTCTGGGTCTCATCAATATCCCCCTTTTAAAAAAAAGTGTTCCTTTGGCTGTTCTCCAACCCTCTACTGTTGCTCAGATCAACAATGTGGGCCATCAGAACTTGTGCTGTTTCAGCACTGCCTTGGCACATAGCATTTATCTGTTGTATGGAAAGGGTGCAGGGTAAAGAAAAGTAGAAGTCTTTTTTTTAAGTTCCATTCATGAGATTTCCACTACCTTTTCTTCAAATTTGCATGCCAGTGGATGCACAGGAAATGAGGAAATGGTTGCTTAGTTTCTAGTGAATTCATTAATTCATTGTTTTCTCTCTTGTCACTAGTTTTGCAGAGATCTGGAGGTTGATGTAACAGCAAAGTACTTCTCCTTTTGATGCGAAACAATGGCTAGCAGATGGGAAAATAAGCTTGGCTGGCTATTGTGACACTAATACATATTGTTTCCTGTAACAACCTGATTTCCTTCTAGTTTTTCTCTACTCTGGAGCAATTGTGCTATTTATTTTTCAAATCTTCCAGTTACTAAAACTAAAACTAAATTTAATGAACTTGAAGAACTTTGAGACATGGCTGTATTTCCTACAGATCAGCTAACTAAACTAGTAATTCTTGGAACATCTGGATTTATGGAATGGACACATTGACCCCAAATGGCCCAGACTTGGGGAATAAGACCATCTCCTGAACTTCTCTTGCACCCTTCTCTTGCCTAGCACCCTCCTAGCACTAACATTCTAAGACTGGTAATCTGGGTGCCTTGCTTAGAAGCCTAGGACTATTTGTCAAGGATGATAATGGAAGCTGAACTGTTTGATAAGAAATAATAAACATTTTTCCTGTTCTGCAAATTTCTTTATTAAAAATAGATTCTTATTGTGGTTACCCACATCCTTCAGAGATTCAGGGTCTACCTGATTATGCTATCGTGGCAATTGCTTTGGCATGTGTGTATGTATATACATACACATTATATATGCACACACACACTTATATTGTTTATATTGTTAACTTGTTTTATATTGTTAATTTATAGTATTTTAATTGATTTATTTGTGAGGCGCCCCGAGGCTTCGGCAAATGGGGCGGCATAGAAATTTTCTAAATAAATAAATAAATAAAATAAAAATAAAACACTATTCATACAATGATGCCACAGTATGTTTTTGGAGGTGCAATGTTTAAGGACACCTTAGCTTCAGTTCAGTCAAGCCTCAGATTGATAACACGCCTGGTACATATGTCTGTAACCTGCATGGGGTAAAGAATTCTTCTCCCTTTTCATAGATCTTGCCAAATAACTCTGCTTAATCTGGATATTGCAATATAGATTTCCTCCTAAGAGCCAAGTGCATCTGCTTTTTAAATTATATGTGTTATGAAATTTGATTATCTGCCTATAAGCAAAGCAAAAGGCTAAGCTACTGCTGTGTTCACCTGCAGTTCTACATACTGGTGGCAGATGGATTCCCTGGGGTAATTATTTTATTTGTGTAGGAAAGGAATTAATCTTTTTATAAGTGGTGATGGAGGTGGCTTGCTGCTCTAATGCTTAACTGTGTTAAAAAAATTCTGAGGGGTGCAGCTGGGGGAGGAAGATACATCAGTTTTTATCAAGGCACAAATCTATCTCATTTAGGTTGTGTGTATGCCTGAGCTATGCTATGTTGTCCAATATGGCAACTTTGCTGCAATGGCTTTGATGGCACATAATGAAAACCTGTTCTATTTGGTTTTGGACCTCTCCACCCCTTAATTGTAGATGGTTATCCAGTGTTTTCCCATTTCTACTTTACAGTGATGTCAGTACTTTGATGATGCCCATCTCTGTAGCTTCTGACAGCACAGTCCTATGCATGGTTGCTCTATTAAGTTTCAGGAAAATATGATTAGGAGTGCAGAAAAGTAACAATCTTGCAAGTTTAGCTAGAAAAGGGCCTACAATTGCCTAATGAAATTCAGTAGGGACAAATGTCAAGTTCTGCATCTAGAAAAAAGAAACTGAATGCATTGTTACAAGATGGGGGATACTTGGCTCAACAATACTGCAAATGAGAAAGATTTTGGGATTGTTCTGCATTACTCAGCACTAGTTAGGCCTCATTTGAAGTACTGAGTCCAGTTCTGGGCAACACAATTTAAGAAAGAAGCAGACAAGCTGGAAAGAGTTCTAAGTATGGCAACAAGGATGATCCAGGGATTGGAAGCAAAGGCCTATGACTAGAGATTGAAAGAACTGGGCATGTTTAGCCTTGAGAGGAGAAAATTGAGGGAAGATTGAGGGAAGATTGAGGGAAAATTGAGGGAAATTGAGGGATGTTTGCACTCTAGATGTACTTGAGAGGCTTTCACAAAGAGGATCTCATCTTGATCATCCCGGATTGCAGGACATGAAATAACATGTTCAAGCTACAGGAAGTGGGATTCCAGCTAAATATTGGGAAAAAAATCTTGACTGTCAGAGCAGTACATGCTCTGAGCAGAAATGTTTTAATAAATAAATAAATAAATAAATAAATAAAATATAGGAATAGACCCACTTACCTTGGGAGGCTGTGGGCTCTCCCACTCTGGAGGCATTCAAGATGCAACTGGTCAGCCATCTGAGCGAGCTGGTTTCACTTGAATTCACTGGGATCCAATGGCCCTCTGACCACTTCCAACTCTATCATTCTATGCTTATATGATTCCCCAACCAGCCAATCTGAAGACATTTTTCCATCTAAATTTGTATAGGATGGAGCACTTAATCTGTTACCAATGAATGACTTCTAGCTACAATATTTCAAAATCAAAAAGAGACATGTTTCATATTCTTTGATGTTGAGATTATTTATAGGCATATTCAGTATCTCTAGGTCTGCTAAATTTTGCAGGAATAAAAAAAACCCCAAGACACACTGCTGTTTGTGTGTGTGTGTGTGTGTGTGACAGAGAGAGAAAGAGAGAGACTGCTACCATAAAAGAGAACAAGAACTGATTATAAATTTACTTGTCATATATTATACATTTTTGGGCTTCCACTATATGAGCGGTAGCTAGAATTCCTTAGCTGAGTTAGAGGATTCTTCCTCAAGGAATCTTGTAGTTCTTTTCAGAATGTGCTTTTTTACATTTTAATTGTTGCTCATTTATAATAAGCATTTTATACTTATATTTATTTAGTGTTGCATGTTTAGTTTAAGTATGTTTTATATAACCCTTCAAATCATATTTCTGGAGCAGTTTAGAAAAACAACAAACAATTAAAATGTAACTGCAAGAACTCATATTAAGGAATATAAAATAGTGGAATTAGAATACAATCAGGGAAATAAGCAGTGTCTGCCTGATTCAGAAGGGCCCATAAGGCAGCTGTAAGGAGAGCATCTCTGCAGTTAGTACTCAACCCTTGGGATGTCATCAGAGAGAAGGCCCTTTCCCTTTAGTCACATGTTTCACCTTCCATCTGGAAGCATCTCAAATCACAGAAGCTATTTGTGCTTCTCAAGACAAAAATAAATCAAGGTGCAAGTTTGGGCTGAGCACTTGTTCCTATGGGAGGAATGGAAACTTGTCCAGCACAGGGACTCCACACCTAATTAAAATGGGTGTGCCAGTGGCATACATCCTTTGAAATTCTGACCAGATTTTCCTTAGTGATTTGAATGCAACTTACGAAGGCTCTTGAGATGAAAAATAAATCAATCAATCAACAATCCTGGCCTTTTGATGAATGTATTCCAAACTCACCCATTGTGTTGAAAAGCTATCTGGGAGAGAAATGTTCAGTAGCAGGTCTAGAGGTTTCAGCTGCTTTTACCCACCTATCCAATTGCAATCACTTGGAGTGAGGAACATGGAATTCTTTTATAGCTCTTAGTGATTAGGGATATCTAGCCAGTGATTTGATTAACTCCTGACTGATTAAACAAATGCAAGGCTGAAAAGAAAAGAAAATACCTCAAAAGAATGCTAGAATATATTAATGCTTAACTTAATTAGAATTTCTGTTAGCTTATATGCTACCATAGCATGTACTTTCTATTTTGATGAACAGTTTGATGATCAGAATTTTAAGAATAATTCATGCAACTGGGATAAGATGTACTGTCTAGTCCTTCTGGCATCAGTCTTGTGACTGAGAAAATTAAGACTCTTTGAACGTTGTAACATTCCCTTCACACCAGTCCCTTTTTTCACCCACTTTCCACACCTCTCCATTCCCCATGTATGGTGTGTGAGAGAAAAAGAGGGAAAGCACAACAGTTCTGATATATACTCAGAGTTGGCCAATTCATTTCAACAAAAGAGTAGATTCTGAAGTTCACTTGGACACATTTGGTGCAGTTGCAAAAAAATAAAATTGGGCAGTGGAAACTAAGTTTTTGTATGACTGGGAATATGATTTTTCACTTTATATTGCTTTCTACTGGAAAATACCTGGGAGATACTCATGCCTTGAGGACCAGGGAACAGCTGCTCTGGATTCTTGTGCAGATGAAGCAATGCTTAGAATAAATTCTCTGCAGAAGGGCTCAGTCTCAGTCTGGGAAAGTGCTGTGTCCCAAGACCTGGAGAGCTGCTGTCAGCCTGTGATGGTCATACTGGACTAGAAGAGCCAATGGTATGACTCAGTACAGGGCATCTTACTATGTTCCCAAATGAACTATGCTCTGAAAGGAATGTGCACTTCTGTCATTAATTTCAAGAACTCGTCTCTCTGTCTTTCTCTCTCACACACCCACCCACATGCATGCAAACCTTCCCCATTAAAATCAGTGGGACTTAGATATGGATAAAAGGGCAATGCACAAACCATTACCTGAGACTAAGCCCCATTAAACCTGAATGGGACTTACTTCTGAGTAGACATGAATAGGGTTGTGTGGAAACTTTGGATCTGCATCTGCTATCATGCCCTACATCTGCCGACCTCATATTTGAGTAGTGACTGCTCTTTTCCAAAGGGCAATGAAAATTAATATTAATAATTGTGGCATATATGAAGTCAGATGGAATTTATAAAAATAGAAACAGAGTGAGTCAGAAGAGGTCTCCCGGGCCATCTAGTCTGACCTCCGGCACCAGCCAGCTCCGCTCACAACATGCCCACCATGTGCATATCCAACCTATCTTTGAACATCCTCAGCGATGGGGCCTCAGGGTCGAAGCCCTCAGGGTCCTAACTGTCAGGAAGTGGTTCCTGGCATCTAAATGGAACCTTGGTTCCCTGAGCTTTGCTCCATTGGAGCGCGTCCTGCCTTCCTCTGCAGGGCAGAACAAGTCTCTCTACCCATCTCTTAATTTCTAACGTCATGATCCTAAAGACATTTATTTGCAAGGAAGTTCCATCACATTTCATGGCGATTATTCTGGGTAAATATGCTTAAAACCATATGCTTGTCATTAATGCTTAAAGAATTCCATTGAACAAGTCTCTCCACTCTTGGCTGGGTTCACTATACTCTGTGAAGATATATAGATGTGAATATGTGGCTGAAAAGCTAAGGAAGCTTGTAGGCGTGGCAACATCTGTTGAAGATAATGTAACCTCCCTGGGTTATGTCAAAGTCCTGCAATATCAGATCTGACAAGTTCTTGCTACTCTGTTGGCTCAGTGATTTCTTTGGCCTGATATTTTGCCATAAGTGCTAAGCTGTTCCTGTTTGCAGCTTTATAAAACTTTCCATCAAAATTTTCTTTCTTTTTTTCCCTAGCAATTGATCTTATTTTGCAAAGACCATTGGTCCAGATGCTATCACAATAAATGAGATCAAACATGGATTCTTGGAATGCTATCAATCTTCCTGGGAGAACAACTGTGGTCACAACTCAGTCAGTCTATACAATTTTACCAGTTCCATAATGTGACCTTTATGGGGTGCAAATGTGAGACAATTGCACATTCATAGTGAGACAATTTAGGCAGTCAAATTGTGTGTGTGTGTGTGTGAGAGAGAGAGAGAGAGAGAAAGAGAGAGCCTATGAGAGAGAATATGGGAAAGAGCTAGGTTTCTGAACACGCACGCACGCACGCACGCACGCGCGCGCGCGCACACACACACAAACACAAAGTTACAAATGTAGTGGCAGAGCATGAAACAGCCACAAATGTAGTATGATTGATGCCACTTAAACTGTCATAGTTTCCCTGTTATAATTTTTGAATAAAAAATTCAAATTTAAGGCTACTAAGCAAATACATTTTTAAACACTTTGTTGGGATTTTAACTGTTTAATTGATTTATATTTTTAAAACAATATGTACTGGAAAAAGTCAATGAGAGTTCCTCTTTGAAGATCTTGAACGGGAATATGGTTTCTATTCAATTTTAAAGGACAATATTGACTGCAAAACTGGGAGCACAATGTCAGTTGCACCTAGGAGTAAATCCCATTGCTTCCTATGGGGTTAATTCATAGTTTTGCATTGCATTGTTACCCATGACCCAAGCCAATCACTGTTTGTTATTTTTATGTTATATGGGCATATAGAATATTGCACCAGTAATGCACCAATCCCAAGAACAATCTGTGTTGCAAAAGAAAACAGTTTAAAACCTATATGACATTGATCTGAATGAAATAATGACTGTAATAGTTGAATGGTTTCAACTGTTAGAAGAAAAATATTCTACGAATGGTGTACAGTAAGTTAACTTGGCATGTAGTGAAATTAAGATTGCAAGAGTATCTCTGCTGGATTAGGATGATGCTCCATTTAGACAATTGCCTTGTTTCCCACAATGACCAACCAGATAACTTCAAAATTTCTCATGGGAACGAGGAAATCCATAAAGCTAGTGGATCTACGTGGTAGGGATATAGTTAAAGGAAAAAACTTGAGCCGGTTGAAGCTCTGCAATACCATCCATCCCATGTCTGCATTAGATTGGAATTTTTGATTTCTTTTCAGATGTGTACCTTTCCATGTATATTTTCCTACAGATGCACATGTGGCAGTAGGAGTGCTGAAATGGGGACCCAAGAGGTCCAGATTCTGGTTACCACTTCGCCATGAAGCTCATTGAGTGACTTCAAGCCAGTCACAAACTCTCAGCTCTACTTATCTCTCAAGTTGCTTGTTGTGAAGATCACATGGAACTACGTAAGCTGCCTTGAGTTCTTCACAAGAGGAAAGGAGGCAGGATATAAATGCAATGTAATAAGAATAAGAAATACATATCTTCAAAAAGTACAGAATGTCCTCCCATTGATCAAAGCATGTTTTTGCACATTTTTTCAAAAGTATGCGTGCTCTTTTCCAAGTGATAGTATGCTGTTGATCATATTTTGTGCTTGATTTTATTTATTTATTTTAAAAATGTATACTATTCACTCAGCCATACACTCCATAAAATCCAAAACAAGTTTTGATTTAGGCTTTTTTTTGGGGGGGGGGGTCCACAAATCACATTCCCTGCAAGTACAGAAATGTATAGACTTTGACTGAAGACTGTGTTTAAGCTTGTGCTTGGCACAGAAAATGCAAACTAGGTAAGTGCCAATAAAAACTGATCCTAAACCCATTTCTCTGACATCCCTGTTTGGTCTGAGTGTCAGTGAACCCCCTTTATCTACACCTTTCCTTGTTGAAGTTTCATCAATCAAACAGGACAAGTTTTGATTTATGACAAATGTTCTAACAGATGAATTATGCTGCAATTTATTAAAGCTACTTAAACTGATTCCACCTCACCAATTCAGGTATATTGGTTCATATTAATCCAAATATTTAGCAGCTGGTCTGGTTTTCTTGTAATTTAGTACATCCAACAGTGTGAACAGGGGCTTGGCCAAAATATTATTTCCCCAAAAAGTACCACAAGTGTGGTAGAATTTTGTGGCAGATAGATCTAACCTTGGTACTTCTGTACCATGGGCAAAGTTGGAAGAAAGTCAAGGTCACTGAATTAATTTCTGTGATTCACAGGTTCATTTTGGCCTCAGTGTAACATCAAATATTTGAAACTGAAGAACTGTATTAAATATTAGATTTTATGTAAGCTACTATCATCTTAACTTTTTATTACAATCTTTCCTCCAAAGGAGTTTGAAAGTCATGAACTTTAACAAGCTCGTTTGATCCCATTTGCTATCTCTGAACATTCTGAAACTTTGCTACTGAGTAGGGGTTAGCAAAATTGCTGCTACAGCTCTATACCCAGTCTTTTTTTATTTTTGGGCTTTCCTCCCTGCCTCCATCCCTTTAAAAAGTGTGAACTTTTCTGGTTGCCTGTTAGAGGAAATAGGAATTTTGGAACACTGCCTTGATTGGCACAATGGACAATGTGTATGTTTTACCTCCCTATACCAAAATGGTGTAAGTCACAGGACTGGTGATTAACAGGTGCTGCCTCTCAGGAGTTGGATGTTTAATGCAACAAGCAAGGACCTGGTATGGTTAGGAACCCAGACTAGTCTTCACTTTGCAGGTCTCCCTTTTAAATAAACGTAGCTCAAGCTTGTACCAAACTTGTTTGTCTTGACTCTTTACTTCCTCCTCTTTACACTTGCAATGTTTGGCCTTCAATTGGTACCATTCAAGTGCTATGTCAGGACTGGCAGTTCTTTCACTTGAGATCGTGAAAGCGCATAGACAGAAACAGAGTGCCTGCAGTTATCTATGATTTTTTTCTCCCTTCCTGAAATTGTCCAGTGTTTTTCACTATGAATTATAATACTTCCAGGGGCATTTCTATATAAAGATCTCCCATGCAGCCCTATGTAAGACTATTCATGTATCAGAACATTCCTTTTTTCCATCATATTTTTGTAGAATGCTTTCATGAGACTCTTCTGTACCACAGTCCTCTCTCTGTGCACCTTATATGGTTAAAGGGACCCTCAGACTCGTGGCAGTCACTAGATGTGTGCATACAGAAGTTTTGTGTTTGTGTGAATAAGGACATGTAGTGGCAGTGCAAAAGTCAAATAATAATCTAAACTACTTAAATGTTGGAATCACACACAAGATGGCTGCTTTGGAAAAAAGGTGATCTGAAAAAGAGCTTGAGAGTAATCCTATAGAGGGGCTATGTTTTTCAAAGATTCATCTAGTGCTTAGATCAAAGCAGATAAGACATATAAAGGGAAAATAATTGGAAAAGGAATTGGAGCAGTAACAGTTCTAGAGAAAAATATTATTTTTCTCTTAGTGTTCATTTCTGCTATTTCCTTAACTTTAATCAGTTTCATATAATCTCCCATTACTGTAAAAAGAATAATGCAATTAACATCTGGCACTATGATGACATACTTCAGACTATGTAATCAGGAAAACAGCTCTTTCTAAAATGCATAGTGATGGAACTCATAAAACCAGAATAAAATCTTGGTCCATTCTCCATTCATTTAATATTAAACTGTAATAAAATCACTCCTTTCCGTTTGTTAAGGACATACATCTACAAAGACTGAGTAAGGGCACAGTATGGATAATGACTCACTGGGGCATGATAGGAGTTGTAAGACTACTTTCTGTCTAAACATGCATAGCATCGTACCCTAAAACATGTTCATTGCTCATAATTTCACAATGATAAATCTGAAAAAGTGAAACAAAGTGTATTCCTTGAATATGGAGATATTTGGTTTATTCAGGTTTAAAACTTACAAAGTAATTTTGTGTGAGATTCCTGGAAGCTGAAGGTTCAGTATCTAGTCCATCTGTGAGAGCTGAAGATGTACAAGAAATGAAAGAAACATAAAATTATTTTAAAACAAAATGTATCAATTATCTTTAACAACAACAACAACAACAACAAAATTGAAGTCTTTAACTCAGGTTGCATTATAGTTTTGAAGAACCTTAAAAAGGCAAAGTTTTTAATCTAGTAAGTTTTGCTTTAAAAATATAACATCAGAATACTTAACATCAGCTACCAGCTTCTTACTTCAATCCAAAGTATTCTGATGCAGTATTTTCTATTTTTGTTATAATTTTTATTGCTGGATTAAAGCAGGATGTAGTCAAATTTTTCACACTTCTTTATATTGCATTTCTTTCCTGCTTTTCATTTACAGAGCTTAAGGAAGCTTATATTCAGTTTTCAGCATATTATTTTGTAACATCCATCCCAAAATTTAGGATCAGCCAAGGGAATAGATTGGCAATAGTTTCAGGACACAAAATAAGCACTTTGTTACACTACACACATTAATTTACAGAATTTTCTGCTAGAAGATGTGTTGAAAGCCACAGCTTAGATGGCTTTTAGATTAGCTGCTATTTTGGATAACAGGTTTATTGATGGTTTTATCCATGATAGCTAAAAAAAACTTGTAATATTTTAGAGGCAGTGTGCTTCTAAATACTAATTTCAGGGAGTTCAACCATGACAAAGGTTTGTTGTATTCATTCCATAAGACAGATTCCTTGAAACATCCAAGGAATGTTACTACTATACAGCTTGGCACTGTTTTGCAATGATATTTCCTTTTTTCCTTTTTCTGCTGTGGGAAAGGATGAGAAAACCATTTTAGTTCAGTTTTGACCATAAATTACCCAGTTTGCACCTTTTGGGACCAACATAGACCTGGTTTCAGTTTGTGCAACACTTGTGTAGAACTTTAGTTCAATAAAAGAGATTTCACATTTAGAATAATCAATAATAATTAATTCATTATTGCTTGTTTGACTTGCTGCACTCCTACCACTTAGGATGGGCAATAACATTTAAAGGAACAAAAAGGGAGGAGAAGAGGAGACTTTCTATGCCAGGTGACTTTGATTCAGTTCTTTCAAAGAATAGCTGTTTTCTACGCAATCTCATCAGAAGGCATCTTTGAGCCCTTTCCATTCCTGCATTTAATATCATCATTTCTAGTCATTGTTGACAGCACCTTAAAATTTGCTTCTGATTAAAATGTAATTTATTTATTTATTTACTTACTTACTTACTTACAGGATTGTATGCTGCTTTATATTCCAGGATGAAGATTTTGGAGCAGTGCACAATAAAACATAAAAATCAAAGAATAAAAACAATGCATTAAAAATAAGACCAATAAAGCCATATCAATAAAAATGTCTGGTTAGGCCAGGAAGTCTCCTCGAAGTAAAAGCTTTTTCAGGAGGCTGTGTTGGTGCCTGCCTAATCTCCAGAATCTACAGAAATGGATCTGCTGCACTGAAGGCATTTTACTGGGTGGGTTCCAGTGAGGCCATGTAGACCACCAGGGACATTCCATCTGGAGACCTCAGTAATGGGGCAGGAGGTTAACAACAGAGCACTGACTCAGATACCCATGTTTGAAAGTCTTTCATGCAGCAGAACCAACCCTTAAGCTGGGCCCAGTAGTGATCAGAAAGCCAGTGCAATTCCCTGGCAACACAGCTGAATATTCGCTGACAAAGTGTAACTCTTTCCAACAGCCAGGTTGCTGCATTCTGCACTAGCTCCAGCTTCTGAACCATCCTTAAGTGCAGTCCCACACATGGCACACTGCAGTAATCCAGTCTTCATGTAGCTCCTATTTGCTTAATCAGTGATTGAATGCAAGTTCCAGTGTGAAAGTATTGTAGAACACTCCAGCTCAAACTTTAAGGAAACTCCAGGGAAGGGCATCCCAGTTATGGAATAACAATCATATAGTTTACCAGATGTGTAATTAATTGCTGTGGAATTACTGAATAGAAAGAATTTTCCCTCTTAACTCAGAGGCATTCACTGAAATTAATTAGTTAGTTCATACAATAAAAGTTCTGTGTGATATAATACACGTAATTAGTAAGCACCAGAGACTGTGAAAGACTCAAGCTTTAGATGCCAAACTCATGATGAGCATGTCTATCATTATTCCCTCTGAGATTACCAGAGGCCAGTGGCACACAGAAAGAGTTGTTTATCTCTTATCTTGCTTTCTTAAGAACTTCTTGAGACATCTTGTTGGCCACTTTTGAAGGCAGACTAGAAGGCTAGACTAGATAGCTCTTTGCAGCATAATCATATGCATATTTACTTAGAGCTAAGTCCCACCATGTGACAGTTCTTAAGTTACTTCTACTAATTTAAATTACGTCTCCAAAGCCACCATTAGAATAGGGATCCAGAAACTCTGATCTACCAATTAGTATGACATTTGCAAAACGCCCATTATTTTCAGGAAATCACTTTTAGAACCATGCTCTAAGGATGCATTGGAGGATGAAGTAATCTTACTCAACAACTTAAAAACTGGAACACTGATATAATGCTAACTACAACAGTACAAGTAACCATAAAGAAGGGCATGATAATATGCTTCAGAATGACTTAGCTATTTTTTCTTTTTGCTGTACAAAAATTTGTGAAACTCATTTATTTAGCTTCTGTAGCCATACATTACTGCACACATTTATTCAGCTGTTAAAATTCACTTACAATTCCACAATAAAGTATTTTTCCATTCCAAGGTTATAATGGACTTGCTAATGGGGTATTGACTACAGTTTCTTATCATCCATCTTCTGATGGCAAGGTGTTCATTACTGTTCACTTAATAATTACCAGTTTTCTTCACATCCACATAAAATTGCTTTTATTATGAATTCATTCAAGTCTCACTCCCCAGTAGTCACAACAGCGGTCAATGTTTAATGAAGTACAGTTTCAATGTATCACTCAAAATAGTAATTTCACGTGCTTCTGAGCTCCAAAGGCTGTTTTCTTCCCTCTGGGTTTGGCAAACATATGCATATAATGATGTCTTTAAAATATGGTGAAATTGTGCACTGTCATTTTTGTCAACGTGAAAGTGAGACAAAAAAATTGACTTTTAAAAGGTTTGCTATAGCCTCATTAACCTTTGGGAGGAACTATTGTTGCACAAGTCAAGATGAGAATATATATATATATATATATATATATATATATATATATATAATTTCCTTTGTGAAAAATAGACATCTACCAGCTCCAGTTACACACAGGCAGTGTCTCAAAATTATTGGAGCTATAGTAATACCTTGTTTAAAGGGTGGATTGTACTTAATAGTAAATAAAATAGATATCAGTGTCAACTAGTCTTATTGCTTGCCAGGCGACAGACATGTGCATGAGTATTATGGCACCATTTTACTCAAGAAGTTTAGGTAAAAAGGAATATTGGAGGGTGTTTTACCCCAGCCTCCATGTTTCAATATCCTCTAGTGCTACCCTTTTAATGCATTTTTGCAGCTCCTGTTCCCTTTTCTGGCGCTATTCCTGTGCCCTACTCTGGCACTACTTCTTGTACCCTAGCAATACCAACAGAATGATGTCATGGCACCAATACTTTAACTTTGTTTAAATTAGAGTGGGTAGGAAAGGGATGTGGGAATGTATAGCAACTCTGTTGCACAAGCAAATGGAATATTCTCTGCCTTGTGCTGCTATTTTACTACTGCACAATTGAAGTCGATAGCAGGTGAACTTGATGCACATGTGACTGCAGATGTTGCCTATCAGATCTACATTATTTTCAAACTGATCGACACACTCATTTCTACAGAAAGATCCTGCTTCAGAAGATGCTACTTGATGCAGGAAAATATTACTAATCTTTAAGTTGCCACAGGCTGCTGAAAAGCATTTTCCTCTAGGACATGCATGCTCTGGGACATACTGGCCAACACACAGACACAAGAACTGCCTATTGCATCTCTTTCTCTGGTTGCTAAGGAAGTGATGCAGACCAAATCGAGGTTGCAAGAGCTCCCTTTTGAATATAATAGTTGGATTAATTGGCATGCACTGCCCCACTTAATTAGAGTCATGGGAAAAAGAAGTGCTTCAGAGTGTTTATGTCCCACTGATTTTAATGGGAAAAAGTTTAAATAGTTGCATAACTCTCCCACTGAAATAAATTAGGATTAGGGCATAAATTTCTCTGTGGGGATCATGGTCAATCATGGAGTAAAATTGACAGGCTTGCAAATATTAGAGAAGGAGAATCTTTCAACAGCATTGATCTATAAACATTGAAGGATAAATATTTACTTCCGCAGGACTATATCACAAGCAGAAAATAAATTAGGGAATGTTCAGGTGCTTTACATCTTAGCAGATTTTTTGAAAAGTATACATGTCAAAAATGTAATCCTACATAACTGACATAGGTCAGAACTGTGATGCATTTGATCTTATTTTTTTTTACTACTGGCATGCCAAGGGTATACTTTGAAATCCAGACTTTGTTGTACTACAAAGAAATATTATCTTAAACCACAACACTGTTCTGCTACATAAAGTATGTTTTTTTAAGTTCAATATTGTCTCACATCTAAATACAAATGGGGAGATAAAGTGCTGATTCTCCAGGTAGATTTGTGGCTTTGAGTTTTTCTTAAAACAAAAAGAAAGAAAGCAGAGCTGTTTAGAGCCTTAGGCTATCTTTACTTTTATGTACTAATTGTCAAATACTTACTATGACAATGTCTTTCAAGCTATTGGCTCATACTGACCTAACTGATGTTCACAACTGAGCCTATTAATGTATAAGAAGAATACAATTTTATGTTTGATATATTATCTAGGATATGTAAGGCTTTGCAAATCAAGCATTTCTGGCCTGTCCTGGAGTTTGCAAAAATGTCAAATTTGTGAATTTTAACTTAGCAGTTAAAGAAGTGAATTGTTAATTATGCCATATGCTTTGGAACATTCACACAGTGCAGAGGGATGGCCAGATCTGAAGAGGAAAGCCAGGAGGTGGCTGCAGTGGGAAAAGTCATCTATAATGGCAGATTCCACACCAGATGTCATGTTGCGTACTCATGTAGTAATAACATGAGGGCTGCAGGTAGGGAAACCTCCTCTGTGTGCATAGAGCTGTCAGCTCAGAGCCTCGTCAGGTATTCTACTCAACATGGGGTTTTTGAATGGCAAAATGACGATGTTGAAGGAATTTAAGGTCAATTTAAGGTTTGAACAGATGCCAAAAGCAGGGAAGGATATTGGCAAGAGACTAAAAATAGGCAACCGGTGACTGAGTTTTAAAAGAAGCATGCAAACATCTATGGAAATGGGTTAATCCCAAAGAACATTATTAAAACAGACAACCTATTTCTATGCATATTTACTTAATAAATCCATGTTGCTCCTAGAACTGAAGCAAAAATGTCCCCTAAAATTATCCTTAGTGATTCAAGCCCAGCATTGCTCAAATACTCTTTATGTGCTTGAATGTTTTACATTTGTATTTGACCCACAATGATATCTGATTGTGTAGCATTTGATAGCTGGCTTACAATGGTATTTAACATCTGGTAGTGCGCAAGTGCTGATACCTGATATTCAATAGTATATTACAAGGAACCAAAAATATGACTGTCAAATGACTGATACATATTGAAGACTCTTCTGGGACATGTTTGATCGATCATATGTAGGGTCTGATCATGTCCTACTGCAATCTGACTGTAGTCTGGATTCTAACACTTTGCTCTGTAGACAGAATAATCTTCCCTAATATGATGAGAGATGACTCCATGCAAGGACGTAACGGTCGTGGAGAGCTGAACATCAAGGATTGGGCTGTGAGCTGGGGTTTTGTTCCTTCCATTCACAGAGTAAAAACTGAAGATCTGAGCTAGTATGTCCTACTACCCCTCCCCCCCATATTCTGTTGTTGCTGCACAGAAGATAAGGTGTGTTCCTCAGCTCTATGAACCTCTGTAACATGGTTGGAACATTGTCTCCAAAGGAAGTTTATGGTTAGCATGCACTATTATTTAATATTAGATAGTAATTTGATAGATATTTGACATGCAATGGCCTCTATTATCTTATTGTTTTTGATAGAAAAGTGCAATGATATTTAATATCTGACAGCATCTGACATTTAATATTTAATGGTGATGTATAACTGACAGTTGTCAGGTCAGATTTGAAAACTTTTCAGTCCTATAAATCTAGAGATAAATTGCAAATGGTGACCCTGTTTTTCTTTGAAAACTACCACTAAAGAGGTAAATGGCAACGTTTTAAGAAATCATCAAATTCTGAATGCTTCAAAGTATTTTTTTAGAGTTAGTTGGGTTACTTCAGGTGCTGTTAATCTGATGGTCTGTGATTTGCCTCCAATAGGAGATAAAACAAATAAACAGAGAACCAGAGACCTTTTATATATTTGGATGCAGAAAAACTCTTAATAGTAAAACATGATAATAATAGACCTAAGAATGGAAGAATTTCTTCCTTTTAATGGTCAAAGTCCTCACTGAGTAGGACTGCATCACCATGCAGAATATTAGTACCTTTAAAAATATTTATCCCCCCCACCCCACACACACAGTTTTTTCATCTTTATCTGTGGACATATGGATTGGGCTATCTGAAAATTAATTTTAAATACATGGATTGAGAAACTGTGATGAAGTAACACTTTTTTCTCCACTATATAAGAGAATATGTAACAAAAACGTGCATGTGTGTGCATGTGTTGTCGTTTTTCTGAGTTTTTGTTTTGTTTGTTTTTTCAACGCCCAAAAATGTGATTAAATACGGTGAGCCATGGCACACCTTCCTCTAGTACTCATGGGAGTATACATCTGATAAATTTTAAACAAGTAGGGGAAAAGGACAATATAATAGTGACATGTATTAACTCTCATAGAAGGCAATGTGGCTGTGTTCTTGAGATGTTCAAAGAAATAACACCTTGAGTTGCAATTATTTTTTGCAATGGAAAGAACAGTATACAGGTTCTGAACTATAACAAACCATAAACACATTATATTGCTGCAATTGGGAAAATAAATAATGCATGTCACTAGACAGCATGAAATGCAGCCTAGATGAATGGAAGCACCACACTAGCTTCTTGCTCAATGCCTTTTCTCCGTATTCTGATAACTCTTCCTTTGCCTACAGCATTTTTCTTTGGTTATCTGAACATTCATCCTCTTGAGGGGATTTACATATTATCTTAGATTCAAATATTTGTATTGGGGGAAATGGCTAGAAAACTGCACTTATAATACCAAACCAGGGGAGGGAGATAACTATTTTTATTTACAAGTTGTCTTTTATAAGTTATTTACAACTGAGTAATTCAAATAATGAAAAAAGCTTATATAGGCTGGTTGGGAAAGATGTATTTCTTGCCACTTGAACACCCCAATTCACACAAGTTTTTAATGAAAAGTAAACTGTTAGTGAAAATCTGGAATTGCTCAGGCCAGATGAGAATTTGAAAGCCCTCTGTGAGCAATATGTGCACCTCATTTTTTTGTTCCCATTTCTCTTTAGCATGAAACTCGATAGCATTAAACTTCCATATTAGGGTAGCCACTTTGGAAATGCCAAAGAAACCAAAGCAAACACTGATTTGTAAGTATTTTGTATATGCTATTTTATATACATACATACATGCATACATACGTACATATAACAACACCAATATTACACTTCCTTCTTTTTCTAGGTCTAGAAGGAACTGTGTGGTAGGCCTGCTCCCTATATATGAGGTCCAACAGGTAGCTGTATGTAGTCCTGTTAAATTGGCCATTTATCCATTTCCCAAAGAAAGAGTCACACAAATATTGCATATCAAAATTCATGTGAATAGGTCCACATTTGGAAACACTCTTTACCATTTAAACAGAAGGGCAACAAATCTCACCAGGTGAATGCTGCTGAGAGGCAACTTCAAGATTTATGCCTTTCTTTATTTTTTTTTATTGTAAAACCTGGCTTTACAAGCACACTTTTAAACAGAGGTCTGTCCTCTGCACAGAAGGAAACTTGACTATCCTTAACTCTGTTAATTAGCAACAGCCTAAATGTTATAGTCAAGGATTAGCAATCCATACTCCAATGGGCTATTGCTCAAACTGACAGAGATGGAAGGGTGTATTTTGCGTCTGTTGAGTTAGACTAGTAAAATAATCTGAAGGCAGGAGCGCTTGTTGTCATGTTTATCCCTCTGAGAAATTTCCAGGATTGTGAGATGAAAGAGGTTTCAAAGCTTCAAACAGGCTTGGGGCTGTCACTTTAGCACACAGTGTGGGTGATTCCAGTTCGGTCACATCAAATGATAGTGACTTGTTTGCCAGGTTTCAGTGTTTATGGCCTTACAACGTAATACAATACAGAGAAGTGCATGATCATGTACACATCTCTTAGGTGAACTAGAACTCTATTTCTTATCATTGAGCATCAAGTCTATCCATCAGTAAGAGAATTATCATCCCCAGTCCTCAAAGTACTGAATGATACAAGTGTACATAGGTATGTACACAGTCCAATGTTTTACATCAGCTGAGCATTTTGGCACATTTAGAACATTTTTGCACAGGCTTTGCTTTCAGAGAGTGAGGGGCTTTGCAAGCAACAGCTAGAAGAATCCATTTCCCTTCTGTTTTCCTTGCTGGGTTATCTTGTGTTTTCACAGGCACCCCGAGTCAGATGAAGTGCACCCTCAGCATAGTACTACCAATGGGCTCTCCACCTCCATGCTGCCTGAGCCATGCAGGGCCATTGCTCTTTGCTTTTGCTCTTGCCAGTCCAATCTGCCCCTGCCCGTTAGCTAGTTCTCTCTCCATTTTTCTTCTTTTGAACCTGGCAGCATTGGCATCTCCTCCTCCTCCTCTTATTCTAGCCCTGTGCCCTGCTAGAGATGTTGGAAAAATCCAAACAGGATTCAATTGGCTTCAAATATCTATGAATCCAGCCCTCAGATTCTGCCTTGTACCACCATCTTCCAATTCATGTGAACTTACAGATCATTTCTCGACTTTCCGAAATCATAGATAAACTTAGAAGTAGGAACATACAAAAGTTATTGGATATATATACATCCAAACTCACACACTATATATGAGTTTAAAATGCACACACAACTTTTTATTAATCTCTGCAGCTTCTGCTGTCTAATTCTGCTTTTTCTATGCTCTGCTTATTGATTGTACCCTGAGCTAAGAAAAATATTAAAAGTTAAGTGAAAGTAAAAGTTATATAAATTGCAGCAGTTCTTTTGTGTACTTTTCTGTAGGGGGAAAAATCCAATTTCATCAATAAGCACACAGTGGAATGTTTCCTAACAATCTCCAAAGCAGACTAGATTAAACAAAATCTCTGTATTCCTACTCTTCACCTTGCTGGTCCCACTGGAAAAAGAAAGCACCCTGTGTAAGATATCATACATTTCTTTATTAATAAATACTACTGAATGTGTCTGACAAAAAGTATAAACTTGCCACTTAAATCCAGCTAGAATATAAGCTTAACAATAGACAACAATGCAAAATTTGTGATCCATAAATATTTCTTTGGCATGAGTTCTCAACCCCAACTTAAAACCACAATAAAACCACCTATAATCTTCATTTAAAAAAATAATAAAGGCATTCCTACCCATTAGCTGCCTCCCCAAAAAGTTTGTTTGTATGTTTGTTTTGTACCTAGTGGCCAGGAGGTGTCAATACGCTGCATTAGCACACAATTAAAAATTGCTGTTGTTTATATTTCCTTAATGTAGGCACTTTTGTACAATGTTTTAATTGGAGAATTTCATTGGAAAATCCGGAAAAGTGTAAATTTCAAAGAGTGAGTTTCAGTTCATATTTTGGTTTGAATATGCAAATTAGGTAAATCAACATTAAAATGTGCAGTAAATGAAATTCTCCCAATCATTACCACTGTGTTCCAAGATTTAAACACTGGATAAAAGCATCCAAATTCACTTGGCATAGAATTTCCAACTAGACCTGTGCCAATAAGGTATTTGCTATCAATGCATTGAACTCATGGACCATGCCCCCAGCTTCACATATTGATCGGATTCAAACTCAGTGCAGGTCTCTGAACTTTCAACCCATGAAAGAGGATTATGTGGACTGGCATTGCCCCTGGAACACCCCAGGTTTCCTGCATTGTGCACTCTCAGTGCAGTTAGAGATCTATATCACTTCCACAGTCTGCTTGTACCAACTCCGAGAATGTCTTCACATGTTAAGGGTGGCAGAGCTTTAACAATGCCTTATTTCAGTAGGAAAAAAGCAAAGATTGTAAATGGTGGTTGACTAATTCTCTGTCACCTGTTAGGTATGCTTTGTTACATTGCATTGCTAGCAACAGGTTCTATGGTTTCTATGGTTCTATTGTTTCTTGACACTGTCTGGGGACAGCACAGGATTACCTGGAATCAGTGACCTCAGTGATGGCACTCAAGCCCCTGCCCCAACCGTCCCCCCTCACAGCTGGTATGGAATGAACCACTCTGGTTGCCTCTCTGAGGTTGTGGATTGGTCTCCAGGAGAAGCACGAGGGGCGTAATAGAAGGCTGGAGAGGGGAGGAGGTTGGGGTTGATGGTTTTTGGCATATCTTGGCAGCATTTTCCCTCCTTCCCCCACCCCCCCACTAGTTCATCTAGACTGCTGAAAATGGTGAATTAGATGAAAGGCAGGACATGAAGTTTGGCCGCAGGAAAGACCACTGCAGCCATAGCTCTCTCTATGCATTGAATATGAATAAGCCTCTGTATTTGTGGCTATGTGTATTGAGGGCACTGGGCACTGGATTGCACCCTAAGGGAAGTAAGGAAGGAGAGCCTTCATTCCTATAGTTCCACCATCTGAACATTTCAGATTCTTAGGATTTGTCAATATCTTCAAAAAAGGAGATGCAGAAATGTATATTAAGCCACTGGATAGATTTAAAATTGTCACCAAAATATGAAATATATAATCTTAACACAAATTATATTATTTATTGGTACTGATACAGAGAAGATAGAATATTCATTCAATATCATAGGGTACAAATATAGTAAAAACATGTTGGAAGCCAATAAATAAGAACTCAAGCAGGCAGATAGTTAAAAATAAAGTCTCACCAATGTTTGTGACTAAAAAGGAAAAAAATGCCAAGACAACATATTTATATATAAATAATAGCTGTGCTCATTAACCATATCTGATTGCCAGTTATGTCAGATGTGATTTAACTGAGAAATCATTTGAAAGCAATTTCAGAGAAGCTGATATGTTCAATATTATCACTAGGCTGGAACTGCAAGAAATAGAAAGAACTGGAAGAAAAGTAGAAAGGAGAATGCTCCAGTACTCACAGCCTGATCCTATCCATGATGACTCAGAGGTAAATGACACTGTTAAGTACAGCTTACTCTTGTGTGAGTGTGCATCAGATAGCCCCCTTCATGAATTAATTCATGCAGGTAATAAATAAGTAAAATCTTTGCTTTTTTCTAAATGAGGAATGGTATGAGTTTCTACCTGACTTGTTTAAATTAATTTTCCTTACTGAGAGTGCCATCCATTATTTTGACATCTTTTATAGCAAGTGCAAAGTCTTGATTGCTGTTGCAGACCAAAGAAAAGATATTTGCTATCTATATCCACACCCAGTCCTACCTTTCAAATGTGTCAGAAGCAATTTAAATGCCATTGCTTAGAAAAAACATTCAAAGAATGCTCCGAAATGACAATTTGTGTGTGTGTGTGTGTGTGTGTGTGCGGCAAGGGGTTAGGCATGTCAGTGTGATAGATCTGTTTATGGTGTTAATAACTGAGCCTTTCTTAGACTTTTAAAAATATATTGGCTGGTTTAAAAATTATCCCTTCTGTTGTTCTTTTCACTTTATTCTGGTAAGCCATGTTGCACGAGCTGCAGAAATGAAGAACTTGTTCATTCTTTCCTGAGACTAATGAATGCTTTCCTTTAAACTGTAAGTATTATTTGATGACCGACTCTCACATTATTGGCTGTTAAGACACTTCCCTCTGAGAACTTGGTTCAATTTTGCTTTCCTAGCTATGGTTTTGGTTCAGAATTAATGTTTCACAACAGATGTATCTGGAAGATACATGCTTAAAATGTGCCATGATTTATGCTTTTAAATATTAAAACACAGTGTATTTTGCATAACAGAAATAAGAAACAAAACTTGGATATTACCATGACACCTGTCATTTCAAGAATTAACAACCATAGGCCATTCTAAAAATAAATTTGTCAATTAATGGATTATATCAACCTTTTCTAAAGTAAGATACGTTTCTATGAAAGTTTGCATAGGAAAAAGACCAATTTACAGCATGACGCAGCCTGCACAGGCAGTTGTGGGACATTTTTCCGCCTAAACATGCATAGGATTGTATCTTTCAATGCCATTTTCTTTCTAAAATTGTATAAGACTGTGCCCTTAATTTTGTATATAGAGCTATTTTCACTCCGTTTTTTAAAATCAGTTCTGAGGTTCTCGGAATTCCACTGATTTTTGTATTGTTGAGGAATGAATGTTCTTGCTACTACTACTAAGTTTAATATTAGCTGTAGATTATCTAATTTAATTGTCTTCTCCTTAGAATCCAAAGATAATTGGTGTTTGAAGCTTCATTCTTCATTTGAGATTTGGCAGGATTAAAAGAGATGAATCAGTCTTTGATTCTTGGCACCTGCAATAGATTTCTGGAGATTTAGAATAAATCATAGTATTTTTATGTGAAATAAGATAGCATTTACAAATATTAAAGCTATCCTTCAAGCATATAACTATCAAGTTGAATTGTTTATTACTGAAATCCATGTTCATTAATTTTCTCTTTCAAGTTCAAATCTTTCTTCCTTTTCTTTTAAAAGAGATATTTGTTGCTGTTGCTTCTACTTTGGTAATAACACATAGGATATTATCCAAAGCATTCCACTGCTGCTTCCATTCCATGACTGGCTTATTCCATTGTACAAGGGGCACCCACCACTTGTGGAATGGGAATGTGGCTATTTGTAGATATCAAATGGCTAATTGTAAACCATCCTGAGAGCAATGTGCTGAGAGGAATGGCATATATTTTTAAAAAATATAATTAATTAATTATTGCAGTTATCCAATGTGAGCTCCACCAACCTTTTGCTGACCGTTGCTATTCCAGAATGGGTACTTTTACTCATTTTGGGTTCTATTCCAAGAAGGAAGAATACTCCATAAGATTTGACTCAGTTCTTGATAACAATTTCAACATTTTTTTAAAAAATTGTATGTATTACAAAAGAAGCATAATTATTACTTTCAAGCAGTCATATTCAATTTTAAACACTGACAAGGTGAGACAGGAAGTAATTCCATCAAAATTGAAAATCAATGCATGTTTTTCCAGTAGCAATCAAATGCATTGATGAGGTCACACCAAATGACAATCCGTCCTACAAATAAACGATGCAGTATGGATTGTTTCCCATCAGACAATTTGACTTACATGTACTGTTCTTCATTTCCTTCCAAGATTGCATGTAGGCTAAATTATGTACAACTGTCAACTGTCAAGCTGTAAATTATTATAGAAAGTTCCAACAAGAGAAAAAAAAAACCCAGCAGAGTAGGTGCACCAAAAGGGTGGGCTTAAGACCTTGTCTCATCAATGCAATCTGACCAGTTTATAGAGTTCAGCTGACATTTCTCAGTGCCCTGCCCCTTTTTGACACTTTTCTGAAATGCCAGCTAATCCAGAAAGGGGACATCTTAAAACCACCCCCTTTCCATGGTTTGCTTTTGAGTTTATTTCTGTATTTTCCTGGTAACTGTCAAAAAACCCTGCAAGGGAGGCTGAATGAGATAGAGTGAATGGTTCTACACTGACAGGCATGCCCTTTGATTAGTTTTGTTCTGCCACCTCCAAGTTATGTCTGTGTGTGTTAACTCTCAAAGTAATTTTTCCTCCTCTTCCTGCTCCTCTTCCTCCTTCTCCACTGGTCTGGGAAATATATGTGCAAATTTTAAGTCTGGGAACAAACAGAAATCAAAATGTGCAAATTTGCTGTTTTGGATTTGGACAACCCCTAAAGCAAGCAATACATTGTCAGGGTGACTTATTGCCCCAGACAAGGCACTCTGCAAAAATGTTCTGGGTATGGAAGGCATGGCAACCAATCATGGCTAGTTTCGAGCTGAAGTTTGTAATTCAGTCAATGTTTATGACATTCAGCTTGCACAATGAATTAGGGTAAGATTTGTTCAATAAATAGCACAGAAGCTCTTTCCCCTTCTGAAAATCTAATATGATATAGCTCTTGTAGGAACATCTGTTTGCTTCTACTTATGCTCTGCATGCATATTTGTAAGGCTTGCTTACCTGGTAATCATTTTACAGATCTAGATCCTTCCCCCTCCCCCCCGAGTCAAATCATGTTTGTTCTAGAATGAGTATCAGATCTTTACCAGAGGTTTGTCAGAATTAGAAATATAGTATACACATACTATTTAATAGGCCTGTTCATTTCCAGAGCCAAATTCTATCTCTTTGATTCTACCTGCATATCTACAGTATCTAGCTATCCGGGGGGGGGGGGGGGGGAGAAAGAGAGCACAGAAAGAGAGCACAGCCATGAGAGAAAGCTATTTCTTTGTCTGTAAAGTAATACAAGCAGAAAGGATGCAATTTAATGACAATGTTAAGTGTTTGAGTTGCACAGGAATCTTTTTTTTACAGTAGCAAGTTCTTAGATGTGATATTTTAAAACTGAAGTTGCTGAACAAAGCCATAAAGAGAAAGTGTCCTTTGTCACAGGCAATCAACAAGGTTACTTGCTGATTACCTTGTAAGTGTTTACATTTGTGTTTCTTATAGTATTGCTAGGAGTCATTGCTGTAGCAAAATAAAAATTTGGTACAACAATGAGGTGTTTTTGCACTACCATTTTAGCCTTATCAAAATTTTGTATGAAGAAAACTGGTAGGCAATTATCCCAGAATTTTCAGCAGTTTGACCTCTGTTTGCATGAGAAAGGTGATGTGTCATATAATGTCACTCCACATGCAGAACTAACTTTAATGGGTCTGTTTTGCCCTTCCTCTCTATTACTTTCTCCAGGTAATAAAAATAATCTCCTTGATTCTTTTGGAAGGAATATTTTGTGTCTTCAACACTATGGAAACTTATATAGGTGTGTCCCTACTTTGATGTGTATCTTTGGTTATTTAGATCATATTGAGCATATACTAAATAAGAATAAGAATAAATAATCTTGGGTTATTTAGATCATATTGACTATTAGTTATTGAGCATATAATAAATAAGATTGGAGCAGTCAAATGCACACATTTATTTATTTAAAGCTTTTATATACTGTCCAAATAATACATACACATGTGACTGTGCATGGTTGAATTATAGCTAGAAAAAATGTTTAGTTTGTGTATAGAATGAGGCATCAATGTACTTCTGGGTGCATACATTTACATGTGAAGGGGGAAAATCTTTCATTTATTACATGTTTACATTGCTGAATAGTCAACATTTCTGGGCAGTTAACAATCACAGTTAATACTCAGAAAGATCAAGCAGTTTAAAAACAAGGTAAAAGCAACTGATAATAAAAATAACAGGACCTGATAATAAATGAAAAGATTCCATCGTATGCTGTCCAATAACTGGAAGTGTTCTCTACCTGGTGCTGAAAACAGGACGATGCTGGAGGGATGTTTTGGTGTTGTTCACTGTCATGACAGTTTAGGCATGCATGAATGGCAAAGTCACATGTTCCTGTGATTTCCCCCCTACGCATGCACATTTTCTCCAAAGATGACTTGGAAAAAATGCAATATTTCACGCTCTGTTCCCTCCTTCTACAAACCATTGGCATGCAGACATGAAATGAAATCAGCTATGGCTTAACTTGGTCAGCTGTTCTATAATTACTTACTTGCAGTAGTGAACAGGATGATTTGTGAGTGCAAGAACTAGGAAAAAGATGCACACATAAATAGCTAGAAGTCAAATAAAGACAAGTTAATCTCTTCCATGGTCATTGCCTGACTGATGATAGAACACTCCATGACTCATTAATGCTGTTAATAAAGTATAACACATTATCTTTGTTATCTGAGCGCATCACATCCTGGTCTGTCTTTGCACCTTCCTGATAATGTCAGCTCCAACATTGTTCTTCATTCACATGTCACTTTCTATTCTGTTCTTCAGCCCTGACTTGATTTATAATTAAAACAATGTCATTAAGATCAACTGACTTATTGATTTCTTCACCAAATAGTTCACATAAAGTAATTATTTAATTGATTGCGATGTCCTTTCCATATTTCTTTGGCTTTCCTGTAATCACTGCATTAATTTTCTTGTAGAACATGCCAGAAAAAGAAGCTTGGAAAACTTGAAGTACATTTAGAACTGTGTTTTATCATAAAGTACTTATGTAATTCCCTGATACTCTGATTTAAATTTAAAAATGTACATTAATTTAACATGATTGTGTCTAATGTCTGGTTTGGTATTGGAAATGTAAACCATTGAGTAACAGAATTAGAAATGGCAGCAGAGGCTGGAAGGGAATGTTGTACAGAAAAACCATCTCAGCCTACACTTGAAAAACTGTAACTTATACAGTTATAAGTTATAACATAGGCAAGCACCTGAATGTATCATTTCTTTCCATCTCTGTGTGACTGTGTCAACTGGTAAATGTAGGTCATAGGTTCCATAAAGTTCTGCCCAGGTAAAAAGTCAGATAGATGAAATATTCAAAGAATCATTTTTATCAGAAATGTATGAAATAAAATAACTTTCAATATTAAACAAATGTATAATTCTTGTTTCATAAATACCCTCTAAAAAAGTGCACTGCATGCAAAGAGAAAAGGCTTATTTGGTATATACCAGAGCAACAAAGTAAGACACTCTGAGTGGATTCATATGCCACAACAAGCCATGTTGGCTTCTCGTGCAGGATGGTCTGTTGTCTTGTCAGAATCCTGTCATGCTATTTCAACATGGTACAATCACATCTAATATGGAATTGAATTTCAGTTGTGGCAGCTGATGCAATATGTGCCAACAATAGGAGCACTGAGCAAGGAAAGTGGAAACCACACTACCATAGAAACCACTTAATCATTTGTCAAGCCCATCCAAGGGGGGGGGTGGTGACCATGCACCATGGAAACCATGGAAGGTTGCTTGCTCTGATGTGAATTCACAAAGTGCTTAGGAGTCTTCAGTTCAAAATTCTCTTCTTCCAAACAGATGTTCAAAAAGGATCCACTTCCTGGTACTGCAGTTTGAGCCTATAATCTGTAAAACCATGTACATGTCTCCATCAACCACATACCTTCTTCCTTCTGCTAAGTCTCTCTTGCTGCTGATTATTTTGACCCATTAAACTTCTCTTTAGATGGTTTTGACCAATGACCAACTATTGATTGTCTTGACTCTCCCTCCTTTTGACAACTTAATTCATTTTAGAGAAGTGATCTCTTTTGAAGTCAGAGGTGATAGCTGGACTTACTTCTTTGACAATTTTTCATTGAAACTTAAAAAAAAATCCTCAGTCACCCCTGTGTGACTTTTGGTGGTGAACGGTATCCAAATATTAAAAATATATTTGACTTTCAGCAAGGTTTTACATCTTTTTTTTAAAGTATTGTCTACATTTCTCTATATCTGAGATGCAGCAGTTAAATTTCTTCATAACTGACCACTGATATACAGTAATTATTGTTTCATATGGACAGTGAATAATATTTCTGACAGACATTTTGCAGCACGTAATATTTTACAGCTGGCTTGAATATAATTTTGTAGATATTACATTAGTCTCAGTCAGATTTTACTGTTAAAATCCAGATGCCAAAAATGGACAAATGTTCACCAAATGTTGAAATGATAAACAATATTAAACTGGATAAGTAAAGTGATGGTGAGCTCTAAATTTCAGTTCTACATAGCTGAATTTAGATGGATTGGTGCTTGGAGAATTTTGTATCCTGATGAAATAGACTCCACATTTATTTTACCTGTATATCATAATTACTTTCAAATACATTATTTTGGGTTTCTCTATTTTTGCTGTGACAAATCAATGTTTGTATGATTGGAGCATACCTACCTTACCACTTCTGGATGCTGCTGGGTTGGGTTTGAAGTTGCAATTTTTAGATTTGCTAAGTCCTCCCTCGTCTGGCACTTTAATGTTTCTCTTAATGACAGGATGTTTAAAATAGGATTTCTGCTCAGTTAGCCTAGTATTTTAAAATTAATGTGGATACAGTTGAGTCCTGTATCTCTGGGTATGAGGCCAGTAAAGACTTGATATGGGGCTGAAATTGTCATGTGTTTCTTGTAAAAATAAAATAAAATAATAAAGATATCACTAAATGAGAAGTTCAAATCTTATAAGAAATGTGAATAAATAAAAAGCATGATTTGCCATTTTTTCAACTACACAATTTGATCAGGAACTGCAGAATGTTACTTTATCATTGAAGGAGAAGGAAGATACTGACTTCTGTCAAACTTGGGACTCTTTTTATTATTGGCTAGAGAAACGGGACTTCGCATAGATTTAAATATGTTTTTAAGTTATCATAAATGGAAAAAGAAGGGTGTGGGGGCTGACCCAGTGGGCTTGATGTTTTTGGTGATGGATGTTGTTTGTAGTTTTCTTTTTGTTTTTTAGGATTATAATTTCAAATAAAACTTATTTTTTAAAAAAGGAACTGCAGAATGTTAAATATGACTTGAATAACATGATTTGACAGCAAACAGAATTCGCCTTAACCTGTCCATGATAGGTAGGTTGGGAAAATGGAGAACAACATAGCAAGTTTCTAGAACATTGGCTTAAACAGCAGCAAAAGCACTGAAATGTTATTTCCACTATTACAGGCAAGAGTGATATGGCCCATATTTCTCTGAAAGGTGTAAACACAACTTGTAAAGTTTTCTTTTGATTTTCATTTATTCTGGGTAGTGAAACATCAGACAGGGATATGGACAGATAAGATGATTTTTACCTTGCATCAATTAGTGAGTGCTGGTAATGATTTATCATCATTTTTTGTTGTTGTGTGCTCAATACTATTTGCCTTTTACAGCTTGAATGTCGATACTTGCAACTGCAGCATTTGTTAGAACCTAAGTTTGTCCCTCATGTTTTTTAGAGCTTTAGAGTCTCCTCCACTATTGAAAATACTTATTAATGCTGATCATATGTATTGATACACAATCATGGTTTATAAACACTACTATCCATGGTTAAAGATTATACCCAGAATCTTAAGCAAGAATGAAATAGGGAATTGGATTGTCCTATTCTACCCAATTAATGGAATGCCATTAAGAGGGGTGAATTGATTTCAGGTTATGTCTTAGTCAGCAAAAACTCTTGTTCCATATTTATTGGACTCTACCAGGTCTCTTCAGCAAGGAGTTGTCTAAGTTGTCCAATTTCTAGAGGTGTAATACTCCTTGTGATTCTCCAACTCAGATGTTTGGGAAATGGCCAGTAGTTCCTTCTTTTGGGCAAGCAGTTATAATAAAATAAGCATTGTATTAGAATGGCCTTTAATATTTACTGATGCACATGTTCTGTCAAATTATTTACCTGATGCAAGGAAATTAATGCTAAGTCAATGTTCAGGCATTTTCCACACTTTTTTGACGAATAACAGATGATTTCTGAGGCCTCTAGGCAGCACTGGTATTGCAGCTAATAAACATTGAGAAAAGAACCTAAAATATTGTTATTACAATATTGGAAGGCTAAATATCCACTTCATATAACACAATGGATTGAAAATTTAACAGTGTTTCAACATCTGAATGGGAGATATCTATGTCCTCTGTGAATTGATAAATATATAGACATTTGGACTGCCTTTCTTCAAACTTATGAATAAGCATGTCTACTGATAGCTGTATTTTAATATATATGTATAGGTACACTTCTTATATGCATCTATTGTAATCTACTCAAGTCTATGTAAACAAATAGTGGCCTTTTCTCTTTCCTTTTATGTTTTTGTTGGCATCCTCAATAAAAGGAATACAAAAAATGACAGTTTATCTAAAATAGTTTACATAATCTCAGGTTGGATGCAGTGTAGCAATTCTACAACAGAAAGAATAATATTCCAGGAAAGTGCAGTGAAGTGAGTTTCTATTAATATGCTTGTTCATTCCACATAACTCACAGTAGCACTTACTGTTGTACATGCCCCTGAGATTTCTAGAGTTTCTCCTAAACTGATATGAATATTTACATTTAAGTCCATCCATGTGATTCTTCCTGACATTGTGCTTAGGTATCATCAGAGACATTCTCAAGTATTGGCATCAGAGGAGGAGCAATTATGGAACAGGTTCTTTGAACTGAACCATACTGAATATGGCAGCTCTGATGTCAACAATGTGTCATTGCCAGCCATGTGGAAAACCTCTGTAACACCCTTAGAACTTTGTTTTTGGTAACAGGAACAACAATATTGTTTCCTGATATGTTTATTTGCAACGTATCAGCAACACTAAACAATGATTAATTTATTATTGAATTTTATACCTCCCATAACAAAACATGCTAAATTGAATTCCTGATTGCTGTACAAGTAAGTACCAAATAATTCCTTTTAAAGTGTTGTAGCAGGCACAGTTGCTTGTTATCGGCCCTTCTTAAAAGGGCTTAAAATATTGTTAACCTTTAAATAGTTCTACATTGCATAGAAATCCCAGCCTATTTATTTGCAGCAAGACGAATACTCAAATTATCTTCAAATGCAACAGTGTTAAACATGTCGGATGGCATGTGTCCTGGCCATTTGACGGCCCTTATGCAGGCAATAGAAACAGAACTGAGAAAGTTCTGCAATCTGCTTTTTCTGGTTCTTAGAACAAGTGGTATTAATGGAGGGATTCTCCAAAAAAGCAGGGCTTCTGAAACGCCACTCAGATCAGCATTACATCACAGCATCTATGGCCAAGTCCTGGACAGTTGGTCTTTCAACTGCATCCATCAGTGCTAATGCCTGCTCCAGGTTTTTCACATTAGCTTGTTGAGCCTTTAAACCTTCATTTTACTTTCCACCATGCTCCACAACAAGACTATGTCAAGTATGGCACGGGGTATGATGGGAAATTAAAATAGTAGCACCCAGCCATATTTGCTGTGTTGCTTCCGCTGCACTGCTAGGAAAGCCAAAGGGGGCTCATTGACATAAGACCTGGCCCAACAGGGAACACTTTGCTCAGCTATGGAGCTATCTCTGTGATTACTTCTCTCTGTAATCTCTGCAGCTCCCTGTAAGATGTGTCAGAGTGGTTTCTTTTGTTTGCCCTGGAATAGCCTGTTCCTATTTGTACCTTACCCTCAGTGTGATTGCAATGAGCCAGCTTCAACATGCATGGCCTAGGAGAATTTAAAAAAAAATGGACTAACTTTGCCTTCATTTTATAAGGCATATAGGAAAGAGCTTTGGGGAAGGTGCCTATGATCCACAACAGACTCATGATCCATATGACTGTTTATGCTACACATTTCCCCATTGGTCTTCTTTCGAATACTGTCCTGCTGGCACTTTTTCCACTTTTATTCTGTAATAGATGCCTATGTACACATAATAAAAGATATCTTTAAACTGAGGATGTATACCTGCTCCTTGGACCAGGCTTTCCTTCTTATGCAAAGGAAGGGCTTTTCAGGACTTTTTGGAGCGTGGGGTATCCCAGATGACTTGAAGTTATCTGATTTCAAGCAGTTAAAAATAAACTTTCATGGATTCAATTGGCGGTGAGTTTTTTTTGCCTTTGTTTCCAACTTAAACTTTAACACAAAGGCAGGTTGGCTACTCTAATCATTATTCCCAGAAGTATTCTAGGTACATTTTCAAAGTGAATAGACTGCAGCAGAACCTGGAGTAGCCAGCTCAAGTTTCTTTTTAACTTCTAAGAAAAGAAAGAAAATAAATGATAAATGCTTGCATTTAATGTTGATCTCCAGTCCTGAACTTCAGAAAGGTTTTCACTTCCCACCCCTGAAATTTCAAAAATTCAGCTCAGGCCTATATAGCTACAGATGTCTGTGATTTTATTTTTCTTTGTGTTCTATTACACTTTCAAGCCCTGACCCAAGAGATGGACCAGAGACTTTAGCTATTGCAAATTTCTGTTGTTTTCCTCCTGAGAGATGCTACAAATATGGAACATATTAAAAATATTCTGGATTAGTTGCACTAGCATCTTTCTGTTCCTCATGCAATATTAATATTACTGAACTTTGACATCTGCTTGACATTTTACCCTGGGCAAGTTCTAGCTGAAAGCTGCTATTCTCTATTCACTTTGATTTTAGTGGGGGTACCAATCCAGGCCTCATTGTCCGAGTTTAGATAAGGAATATGTGACTTCCTTCTTCCTGGCTATTTGTACCTTTTTTCCTCTTATAGTTCAGTCTTATGACTGCTAGATAACATCCTGAAAACTGTAAGAAGTTTGGTGAGAAAATTGCTCCAACTTTGTAACTGGGAATCTGATTTAGCTCTCCCTGTCCCTCTTGCAGCTGGCATGGAAAGAAGTGCATCGGCTGCATTTTGCAGGTTTTAGAAGAATTTCATGGTCGTTCTGGAGGAGCAGAAGAGATTGGGACCTCTAAGATATGATATATCCTGAAGATATCTCAGCTTCCTTTCCTCCCTCTCCAAAGTGCTATACTTTGGCAACTTTCACTTCTGTCTTCCTGGCACCTTCCTTGGGATGCTCATAATTTGGACCTGGAGAGTTTATTTATTTACTTATTTAAAACTTGTATATGCCGTCCCAATACTAAAAGTCTCGGGATGGCTTACAAAAAACAGAATGACCAAAAACAAAGCAAAGGATTATAAACATCCTGATTAGATAGCTTTCTTAAACAAAGCCACAGCCTGCAATTTACAAGAGCTGAATAGGGCTGCCATAGGTAGCAGATGTTGGAGAGCTTTCATTAATAAGATTGCCATAACTTGGAGATGACTTGATGGCTAAGAGTAGTGGGGGCTTTGGTGTGAGATTCCCGTGTTCACAGAATCCCTCCTACCCACGTACCCAGGGCTTTTTTTGTCATCGAACGCACTGGAACGGTGTTCTGGCACCATTTTTTCCAATGGATTTTATGAAGTGATTTTGAAGCAGATCAGCAGCAAACATCATTAACATAGTGCCTGCCAGCTGCTTTTGTGTCTGCTATCTGCAATCTGATAGTGAGATAGTGAGGGCAGATAGTGAGGGCGCTGCTCTTGGCTTGGGATGCTCTGCTGTGTGTGTGGTCGCGCGCTTACTGCCGGCAGCATGAGTTCCTACACCATTTTTTTTTTTAACAAAAAAAGCACTGCATGTACCCCATCAAAGAATCCCATGTATGTAACTGGCAAATGAACCAGTTATGTCCCTCAATCTATATGTGAACAGTCATTTGTGCATACCTGTATGCGGATGGATTGTCACAAAGCAGGGATAGGAATGCTATGAAGAATAATTGTGTGAATAGTAGGGCGGACTCCCTCCAAGTTTAGTGGAATTGAAGGATCTGAAATAAATTGTTGCAGCACAGTTTGCAAGAACTTTTGCAGGGCACCTCCATCTCACCCTCCCCTTCAAGAGAACTCCAGCATTCCATGGCCACAGAGTATACCTACTATTCCCTGTACTCTGCTTGGTAGCCACATTAGGGTTTCTCCTACTCCCCTCCCCACATTTGGTCCTTCTGCAAAGCTTGAGGTTTTCTTGAGCTTACTAAGAAGCTCTTATGCATGAATAGTGCTTTCTTTGGCTACATCAAAAGCATAAGAAATGAGATTTTCCTTCAGATACTTTATTATGGCTTTAGCTCAATGGATTATGTGGGTAATAATGTAGGCACATTTAGTTAGTAACCATGTTATTTTCTAACTGTTTTTTCCCCTCTTCTTGAACATGTTTTCTTCTATTTCTATAAAACTAGCAAGCATTTCTCTGAAAATTGGAGTGGGAGAGAATCTCAAAACTAGTCAATTTGAAGCTTATATCTTTAGGCACTCCAACTGCCAGTGTATTTTTCAGGGAAGTAAATGAAGCCAGTTTCCTGATTACCCCAAGGTAATTTTGATGCACTGTCCAGGTTAGTTGTATTTCAGCACAAATTCAACACTACTTGTTTGTTTGGTTACTATGAGCAATTTATTCCCCTAATGAAATCCCACTCAAATGAAACATGGTTTCATTCTAGGAAAGCACTTCTTTGCTCAAGGTAATAGAATGAATGAGTGGTTAAGGAAAGATTAGCACTCAGTGGTTTTTTTTTTTTTTTTTTGGATCCTAGTTCTCATCTATAATCATGTTACAAGCACACTGAATTTTGGTCCTAATGTACTTTGAATGTTTCTTTCTATAGCAGCTTCCTTAAGTGGCATAGATGATTAAGAGCTTTGCACTGAAACAATCCTTTATATATTTTGTATTCATGCTGGTAACAAAAGAATAGTGCACCACAGTTTTTAATATACTTTTTAAACCAACTTGTATTGGTGTAAGAGTATGAACTGACCTCGTTTAAAGATATTGCTTTGCTAGTCTTCTTCATGTTTCCTGAGAGAAAACACAATAAGCAATAGCGCTGATATATCTAGAGAAAGTCTTCTATTTGTGCTTAATGGTAGCATGGCAACCAAATGCAAAAACAAATGGATAAGGATATGGGAGAATTTTGCTTCAGTCCATTAAACATTAGAACTTCCACATACAGTATGTGATTTATATTTCTGAGCTTGTAATTATGTTCACAAAATATGACTTTTTACAAAAGATGTGCATTTTAACAACATGCATTTTAGAAAAAAAAATGCATTTTAGTCAGCACTGGGGAAGTGTGCACCTGGATTTAAAGGAATTTCATTCCTTGCTCTGGGTTCTAACTGTGTGACCACTCTGTTTGGCCAAACTGAAATGACACACATGCACTCACACAATAAATACATGAATAAATGTAATGTATTATCACATTATCATTAGTGTTCTATCCTTTAAGGCCAGAAGGGCTGAATTTAAGGGCTGAATTTCTTTGGGAATTTTCCCCTCTTCCTTACACAGTTTGGGAAGTTAAAGTCTATGATTGACCCCTTGAAAACTTCTGAGTTGACACAAGTCTGAGCATAAAAGGAAAACAGCTTAGAACCACTTACTTTATTTCATCTAGTTGTGCCAATTTGCTTTTGGGCCTGCTCACTCTTTGATCCCAAACTCAGGCTTGTTCCACTGGAAGATCAACAGTTGGGTATAATTATTGCTTCACTATTTTGCCAGGAGCATTATCTCAAAGCAGTATCTGACCTATTTATCCTTTGCCCTATATATATATAAATAACCTTACTGTCTGCTTCTAGAATGGGAGTGCTTCCTTACAGATAACCTCAATATTAAGTCTTATTAGTTAAATATTAAGTTTTAACTACTTCAGCCTTAGGAATGGGGGGTGCAGCTACACCTCTATTTCCCCAACCCTAAAAAGTGTCCTGAAAGTTTTGAGTGTCTCCTGGCTTAGTTTTGTAGGGCTGGGCACCATGTCATTTATAAGACAACCTTCAAAAGTTGATTCAGATTTGGATTCAGAAATGGAGGAGGGCTGGAATTATGCAGAGATGAGCTAGGTGGTCACTGGGACTAGACAATTTCTGGTGGCAAGTTTAGCCAACAAATTGATATGGAAGGGGAGGCTCAACCATTATCAGTCTTACAATTTGGTGCCAGGTTAAGAGGGTGAAATAATTGAGAAGTTCTAGGTGATTGGGCCATAAATAGCAGGACATGGTATCAGTTCTTCTGGTCTGGAAGAGAGACTAGGTATTCAGTTTATTTATTTATTTGTTTGCTTATTTTTTTATTTATATCCTGCCTTTTTCCTACAAAGGGCTCAAGGCAGCTTACATCTCCTCCTCTATCTTATCCCCACAACAACAACCCTGTGAGGTAGGCTGGGCTGAGTGTCTGTGACTGGCCCAAAGTCACCCAGTTGGCTCCATGGCTGAGCGGGGACTAGAACCCAGATCCTCTGAGTCCCAGTCCCATGCTCTTAACCACTATACCACACTGGCAGTTTGGTGTCGTATCACCATGTTTTTAGTAATTTTAATTGTTGGTTTTAGGTTGCTTTTAATTGGTGCATCTCGTGCTTTACTATGATGTTGCCTGGGGAGCGCGGGAGCACTGCCATCGGGGTGGTGATGGGCAATGGACGTTATGGTGTTGGGGGTCTAACGGGTCAGCATAGAAGAAGAAGGGACAGATGGTTAACACCTGTCCCTCTTTCTGGTTATTCCCCCAGCCAGCGGGTTCCAGGTAGACTTGTCAACTGCCCTCCGGGCCTGTCGGTGCTACTGCTTAATGCCAGGTTGGTCCAAAATAAGGCAACATTCATCCATGATTTCATCATGGATCAGAGGGCCGACCTGGCTTGTATCACAGAGACCTGGGCGGATGAGGGGGGGATGTCGCCCTCTCACAACTGTGCCCGCCTGGGTACCTGGTCCAGCACCGACCACGCCTGGAGGGGAGGGGGGGTCGCTCTGGTTTATCGAGCTTCTGTTTCCCTTGTGGGGCTTCCTGTCCTCTCAAGGCTGGGGCTGGAGTGCCTCCACTTGGTGTTGGGTGACCGAGACAGATTGGAGATTCTGTTGGTGTACCATGCACCCTTCTGCCCAACAGATTCCCTGCCTGAGCTGATGGAGATCGTCTTGGACCTGGTGTTCAAGACCTGGGGGTCCTGGGGGACTTCAAGCTCCATGCTGAGACGGTTCTAACCAGGGCGGCTCAGGACTTCATGGCCTCTGTGGCGGCCACAGGGCTGTCTCAACACGTCAGTGGCCTGACCCATGAATGTGGACACACACTGGACCTGGATTTCTCGATGGGGCAGGAAGAGGGTGATCTGAGGGTGAGGAATTTAAGTTTGATGCCCTTGTCATGGTCAGATCACTTCCTCATAAGGTTTGAGCTCAAGAGCAGCCTTTCCCTCTGTAAGGGTGCAGACCAGATTGTATTGGTCCACCCCCGGAGCCAGATGGATCCTGACGGATTCCTGGAAGCTCTGGGGGATTTTCCGGTTGACAAGGCTGGTGATCCTGTCGATGCCCTGGTTGAATTGTGGAATGGGGAGATGACCAGGGCTATTGACACGATCGCTCCCAAGCGTCCTCTCCCACCTGGCAGAGCCCATTCATCTCCTTGGTATACACCTGAATTATGTGCAATGAAGCAGGTTGGGAGACGTCTAGAGCGTAAGTGGAGGAGATCACGGGGTGAATCTGACCGAACACACTTAAGAGCCCATTATCGGGCCTATGCTGTGGTGGTGAGGACGGCAAAGAAGAAATTCTTCTCCGCTTCCATTGCCTCCTCACAATGCTGTCCGGCAGAGCTCTTTCAGGTGGTGCAAGGGCTGACACATCCAGGCCCAAAGAAAGATCTCGTACCACCCTCAAAGGCCTGCTGTGATGACTTTGCCAGGCATTTCAGGGAGAAAATCACTCAGATTCGTCACAAGCTTGACTCTACTATTGAACCAGATTCTACTGAGGAGATGCCAATAACACCGTCGAGTCCACAATTAATGGATAAATTTCAGTTGTTGCGGCCTGATGATGTAGACAAGGTGCTTGAACAAGTATGCCCTACCACCTGCTTACTAGACCCATGCCCATCTTTGCTACTTAAGAAAGCCAAGGACGGGATTGGGGCTGGGTCCTGGAGGTGATCAACGCCTCTTTAAGAGATGGTCAGGTACCTTCCTCTTTAAAAGAGGCGGTAGTCCGGCCAGTCCTAAAGAAGGCATCCCTGGATCCAGAGGTGGCCGCCAATTATAGACCGGTGGCCATCATCCCATTTCTGGGCAAGGTGCTAGAGCGGGTAGTGGCGGGACAAGCATTCTTGGATGAAACTGATTATCTGGACCCATTTCAGTCCAGCTTCAGACCCGGGTACAGCATTGAATCTGCCTTGGTCGCCCTGTACGATGACCTGTGCAGGGAGAGAGACACGGGGAGCGCGTCCCTGTTAGTTCTCCTGGACCTCTCAGCGGCTTTCGATACCATCAATCATGGTATCCTTCTGAATAGGCTAGCAGGATTGGGAGTTGGAGGCACTGCATGGTGGTGGTTCCGCTCCTATCTCAACGGCCGATATCAGAAGGTGGTGCTGGGGGACTATGGCTCTGTGCCATGGCAGTTATGCCATGGAGTTCTGCAGGGGTCCATTTTGTCCCCCTTGCTATTCAACATCTACATGAAACCGCTGGGAGAGGTCATCAGGAGGTGTGGGCTGTGGAATCATCAGTACGCTGATGGTACCCAGCTCTACCTCTCGTTTTCCACCGATCCAGGTGAGGCAGTGGCTGTGCTGAACTGGTGCCTGGCTGAGGTAATGGGCTGGATGAGGGCCAATGAACTGAGGCTCAATCCAGACAAGACGGAGGTCCTGTTGGTGGGTGGTTTGGGACTCGGGATGGAGGACTTGGGCCTTGTCCTAAATGGGGTTGCACTCCCTCTGAGGGACAGGGTTCACAGCTTAGGAGTGCTCCTCGACCCTGAGCTGTCTCTAGAAGCCCAGGTGACGGTGGTGGTGAGAAGCGCTTTCCTTCAGCTTCGGCTGATCCATCAGCTGTGTCCCTTCCTGGAGAACGACTGCCTGGCGACAGTGACACATGCGTTGGTAACTTCCCGATTAGATTTCTGCAACGCGCTCTGCGTGGGGCTACCCTTGAAGACGGTCTGGATACTTCAATTGGTGCAGAATATTGCTGCCAGGCTGCTGATGGGGACTGGGCGTTGTTCTCATATAACCCCAGTTCTCCGTCAGCTCCACTGGCTCCTGATTGAAGTCCGGGCCCAATTCAAGGTGATGGTTATGACCTATAAAGCCCTCAACGGCTTGGGTCCTGGGTATCTGAAGGAACGCTTGCGTTCATAGATGCCCCCCTGCCCTTTGAGATCAGCAACAGATGCCCTTCTCCGGGAACCCTCTGTGAATGATATTAGGAGGGTGAGTACCCGGAGGAGGGCCTTCTCTGCGGTGGTGCCCTACCTATGGAATGCGCTCCCCCGAGAGGTCTGCCTGGCCCCATCGTTATTTGTTTTTCGGCGCCCGCTGAGACCTTTTTATTTAAAACTTATTTTAAGTGTTAATTTATTGGTTATTTGTAGGATTTAAAAAAAAAATTAAGTCGAGATGCACTGGGTTTTAATATTTTTATCGTATAATTTGGTTCTTGCTGTGAGTCGCCCCGAGGCTTTGTTGCAATGGGGGTGGCATAGAAATGTTTTAAATAAATAAATAAATAAATAAATAAATAAATAAATATCATTAAGATACAATTCCCTAAGCCAATCTTCTAACATTGCTTGTTTTGTTTGTAACTGATTTATGCAATGCCCTTTTCCTGTAGCACAAGGCAGGACTAGCTGATCATCTTCGACATAAAATGATTTTAGTTAGAGAACTTTTGTCCTGATCTGTTTGGAATGAGGGGGAGAAGACCACCACAAGAAGACTGAGGTTGGCATGAGGTTTGTTGCCAGTCCATCTGAATCACTGGTTGCCCGCCTACCATACTACAGAGAGTTTGCGCATCCCTCTCATTTGTACATCCATGAGAAATTTTCCTGTTCAAACATCAAAAGCTTGCATGGCACTGGGAATGGAATGAGGTCTACACTGGAACTTGGCAGAATCTTTAAAAAAATATTTATTTTACCTTTTAAATATTCTAGAAATACTATAAGATAAAATGTGTAAGAAATTCCAATCCATCCTCTTCCCCGGTATGGCATGAGTACATGTTTAATTCCAAAAAGGGCAAGTAACAGTGAAGTTCACAGGCTGGATTTTGAATAGCTGTGATAATCAAGCATTGCTGCCTATTCTTTTCTTAACAAGTTGTTTCAGAGACAGCAGTAAGTTGCTGGTGGTTTCACTGTTGCACTGTTGTTTCTAATGTACTGAGTAAATTCATGCCATAGCTCCTGAAAATCATTTTTGGTTGTCAAGATGTTCAGACCTTTAAGCTGAACTTGGGAGAATCTTGATGGATACAAGCCTTGCTGATTCACCATCCCTGCAAACTTATTTCAGTGGCAGATTTCTGAACCAACCCCAAGAGGATGCATCTGGACTACAGGAAATGTCTAGCCCCCACCAGTATACAATAAGGCTGTTCTTGCTTGCATACTTCCTATGTGTAGGTCATGGCAGAAATCCCTGAACTGGGAAGCAGATGGAAAAAAAAAAACCAAAATATCTTACTGTAAAGTGTTGACCCTCTCCCCTTACTGCTTTATTTGCCCATTTTTGCTTTGTGCTCTGGCTGGAAAAAGTTAGCAAAGTTTCTTCCAGCTGAGTGCTGGGGATTAAAAGGGTTGCTTGATTCATTTTCTCTTGCTGGAAAGGGCAGGAATCAAGGACAAAGGAGCAAGTCTAGACCTTTTAAAATAGTAGTAGTAGAGTTGGACTTATAAGGGCTTATAAGACCACTGAATCTTGCTCTGCTCCACCTGTGCTTACATTTGCGGTGACAGGTTCACACTTTCTTTCCAACTTGTCCAGGTGTCTCAACATACTAGCTCAACAAATAACGATGCAGGCAAGCTTCCCATGACAAACTAATTGTGGGAGAAGGTCTAAAGCAGAGACCTGTCTTAACTCACAATCTGTATGTATAGTACACATACAGACCCTTTAGAACAATGTAAATAAAAACAGTAAGTACCATCACTAAAACCAACATATGTTAAAAAACAATCTATAAAATGAAATGGTCATCTCACAAAAGCTTATCAGAGAAAGGAGAAGCTTAATCACTGACTGCACTGATGACAGGCTTATGTCAGCCAGAAAGTATTCTAGGTGCCATTTTGGTGACCATCAAGGGCTTTGGCTCATAATAGAACTATTTTTTACAGTGAAGACTACATTGAAAAAAAGGATTCAACTACTTCATAACCACAGGGACATAGCCAATCTTCATATGTGAACCCTCCATACTACACTTCCAAAATAGCAGAAGTAGAAGATTAAATTAGCCCTTGTTGGAAAGGAATGGAACTTGACAATACATGGGAAAAGTCAGTTTTGCAAGTTATCTAGCACATTTATGGAACTTAAAAGTTAAGCTGAGATATATTGGAGAACAAGTTCTATAATCATTTGATGAAGGGTACTGATTTAGCAGAGCTATAATCATATATATAAAAAAATCATAGGAAGTCCTAGTAGACTCAGTTTGGCAGTAAAATCTTTAACCCATAAACTTATTAAAAAGATCTCTTTGAAAAAATAAAGATATCTTGGAGATGGATCAGGATAAACAACCTTTAGCTGATATTGAAAAACAAGGGCCCATGTCTTACATTCTGTCCTGTAAGACTTACCTCCAGCAGTGTCCTTATGTTTGACAGGCACCTACCCATTCCAAGCAGTAGCCACAAAAAGTTTGCAAGCGCATCTTCTACAGATCAAAACCCTAAATCCATACTGGGAGACTGTGTAGCAACTAGGACTGAATTTTGACTTGAATGCCTGTAAGGCAAGGAGAATAAATTGTGCCCTCTTCATTTATATAAAATAGAAGTAATATCTTAATTTCACAGTGGCTTTCTGGGTCACCAGCAGAATTGACCATCTGTGAATGATCCAAAAGATCAACGAAGAGAACATAGTGCCCCATGTATGACCTCAGGTCCATCAAGTACATTATATGTTTATTTACCAAAACAAAGACTTCGTTTTATCAGAATTGATAATCTGTTCAATAAATCATTTAAAAAGTATCAATAATTGAATACCTATTTTAGACTGAAATGTAAGAATTGTATCATCTGCATAGTGGTTCTAAATTGATGCAATTTGGAACCTTCAGCACTTTCCCCTGAATCACAGCTAAATAGGTTTGCTGATAAAGTTGTTGTTAGGCTGGTGTTTTCTTTCTCTTTTTGAGAGAAATTAATAACAGGCACTGGTAGGGACAAAATGCTTTTCAGGACCACCATGTGCAAGGACGTGAGGGTTTAAATCTTTCATATGCTGCTGCCAACAAAAATCCCTTCCCTACAAGTTCCAGAAAAACCTCTGTGTATAGGGAGGATAGCAATAGGGGAGGATAAGCAGCCCCATAAAAATCAAACATGTTTGTTAAAAGCAATACACTGAGGGGATTTCTAATGACATTTTGCAACACATTTAATTTGACTAGGGATGCACAACTTTTGTTAAAGTTGTCACACATCTATTTCACAGATTGTTAGATGCCTCCTATTCCCCCTCTGGTTCTGTTCTCATGCAAACACATTAGTAACCAGCTGGCATGTAGCTCAGGACAACAGACCCTCAAATTTCTTGTTGATAGTTGGGTGCCTATAACTCTTTGTTTTCCTACTATAGACAATCTTCCAAGTCTCACTCTTCCAATATTAAACATGGCAAAAAGCTCTCAACCTGTTGAATGCTGCCAGTATTAATTTAGTCTGCCATAGTCCTCTATCGATTTGCAAACCAAGTGGCAGATGGCTATATGGATTATATGGATTATGGACATGTGAGAAAAAAGTAAGAGTTCTGCAAACTGTTGTCAACTGTTCAAAAATATGTGGTCATCCCAAGCACATTAAATGACATATGGTGCCTGATATCATGCCATACTGGACATCATGGATCTCTCAGAGGCTTTCGATACCATCGACCATGGAATCCTTCTGGATAGGCTGACTGACTTGGGAGCAGGAGGCACTGCGTGGCAGTGGTTCCACTCCTATCTGGCTGGCCAATTCCAGATGGTGGTGCTGGGGAACTATAGCTCTGTGCCATGGCAGCTTTGTCATGGAGTTCCGCAGGGCTCTATTTTGTCCCCCTTGCTATTCGACATCTACATGAAACCACTGGGAGAGGTCATCAGGAGGTTTGGGCTGTGGAGTCATCAGTATGCTGATGACACTCAGCTCTACCTCTCATTTACATCTGCTCCAGGTGAGGCAGTGGCTGTACTGAACTGGTGCCTGGCTGAGGTAATAGGCTGGATGAGGGCCAATAAACTGAGCCTCAATCCAGATAAGATGGAAGTCCTGTTGGTGGGAGGTACAGGTCTCCAGGTAGGTGATTTTGAGCCAGTTCTGGATGGGGTAGCACTCCCTCTAAAGGACAGGGTTCACAGCTTGGGAGTACTCCTTGACCCAGAGCTGTCACTTGAGTTCCAGGTGGCGGCGGTGGCAAGGAGTGTTTTCCTATAACTTTGACTGATTCATCAGCTGCGTCCTTACCTGGATGAGCACTCTCTAGCAACAGTGATACATGCTCTGGTAACTTCCTTGGGGCTGCCCTTGAAAACAGTCTGGATACTGCAACTGGTACAGAATAGAGCTGCCAGGCTGCTGAAGGGAACCAGCCGTTACTCTCACGTAACGCTGGTCTTCTACCCGCTCCACTGGCTTCCAGTTAAAGTCCAGGCTCAATTCAAGGTGCTGGTTTTGACCTATAAAACTCTAAACAGGTTAGGACCAGGATACCTGAAGGAACATCTCCTTTCTTATATGCCCTCATGCCCCTTAAGATCTATGGGAGAAGCCCTACTCCAGGAACCCTCTCTAAGAGAGGTAAAAAGGTAATCAGCTTGGAGTAGGGTCTTCTCTGCTGTGGCACCCAGACTCTGGAATGTGCTCCCCAGAGAGGTACGCCTGGCGCCAAGTTTATACTCTTTGGCACCAGGCCAAAACCTTTTTATTTAAACAATATTTTAAGCTTTAATAGTTTTTAAGTTTAGTCACTCTGTTTTGTGATTTATTGTTTTGTTCTGTTTTATTATTTATCGAACTTGTTGTTTTAATTGTCTTTTAAAATATTGTAAGCTGTCCTGAGATCTTGTATAATAGGACGGCATACAAAAGCTTTTAATAAATAAATAAGGAAGCACATGGATGTACTTACATGTACTCCAGGAACAAGATGTGGATTCACTACATGCAGATCTAACTTTTAGGGACAATAAGGACAGAGGTGAGCCTTGAAGAATGGCAATACTGGCAGCTCATGCTTTGAGGCATCCCCAAAAAACAAATTAGTGACAGTTGGAGAATTTGTTGAGAGCCATAGTGTCTTCACTAGTGCTTTATGGCAGAATGTTTATGTGAACTTCAGTGTTTTACTGCAGTTTTATACCACTTGGATTTGATAACATAAACACATAGGTTCCAAGGGCTAGTTTGTATTATATCAAGAACTGAGTGGTGAGTCAAGTGGCAAAAAGTTTTGTTTCAAAGTTAAACTATATGTTTGTGATACTTCTATACCACTTAATATAATAAATTCTATAAACAGTTCACATATAAAATATTAATATTCCATTTAAAATTCTTTAGAAATGATTCCTAGTACAATAACAGGCTGGAGCATATTCTTATTATTCTTATTTCATTTATTTACTGTCCCATGGTCAAGAGAGTTTACAGCAGTATGCGAAAGAAGTGCCATGTACTTCCTCTGAAGAGAACAGGATCCAAAGCTTTCTTTAAAAGGCTGTAGAGAGAATATAGAATACGTAGTAAAACTTAAAAAAGCAAGCTGCACAATGATAATTTTTAACCAAGAATAGAGGGCCAAACAGAGCAGTTAAGATAATTTATGGCACAAGTGTCTATAAAAGAACCATTAAAGACAGATAAAGAATTCAAGTCAGTGACTCAGAGCTTTCCTAACAGAAACATTACATAATTGCCTCCGCTATAAGAGACGATGTGAAATTTCCAGAAATGAAACAGTGTAAGCATTAAATCCTAAGTTAGAACAAGTGTCCTTTCAAATATTAACTCTTGTGTAAGAAGTCAGCATTGAAATAAAAGAACCCCAAAGATGAGCTGAATTCAGAGATAGTATTGCAAAAGTGTATCATATTATAGATGAGATTAAAGTAAGCCTATTCGGAAGGACTTTTCCCTATAGGAGAGTGAAAGTTATGAACCATCTTGAGCAACCTTGTGACTTTGGTCAACTGGTCACGTGAAATGGCTTCCCATGATTATTTGAGGGCTTTCTCAATGCCAGCCCAACCCTTACTTTTTAGATGTTGACACTGAAAATAGCATGTACCAAACTGTTACAGCCAGTGGTCTCATATCAGTGATATGATCAGTGGTCTCATATCATAAACCAGGTGATAGCATTTACTGTTTGGAGTGATGTAATGAGTTTAATATGCAAACTATACTTTCCATGAAGTCATAGAGAAGGTCAGTGGTTAACTATCCATTAATAAATGCTTTTAATCACTCTTTCCCAATTCTATAATAAGATTTAAATCCAAAGAGATTCATAACTCAGATATAAGTATATGATTTTTGAACTTGCTAAATTTAGGCATATGAACTTGACCTAACTTGAAGAAATTTCCTTACCTAGATTAATGCTGAGTGTATTAGTAGATAATTCTATTTTCCCATATTCTTACTCTTTTCCTGAAAAAGTGGATTGACCTTGTCTGTTAAAAAAGGATTATCACGATTTGTAAGTTAGCAATATTCTGCACTATCATACTTCAAGTCTGATTTTATATGGATGCAATAATGTACTTAACTTGAGAGCCAGAAATGTTTCTGACAGTGCTGAACTGTGACCAATACATTGCTTTATATAAACATGTTGCATTCAACCATATTATTTATTGATTTAGTGAATGGCAATGGGACAATTAGCCAGGAATCTACCATGCTAATACAGAGTAAATGTTTGGCTGCCTGCAATTTGCTAGTTTGTTCTGTCTGTTATGTTCATTCTGTTTGCACTCTAGCTCTTATCCAGTGTGAACTGCAGGGGTTAACTAGCTCCACCCACATGCAGACCAGCTGGTGTTCAGGTTGTCAGCTCATCCGGGCTTCTTCTGCTGATTGCGTCTCACCCCATGTCTGGGCAGGTCCAGTGCTGGCTCTGGCTCTCCTCATGGAAGCTGCTAGCTTTTCCCACTGGTACCCATTTATCTACTAGCAGTATTGCACGCTTTTGAACTGAGTATTCAACCATAGAGGAAGTTTGAAAATTTGCATTGTTTTTGTAGGAAGCAATGTTTTGTTTGAATTGCATGTCTTGTGATTCACTAAGGTGGATGTAGCCCTCCCTAAAAATATGACTATGACTTGCCAGATCCTTGATAATTTCCTCCTCATTCTGCAGCCCCTGGCAAGCAGAAAACTAGCAGATATTTTAGAACTGCTTCCATATCTCAGACAATTTGAAAGGCAGCTGCACCAATCCTGGTACATTTCAAAATGTGCCTTTTTTTGAGAGAAGCTAGAAATAGTACAAAATTAAGGCATATAAAGGACACATACTATAGCTCAGTGTTAGAGACATACATTGCATGCAGAAGGCCCAAGTTTCAATCTTTGGTATCTCCAGACAGGGTTAGGAAAAATCTTGCCTGAAATCCTGAAAGCCAGGAAACCTGCCAGTCAGGAAACCAATTCATATGTCCAAATGGCATTTCCTAGGCTATTTAACCCAGGAATTGCTGGGGACAAGTGGTGAATGAGCCATTTTCAAGTCCAATTAACAATTCAGGGTCATTTCATGAACTCAGACACTATGGGTTAAACAACCCAGAGTTAGCCATACAATTGCAAATGGCTTGCTATTGGGTTTACTCTGTGCTGCACTTTTTGGGAGGGGATCCCGCTGTGAACCTCTTGACAGTAGCATTATTTGCCCCCTGTTTTGATTTTTTTCAATATAATGGGAGATCTGCTCATATTCTTTGCCGAAGTTATGGTACATGATAACTATTGTGTCCAACTGGGTAAATTAGACATAGTCCAGGCATCATTTAAGTGAATGACACAGTGTACAACAAATACATACTTGCTTTATCAGGTAAGGTTACTTCCACATGGGGGTCACATTTGGGAAAATAATGAAAGTGGTGTATATGTGTGATTACTTTCTTTTCAAACTTATCTTGCCATTTTAAAGCCAAATAAAACCACTTTCCCTTGCTGTCACTTTTTTAACTTACATGTCAAATTTCAAGTACTTTCTCCTACACATGAAGGTTGGAAATCTATGTCCTATAAATTACTGTAGTCAGTCTGCCTGGAAATTCTGTAAGAAAGGTGCAGAACAAGGTTAGAGGTTCTGCTTGGCTGTCACAGAATAATGATTTCAAAAGAAAGTAAGATTTGTTTTTAATAATGGTCTGCCTCCAGCTACTCAAACATTGTGCATTATATCACAATTTAAACAGAGTTATGTACTTTGTAAATCATACCTTGTCCACCTTATGATTCTATCTCAGGCAGTCCAACTCTATGGATCAACTTTGGCTGCAAAAATGCCAACTGTACTAGAAAAAGCAAACAATTCAGTCACATGCCTGCTGCATGAAGGAGAGACACAGTGCTCTGTACCTTTTGCCATAAAAGCCACTCAGGGTGGAATCCAATGGGGATGCCCATAAACCACCAAATATGAAGGCTTAGGAGCATCCTGTCCAGGGTTGGAGAGGTATGAAGGCAGCATTTTCTGCCCTGCGAATTGGCTGGACAACTTGTTTTGGCCATCTAGCTCTGATGCTTCAGCTGGGGAGAGAAGGTGGCTGAGGACACAGTTTCCTCCCCTCCCTGTTGAGTACTTATCAGAATTCCTAGGCTGAGAAACGCTTGCCATGCCCAATAATGCATAAAGTGAAGACCAGAACCTCCAATAGGATTCAATCCAGATACTAGTGGTTAAGCAATGTGGAACATAGTTCAGGCCGGAAGGTAAAATGGAAATCCTGCTCATTTAACTTGATTGTCCAATGGAAAATGCAGCAGAGTCACTTGCTTATATTACAGCCTGCTTATATCATGAAGCCTCTCAGATTCTCTTTCTAGGATTACTGCAGCCTCCTGCCTCCTGAATATAACCACCACATGGAGGAAATGGCATACGAACGGATGCAACCTTGTTAACAGTAGAGTATTCCATGTGTGAGTGAGATGGAACATGTTTTAGAGGATCAATCCTTTTTTGCTGCATTTTATACGCTTGTTTCTGTGATCAAAAAATCCCAGCTACTCTTATGAATGAATATAAAGCCGAGAACAGCATGGATACAAATGGTATTTATAGCAATTTGTTCTGACTGACAAATGTAGACATGATTTTGGATTGACTTGGAGAGTGCACAATGGCAGAGAGCATTAGGAAAGACCTCAGGGTCATCTCTTTTATTCTTTATTTATGCAAGAAAACCCATAGTGCCATCAGCCTGAAGTAGAAGCATGGTACACAGATAACAGCAGTAGAATCCCCAGTGAAAAGAACGAAGAAAGCTAGAAGAGCCATAGTTCTACTCATTTTTCATACTGGACAGCAAAGCAAAAAATGCATTTTATAGAGTGTAGGTTCCAATCCTAGAAAAAAGTATTGAAACAGTGCAAGCCAGTTTGTCTTTTTAGTACAGCAAAGTTGAACCTTGCCCTGTTATTTTCCCCAAATCAATACAAGTCAAAGCTGTATCTTAGTTCAGATCAATTTTGAGGGTCTAAGTCTTGCTCGTTCAGTGATTTTAGGGTAAATCAGCAATCCAATGCACATTTATCTGGGGATAAATCCTGGTGAATTCAGTGGATTTACTTCTGAATAGATTGAGCCGTTTGGCTATTTAGTGAGCCTCTTCAGCTTGTTTGCCATTTTCTTCCTCATCATCACTCATGGTGCTACCTCATGCATTACTTTTGAAGCCAGACAACAACAATCAAAGGATTTCTGTTCAATATTTACATAGCAAGCATGACAGAAGGACCTAAAAACATTCATGCTTTGTTATCACCCTTTCTTTCATTGGTGCTTACCCAAAGTATGAAATATACTAGGGCTTACTCATCTGGGCAGAATGAAGATGTTGAACAGCTTATTGTGATGAATTATCCTGACAATTCACTAATTTTGTCTGTGCATAGGGATTCCTATTTTCAAAATGTATCTTTTCACATAACATTGTCACTTTGTATCTCTGTAGGAAAATTCACTTCTAACGCACTTCTAACTTTTCAAACCTGACACGATGCTGCCATTTCTGCCAGCTTGGCAACTATGCCTTGTGAGGAAAAGAAGCATCACACAAAATCCAACAAACATAGATCCACTTTTGAGGGGACAGATTAAATTATATTCAGAGAAAGGGTGACTTTACATCAAGCAATGACCTGGATCATACTTTTGGATCCATCTGTAAAAGCAGGACTGTCTGAGCAATAAACTTAGTTACTGTCAGTGACAAATGGGTGCCAATTTTTTTCCCCTCTGGTACAAGCACATAATGGACCACAATATCATGTACAGCACTTCTGTGAGTGACTTGCAGGCATTAATCATCCCAAAGAGTTGAAGGGCAGTGGTGCTGCAGAAGTGCGGCTCACAGGGGTTCAGTGCATGTGCTTGTTTATGAGGGGTGATGATGACATTGACTGTTGCCCTTTCAGAATTCCCTCTTCCTTCTGACTTTAGCTTGCCATGTTGTTGAAACCACACTATGGAACCACAGTTTAATAAACCACAGATCAAGAAGTTTAAGGGCTTCTTTCTAGTTCAGAAAAGCCCCAGTTTAGGTTTCAGACATGATGCTCAATTGAGGTAAATCTAAAATGGAAACAGAACCTCCTGATCTCTTTCTTGCAGTTTCGGTTGCCTGAAGGGAAGACGAGGGATGCCCGAGCGCAAGACTCCCTGCGGTTTGTCTTCATAAAGTGAAACCATGGTTTAGCATTAGGTGTGAATGAGAGCCCTAAATGATACATACACATGTAAATCAGACTTGACTCTCTCGTCACATCGGATTATTTCTCATGAGCCCAGCAACTAAGGTTTAGGAGTGGATTGGATTGTACTGGGCAATAATGAAAAGTTCTCATTCAGACATGGTTAAGTGGTGCCACAAAACATGATGATAAAATTATTTCACAGTGCAACCATTTTAAAAATACCAGAATATGTTTATGTAATAGAAAAATGCATTATATTTTCTCCATTATGAAGATTCATTGGTTTTAATTTTCCTAAAATACTATTCCATTTAGGGATTAGAGAAGCATTTAAACAACATTCATGTCAGGCATTTTGGGTGTTGTTACTCAGCTCTGAATACTTTACATTTACATACTTTTACATTATGGTTACATTATCTTGCACGTGTATCCAGAAGTGGACTTTACTCACTGTAAAATTCCTATTTTTACTGTTGTTAATATTTGTGTTTCCAGAGGGAGAGGTATGGAAGCTTGCTATTTTGTTTCTTCTATATCTCCCATATTGCAGGTTTTAAAATATGCTAACATTAAGAAGATTAAGTATAGAAAGCAAAAGCTAACTAACCAAAAATTAATTGAACATTTATTAGATCCATACTTCTTCATTTATGCTTCACTGGCGGAAGATTGGTGACCTGCTCTTTCAAGAGTAAGATGGGAAAATAAATCACATAATTTTCAGAACATTCTGATTTTATCGTTTGAGGAATTATCAGCTTCATTTATAGAACGCATCAGGCATGATTTATTATATGATTCTACAAATAACGTTTAACAGAGCAATAAAACCACATAGTTTAACACTAAGGTGACCTTCATTTAGAATGTGCATATGAAGCCATTCAATTCTTCTTACTATTAGAGTTTATCTACATCATCATCATAATTTTCACTTACACAGTAACACTGTGCTTTGTCTCAAAAATAATGCATCAAATGCAGTGTCATATCTGGAGAGGCAGGAGTATGAAAATCTTTCAAGTGACAAGTTGATGTTAGTTTTTGGTGCATCTGATATATTAGACTGCAGCATTTCCTGAAGACACTGTGCACCCACACCTGAAAAATGCTATAAAGAGCCTTGAGAAGCAATCCTGGTGTGGTACAGTGAATAGAATGGCCTGTCCCTGCTTCACCTGGATTCAGGTCCCCTGCTCATCTTTAGAGCTTCATGACCTTGAACCATTCTCCATCAAAGCTACCTGGCAGAATTGCTCAACAGATGAAATCGTGGTAGGAGAGTTAATTGTTTTAATAAATAAAACTTTGAGACGAGCCAAAATCTAGCATAACTATTAAGGGTGGGGTGAAAGACAGGTTTCTCTCCTCTACTGCCAAGACTCCACAGGGCTCAACACAAAGTCCTTGCATGCTCCAGGTGCCAAGGTTTTTCATATGTAGATTTGAAAATCAAACAAGGTACCTGCCATCCCATTATCCACTCATTAGGCATGCCTGGCTGTGAGCCAAATATTCAAGCTGAAACATTTAAGAAAAGGAAAAGAAAAAACTCCATACCAAACATACAGCCCAGGGGACTTGGGGACAGCAATTTCACTACCTGTTCTATTGACATGTTGTCACAACAGAACAACAGGAACTTGTTCTGGTCTGGAGTTTGCTTCCCATAAGCATCACTGCCACTAGAATGGGGACAAAATCCTGAAAAGTCAAGTTCTTCATGCAGCTGGAAGCCACCCAGTCCTGGAGCCATGAGTCAGCACACCAGTGTCCTGCCAATATAAGTGTAAACTCAGCCCTCAACAGCAACTGGGTGGACCTCAAGGTCTGCTGCTGAGCATGGTAGTTGAACTCAAGAAGATACCCCATTAAGTGAAGGAATTTATGCAGGGCAGAAAGACTTTTGGTAGCATCATTCAGCTTGGCACTGAAAGTTAGTAGGCACTGGTGTTGCAAAAATGCCCTAGGTCTTTTTCCTGGAGGATCTCAATTATCAGGAAAAAGGGAAACAACACTCAGTAGAGACTTAAACTGTTTATTTTACATGCAAAAAGATCAGCAGCATGGCTCATGCCCAAAAGTGGAGTTGACAAAAAGCAAAGGTTTGGGCATGGTCTTTATAGATTACAGATTGGCAAGTAGTTTGGCCCATGCATGTCCAGGTGCTCTCCAGTTCCAGATCGGCCAATCCACGTCATGGCACCTTTAGAGAGTTATTAGCGGGGTCATGTAGGTAGGTGTTTTGCTGGTATTGTCTAAGAATTCTTTCTTGTGACATGTGGGGTCTTGCTAGATGTCTCCCAGACCTAGTTTGTGGTTAGAGTTAATGAAAGTTTTCTGATAACTGCTTCCCCTTAACACTTAATGCAGATCTGCTGAGATGACCCCAAACCCTTCCCTCACCTGCAAAGAATTCCCTTATGGATTTGAAAGAGTGAAACCATGAATAGTCAGTTCTCTAGAGTCTTGCCCCAAGATCACAACAGACTATGCCTGCCACAGCCCCAGTACTGGAGACTCCAAATTCCCAGGGCTTCCAATTGCCATGCCTGGCAAAAAAGCAACATAGGGTGGTCAGCTAATGAGATGTCTGCAACTGCAGTACCTGAAGCTGCTTCCCCAGAAGCTGTCCCAAGAAGGGGTCATGTTGTCCCTGCCAAAGGGGCCTCAGCAGATTAAACCACCCTCCATATGGAAAGAACAACCTCAGCTGGGGGGCAGGAGAAACAAACCTAGTTGAGAAACAAATGAAGCTCTAGATGATGCAACAGGAGAGATGAAGGGCAAGATCCTGCAGGCAAGATCCTGACCTGGGCCTGGCCTGGGGAGAGAATATAGCAAATTCCTAAACTAGCGCAACAAGTTGAATCCTAGCTTCTGACCGTCAGAGACACTGAAACTTTCTTCCTAAAGAACATGTTCAAACCTTATGGGATGAAGATGATGAAGACTACTTCTCCAGATGGGGTACTGGTGGACAGAATCACCACCCTCCACGTCTTGATGAAGAAACTCCATCCACAGCAGTTTTCTGGCCTAGTCCAAAGTGGGCCCATTGAGTTCAGCCACCTCAGAAATTACCTCTTCCAAGGTCCTTTTAGATCATGCCCTTGCACCTTTCTTCTTTTTGATGGGATCCTTCAATATGAGCTCCCACTAGCCAATAACTTGTACCAGTACTCTTAAAGGACCTGGTCAATTTTGCCCCAGAACCTGCAGGCCAAGCACACAACACCATGCAGCCGGACAACTACCATTGCTCCGAGGCCACATCATCCAGGCAGAAAGCAATGTTTTGTTCAGTGCAATGTGATCCAACTGTGTTGACCACCCATGCCACATTTGATGTCGTTGATGATAAATTCTCCAGTATTCCATTAGTCGCACTAACTTTTTGCAATATTAAGCTCAGCATTTCAATTACTGTAATGCCATATCCTATAGGGAAGGCAGGCTTCCCTTTCTCAGCTCAACCACAATTCACCTGCATCCCAAAAATTATGCTGCACAGATATACTGCTTAATGTTAATTTTATTACATTTATATCCTACCCTTTTCCTCTTGAAAGGAAATTCAAGGCAGCTTACATAGTCCTGTATTATTTATTTTATCTTTATGACATTACTGTGAAGTAGCTTAGCAGGTTGGGAGTCAATGACAGGTCTAAAGCCACCCAGTAAGTTTCATGATTGAGTGGGGATTAGAAATTCTAAGTCCCAGTCCAGCACTCTAACCACTACATCACATCCAGGATTTATATTTGTTTGGACCCAAAGCAAAACCAGGTCCCCACATTTGTGAACTGTGGGGCATGCAATGATCTGGTCAGTGCAATGAGATTGTTGAGTTACACCTCTGACTCAAAACTAACCTGAAAGTCAGGAGCCAGGTAGATATAACTATAGCCATCCTTTTTATAATAAGAATATCCCAGTATTTTCTTTACTTGCAGAAACTGCCTCCTTTGGAACATGAATAGCTTTAGAATTATATGGATTTAGTCTGGCTGATCTCCTCCCTCTGACAAAAGGCTCTCATAGATGTGCATTTAGAAGATTTAGCACAGATTCAAATAGAACTGTTTGTACAAGCCAAGTTACATGGAATAGAGGAGAGGAGTATATCGGAATGACAAATGCACACTGTGGCAGAGAAGCCAGGCTCTGCTGTAATTAGAATGTGTTAGTGGAGGCGGGGTGGTGGGATCCATTAAAGAAAGGGGTAGTCTTGTGCACTCTGATACTGCTGGAGCCGCCATATGTTATATTTTTGACATGCTTATAATTTAAGTCCTTCAATTTCTTCTTGTAATCTTGTAATGCCTTATGTGCTCATCTTTCTCGTTTAATTCATTCCATTTTGGGTTATAGCTTAATGGTAATAAGTAGATAGCAAGTAACATAGAAGTAGATTCATTATATCTTTTCCCATTTTGAATGTTTTGTGGTTGCTAGTTTTCTGGCTTCATGCCAAATGCAAAGCTTCATTTCTTATTTTAATTAATTTAAAACTCCTTAGCCTTTACAAAGGGGAGGGGAAAAATTAAAAGGGATTTTCCAGTAATGGGTGTAAGATTTGCTCCACTTCTTGAAACTTCTTTAGTGCTAGTCATATCTCAGTATATGTAATTAATCATGTTGGGTATTTAAGACTGAGATCTAAGATTATGCAAATTGGCTTGGCTCAAAGTCATTTAGTAAAACAAATCTATTGTCCACTTTTCTTTCTGTTTATGTTAGTAATACCCCAAAGTCTGTGACTCCATATAGAAGGAAACTGTGCTATATGATCAGTGCATACTTCTACAAATGCAGATTAATTGGTCATGTATTGCATGTAACATGCCTGTCTTCTTCCAAAAAAGTAATTCCTTTCTAAAGTTACTACATTTTCACAGAATTCAAAGGTCAAAGTACTGTGTCAGAGAGAACTAACTTAACCCATTTGTTGTTATGTGCTGTCAAGTCATCTCTGACCCTTTGAAAGAAAGCTCTCCAAAATATCCTTTCCATGACAACCCCATTCAGCACTCCCAAGTTCAAGGCTGTAGCTTCCTTTAGCCAGTCCATTGATAATAATCTCATATCTGGCCTTTTGTCTTCCGCTTTCAACTTTCCCGAACATGATGGTCCTCTCCAGTGAGTCTTGCCTTCTCATGACGTATCTGAAGTATGACAGCCTCTGTTTTGTCATTTTTGCTTCCAGGGAAAGTTCTGGCTTGATTTGGTCTAGGACTCTTTTGAACATCTTTCTGTCAGTCCAGGGTATTTGCAAAACTCTTCTCCAGCACCATGGTTTGAACATATTGATTTTTTTGTGTCACTATCCAGCTTTCATAGCTGTACATTATTGCAACAATAGTTTCCATAGTTTGGATGTTCTTGACCTTGGTCTTCGGTAAAACATCTTAATCCATACCTGTTGCCTAACATAATCCCTACCCATAAAAAATTTCTTCCTGTTCCAAATCCCTCTGTGTGGTTCACAATAATTTATAAAATTATTAGAATAAGTATAAACAATGAAAGTGACAAAAATAATGATATAGTATAACATTCCAATATATAGTTTAGATATCTAAAACAATTGCAATAAAACTGGATCAGTTAAAACAGCTGACATCTCCCATCATATACCATTAAATGTCTGGGAGTAAAGGGCGGTTTTAATTTGATGTTGAAAAGATGACAAATGTTGCTGCCAGGTGGGCCAGGTGGGAGATCATTCCATAATTGGGGGGGCCACCACTGAGAAATCCCTCTTCCTTGTTGCCACTTCCCAGGCTTCCTTTGGAAGTGGAATGAGGCCTCAGATGCCAAACATAATGCAAAATTAGGCTACGGTCAGGAGTGACAGTCCACCAGATATTATAGTCCCAAGCCATATAGAGCTTTATAGGTTAAAGCCAATACACCGAATTGGCCTCAGAAGCAGATAAGCAGTCAATATAAGCATGCTGGAACTGGTCTTATATTTTCAGACTTTTTAATCCCTGTTATTAATTTTCCTGCTGAACCTTCTGAACTGGCTTCAAGGGTAGCCCCACACAGAGTGCATTGCAATGATCTAATTTAGAGATTAATACTCTTTAAGATTTATACACCTTCTTACACATATATCTAAGCAACTTTCATGGCAATTAAAATACATTGAAGTGTATAAATAAACATAGCAATAAACACAGCTATCAATTCATGAGAATATCTTCATGGAGAACAGACTCCCCCCACCACCCCAATGTCTTCTATCCTTATGACGTTGTTTTGATCACCTTTTCTTTCCTATCTCTAATATCAATCCCCAGACTGCAAACAAGGAACTAATTTAATTCACAACACTGGAACACATAAACCTCAAATATGTAAAAAACAGAATGAAACATTCTCATTAATAGTATTTATACTATTGATGCTAATTTGCAACCATGTTTGCAAGTTCAGGAGATGGGAAACACTTATTGTTGCCACTGCTGTACTTTTACTAATGAATGCTGATTTAGTGCCAGTAGTGTACTTAATGATGCACAGGACATGGAGATGACCCATTCTCTACTCCCATGGTTTAGAATCCACATTACGTGTAGAAGATTGCCACTAGACTGGAGGTGAGGCTATGGTATGAGTAGCTGAACAGTGGTTCCAGAACAAGGATAGAAATCAGCTTTAAGAACAGTGAGGGGACTGCTGCATCAAGCAAAAGATGCAGTGCAAACTTCTGTGGGATGAAGGAACACAAGGAAGGAGATGTTTACAGGTGGAAAGGCAACAGATCAGGCACAGCCAATAGATGAACAGAGTAACTTTTTTCTTCTTTTAATTATTTTAATTATTTATATAAAACAATACTAATAACAAAATCAATGATGATGATGGTGATTCAACAAAACAACACAACAGTGCTACCCTCCACCAAGACCAACAGATATGTGACACTTAGTGTTAAATCAAGAGAGTTACACAAAGCCTGCATAGACATTTAAGAAGAGTGTGGTATACTCATAGTGAGAAGGCAAAATGTGAATTTAGCAGGATCACTGTCTATGATTAAAGTAATATGGCAGAAATAAAGGCCACCAAAAAGGAAGCTAAAGTAGAAAAAATGGCGATCATTTTAGCAGTGGCCACAGTTACAATATGGTAGATTTTTTATATGGAAAATTAGGAAGCAGTAGAGCTTGTATGTGTGAGAATAATAGTCTTTGCTAGAGGTAAATGTGCGGGTATGAGAAGTATTCTGCAGAATAATTAGGTTCGCCCTTATACGGTAGAATTGCTATGGGTATCAGATGAGCAGAACGAAGAAAGGACATTTTGAAAGCCCATAAAGGAGAAGGATTTGAGAAGACTGGTATGGTCAGTAGTGTTAAAGGTAGTAGATGGACTGAGAATAAAGATCGTTGAAAGACTTCTAGATGTGATTAGATCAATATGTTTGTAAACTTGCAGAACTGAGTTCAGAATGAAATGGAAGAAAAGAAATTTTTGGAGAAGGTGAAGAAAAGACAACAAGAATGTTCAGCTTTCTGCCTGTGGAAGGAAACATGGAAATGGTCCAGGGAACTGTCAAGGTTGCCTATAATTGTCTTTTTTCTCAATGTGGAGGTAAATTAGCTTTTTGACAGTCTTGGAAACGGATAGCAATGAAATGACAAAGAAGTCGGCTGTAGCAAAAGTAGTGCAAAACTTGCAATGTATATGCTCCAGCACAGGTTAGACCTCCTACTAGAGTTACCACTCTGTAGTAGTATACTGTTTCAGGTCCTGCTAAGTATGGAGGCTAATCCAATTGAAGATTATCAACAACTAAGAATGCAGATCCAATGTGAGGCATAGCAAGGTCCAAGCCCCAGGATGGTAGCATCCAAGAGATCTCAGAAGTAAGGTCAATCAAAGTCAAGGGCAGAAAACAAGGTGAGAACAGCACCCCAAAGAGTTCCAAGTGGAGTTGGACTAGAAACTGAACAAACTTAGTTTATATGTTGTCCCAGCAATTGGTATGACAGACTGAGTCTTAAATGGGATTAGAACTTCAACAGAACTTACTAGCCCTCCCCCCACAACCCCACATATACACTGCATGAGGTCATACATCTTAAAGGGTCTATGTTTGCTTTTGAAGTCTTTGACTGAAATGATATGAAGACAACTGAGCTGTGATGGTGACTTTGGAATGGCAATCCGCAGAAGCTAATGATGACTATGCAACCACTTCCAGTTGCATAGGGATGATCTGAGGGGTTTTTCTGGGGCCAAAGTTCCTGAGGAATGAACATCAAAGTAACTCCCTTATTATCAAAGCAAGCTGAATTTGCTTCCAATTTGCTTCATAGTGCTAGTTAAAGATTTTACATTGTTGAATAGTTTAAAGTCAGGTCATTTGAAGAATAGTTTTCTCCAGTACAAGCTGTCCAGCTGTTGAAATACTCTATGTAGGTCCTCTTGTATGTCCTAGCAACATCTGAGATATTGCTAGTTGAGAACTAGGGAGGGGATCTATTCAGTAGCTGTGCTTAGGCTCTGAAACTCTTGCCTAAAGTAGGCCTATCTCTCTTCCTCATTAATGATCTTCCAAGAATTGATAAAGAGCTTTCTTTATAGAAAGGTATTTATTGGGTAATTTTAATTTTCTGTTGTAATTGATTGATTGCTATTTTGTTGTTTTTCTGTCGCTTTTCTTATATTTTATAAATTGGAAAGATATTTTGTAGTTGTTCTATTGCTGTCTTTGTTACAAACTTCTTGAATTTCCTTGGAGATAAGAAGGAGCATAAATGATAAAGTTTGGGTCCACTTCTCTCTAAGTATAGCATTCTAAGAGTGTAACCTCAGAATCTGAACCAAAACTGGAAGAAGAGGTGGGGCCAGAATTCTTAACTGAAATGCCAGGATCAATATGCCCATCAACACGCCAAGGTGCCAGTAAGAACCAGACCACAGAGTGGGAAACCTTGTTGAACAGGTGGAATACGATGGAGGCAAATGGAAGATGATCAGTCACATTGTCTGGGATTATATCAAAAGAGCAGACCAACAGAATCGTGTCTGATGTTTCCGTTGCTTGGTTCACAAAGAAGCAGAAACCATCCTGAGGGTGGTGCTAGCACCTGAGAAAGGAGAAGGATTTAGTTTGGGACTTCTCAGCCATATATCCCTTACAGATGCTCTCCTAATGTTGCTGGTGTCTTTTGTTAATGACTTTTGCAATACTTTCTTTTTGTATCATAAAGTCAATCTGGCTGACCAGCTTTAACATAATAATGTTGTAGTTAGAATTCCACTGCTTGGAAGGCAGAGGAAGGAAGCCAGCCTCTGACATAAATCTATTATTATTATTATTATAACATTTCTATGAATAAAACGAATAGTGTAGCAGTAAAGATACTAGTTAAGAAATTATCTCTGATATGAACCTGCCAACACCATAAGATCTTTCTCACAGTTTCTTCTTCTTGTCCTCTTGCCTTAAGTGGGCAATGAAAAGGCTGTTTTCTCCTTCTTCAGAGAAGGGACTCCTTCTTCAGAGACTCATGGGTGTTGTCAACAGTTAAGCCTCAGGCAACACCAACACCTTTTAGAGCCTTTGTTTTAGGTTTGCAATTTTAGGTTTGCAATTTTAAACTGACATGCTGCTGAAATGCATTTTAAAATGCATTTTGTGCTGCTCTCCTATTTTAAATATGCTGCTTTTATTAGTCTAGCAATTACTGATAGCAATTCTGTGACCCCTAGGGCTGAAGGGTAGAGGACTGATCTTTCTGAATACTTAAAGCCCCCACTCACTTTGCACTCACCACACTCCAGGAAGTGATATGCACACTTTGCCAGGATAGCATTCCATGAGAGGCAAGAGGATTTGTCTGTCTTGCTGATTATATATTATGCAAATCCACTGCGGTTGCTATGATATTGACAATGCTAATTTGCACAAAGGCAGCTAAAATAACATATGAATGCATTTGTTATGTTTCTTTCCTCATAGCAGGAAAGGAAAAGGATGTAAGTTGTACCACATCATAGCAACTGAAGAACCCTGGAGCACCAAGAGGAGAAACCTTTTTCTCAAGCCCATTGCATGTTTGTTGCTCGGTTACAAAACACTAATTGTGTGCACACTGACACCACCAACTGCTGGATAAGCGCCTTGTTCTTGTAGCCTGTCTAGTTTATCAAGAACCTGGTGGGCTTCTGCGAATGAATGGTAAGCACTATGCAGAAAGAGGCACACAGATTTTATTGCATTACTCTGTGCAACTACACACTTACTCTGTGCAATCCATGTCAGGATAAGGTTAATTGCTACCATCTACCATGACGCTGCAGAGGGACTGAAGCTTGTGTTAGTAATGCCCTGCAGCTCATGGAATCAAGCTATTATTCTAAGGCATTCTATTCCCATGATTCCTTTTTAAATCCTTTTGCAGACTCATAGAGGTTTAGAATTATTTGCAATGTCTTGCCATTAGGATTTTGAATCGATAACAAACATATCTGATACTACTAAGGCCAGGAACAAAACAAGACCTGAATATTTGTATTGCTCTTGACAGTGATTCCTCAAAGATGTTGTGTTGCCCTAGAAGCTTCTGGGCAAGTTTTTGAATGTTATGTAAATCCCATTAATGACAGCCTGCAAATTGCTTGAGCATCTTTTAGGTTCTTTCATTAAGATGATGATGAGGGCTTGAAGAAGTCTCATAAAAATATATTTGAGCAATTTTTTACTGAAAGCAAATGTTTGTGAATAGATGAATGAGAGAATTCTGTCCAGAAGAATGATCCTTAAATAGGTTTACACAGGAGTTAAGTCCTACTAAATTATATTAGGATCAATTGCTGTTATGTATGCTTCTAATTGCAGTCCTAATAGTGTTACTATCAAAGAAATTTGATTCCCCACATCTTAGAGCATAGATAAGAGAGAATTAAAGCTTAGGCCTTTTTTTAGAGGATTCTGTAAAAAAGATTCTTTCTCACCCTCCCTCCCCCCTTTCTCCCTCCCCTCGCCCTGTGTGTGTGTGTGTTTGCTGCTATAGGGTATATAAGGTAGAAAACAAAGGGGTGCAATGATTTTCCTTTGTTTACAGGTTGTGCTAGTGTTGCAATTTTCCTGCATAGACTCTTGCTTGATTTATTAGCTTTCAGAGTCAAGCTCTGCTGTGCTGTTACGTTCTTTGCCATGTAAAGCACCTCCAAAGACCTCCTGCAGTGAAACTCTATTTATTATTCATAGGATTCACTGGGAAAGCTGAAGACGAATAAGACCAGAGCAGTCACTGTAGCCCTCTCAGGTCAAACATTTTGGCTTCTAGACTCCCAAAAGTGACATTCTTCCTGCTTTTTCCACACAATTACTGGAAAACAGAACATAAAATGCTAATTTCTCCTGTTGAAGTACTAGGTAAAAACATAACCAGACAAGAAGCTGGCCTTCTAGGGAAAGGGAGGCATACTTTTAAGTGTTGAGCATTCTCCTTGTCAGGGACTTTGGGTATTGAACTAAGGTTGGCTATAGTCCAGGCACAGTGGACTACTTCGCTAGGTATATGGGAGCGTCTACCCTCATTCCAGATCAGGCCATGCTTGATAATTACTGAGAAGAAATAAGATGCTTGTTATTCCAATACAAATATGACTGTTTCACAAGCAACAAGAACCACATTACGACACTTTCACAGATTCTGTTTTATCTGCCAGAACTTACTTTCTACTGCTTCAATAGATGACGCCAGATGAAAGTGATGAAGTTTGTCAAATAATTGAACTAATCATGAACCAGAAATTTATATCTATACATTTATATCAGTCTTAAACATGTTTACATAAAAGTTAAACATGTAAACTCTACAAGATTTACTTCAGAATATGCTTAGAATGTCTTTAGCATGATTTATCATCAGCAATCTCACAAGCTGGAAAAAGATTCCCCTTCTAATATACACACACACACACACACACACACACCCCCTTTCCATATTTTGTGGAATATGCCTATTTCTCTGCCTATTCCATATTTTTATTGGGCTGTTATTGTTACATTTGTACCTATTTTCCCATGCACATTTTTCTAAATTTACCAGTTTCCAAATTAGATTTACCTGGTTTTGCCAGCTTTGGTCTGGGCAAGAATCAATAAAACTCATCAATTACGAATCCTACTGCAAAGAACTATTGATAATAGACCATTTATTTGCATTTTAACTGTTAACATTATTGGTTTATCTGGCCAGGGCGGCTTATTTTATACTGTGCTGTTGTATTTTAATTTTATATTTATATTTTAATTTATATTATAATTATTTTAATTTATTGATGTGAGCCGCCCCAAGGCTTCGGCGAATGGGGCGGCATAAAAATGTTTTAATAAATAAATAAATAAATATTCCATGAGGCTATGTATTGTGACCCTCTCCAGTTGTAGTTTAATGTAATCCTGGTCCAATGAAATCATATTGGCATGAAAACACCATGAAATTGTATTTGGTCATTATTCTTCTATTATGGGTCTGCATATAAGCTGTCAAATCAAGTCCTTCAGAGGACAATGGATAAACAAAATGTGAATTGTTTTTATCTGGTGGCTCTTTGCTACATTAATGATTACTGTGGGATGTTCTTTATTAGGAGATGAAAACCTTTCTGGATGTTTTATCCAATCAAAGTTGTAAGCTGATTGCCCTTGTAACAATTATGCCGACTTTCTGGGAGTTGCATTCACTGATCAGTGAAGTAATGAAATGAAGCATCATGGTAGAAACAAAGCTAAAGAATTTGTATGAAACTCAAACTCTTATGCCATTTAAAAAGTCAAAGAAGTTTATCTCTGGAAGATATCTAGAATGATTTCCTTTTCAGGTGAACTTTTGTATTTGTTCCTCCAAATGAGAGGAATGACTCTGGAGTATATTTGTCCTTTCAAATAAGAGGAATTGAAAAGATATGTTTTGGTATGTTGTTGTTTATAAGTGTTGGCCCTGGTCCTGTAAAGCATTCTGACATTCACAAAGTGAATTTGTGAAGCATTCTAAGCATTTTGTGGCCTGTTGCGAAGAGAAACTGGAGCAGCGCTAATAAAAAAACTTCCAGTTATGATGTGAAGCATGGGTGTAGTACATCAGATCTTGGGGTCAAATCCAAGATCCCCAGAGTCCCAGTCTCAATCTGGCCCTAAAGGGTTGCCCAGGATATGCCCCTTCTTCTGGCTCCACCCCATTTCCAAATCATTTGATAGTTTCTCAGCTTTTGTGTAGTCCTGCCCCCCATCTTTTTTTCACATTTCAAAGGTTGAAATGCCTCTCTTATGACTTGGCTACCAGCAGAAAGACTTTAAGCTAAAATATACTGGTATCCTACCCCCTTCCATCCCCAGTGAAGCTGCATCTGTGGAACTTCTGAAACTCATCATTTGAGAAACAGCCACTCTGCCTCTTTCATCTACCTTTAGCAAAAAATATTCTGCAAGAGAGACATGTTCTGACCAGGATTTCCCTTTTTGTACACTCCATTTGTGTGGATGTAACTTTCATCACATGAGGGGAAAAAAAGAAATAAAGGAAAAAAAAAACACAGCATTTCTTCAAATGCATGAAATATCTTTGTTGCTTTTGTACATTTGTGTAAAATAGTTGTCTAAAAATACTAGGAACTGGCATTGGCATAAGGACTTGGAAAACACACGTTTGTGTTATTAATCCTCCCCTCACCCAGCTTGGTGGGCTGTGCATTTTTAATGTAGCAAAGCAGCGAAATAGCTGCTGGCTCTTTCAAATCCCAGGCAGCTGTGCTTTCTTCTTTAGAGTTAAACACTGGAGTACAGTTCAACACAGGGATGCATATATCTTACTAGTACATAAGCTGGATGGAGCAAGAAGTGGTATTGCAGTGCAAAGTGCAACAGGACTCAAAAGAATTTGGTGTGCTGGGGAGTTAAGCATAAAGAACAACTTTCTAGAGATGGACTTGATTGTGAAACAAGCATGTCTTTTACTCTCTGACAATGTCTTGGTTTCTTTCAGGAGGTTTATTTGACCATGTTTCTCCCAGTGTGTATCTCTGTATGGGTGAGACAGGGATTTTTTAATACCCCAAAGTGTTAAAATGTGGCTCTCCAGTACAAAATAAAATGTAGCTTTCACATCTTGTACAATCTTGTAAAATGCCTGAAAGATGTCTGGCAGCTATTGGTTTGAGAAGACTGCTGCTACTTTTGCTGTAATGACTCAAATAGCATCCTTGGAAACCATGATAATGGGATCAGTTTTGATGCTATGGTTAAAGGATGTTATGAAGATCAGTGGCATGGATAGGAATGGCAGAATATGGAAAACAGTGCAAAGGTTTCAGCAAGACAGGACAGAGAAAAGAGAATATACGAAAGCAAGGAGGAATAAAAGTACAAGCAACTGAGAGTTAACGTGATTATCTTCAGGTTTACTGGAACAAAGCATTTATACCCAACAATGTCTTGTTTAAAACTGAACTGGATAAGGAATAGAACAAGTACACTTAAAGCATTTTTAAGGCTCTGAGACTCAAGGTGGTCAGGACAGGATGGCTATTTACCTACTTCCAAGATGCATTGTTTCTTCTTATTAAATGAGCCATGAAATAAAATCATAGGCTATCACATAAATATTGTTGAAATGAATGTATTAAAATAATATGTTTGGATTTTAAGGCAACTAAAAGGTAAATTCATAGAATAGTTACAGATTATTATGTCAGCTGTGACTATATCAACAGTCAAAGTTGCAATAGTATCACTGTGGCCTTTCCTGACCAGTCTTCAGCATGGTCCTAACTAAGGCTGTATGCACATTGCAAAATCCATTCTGTCTGCTATTCAGAGATTGTCACACACTCCAAAAGGTGCAACTCCCCTCACAGATCTGCATTTTCATACTTTAGCCTGTGGGAAGAAATGCATATTTTGGGTTGGTGTCTTTATATTTTCTGTATTTTTCTATGACTAAATTTGCGTAAAATTACAGAACATAAAAATAGTCTCGGGACCATGGAATCCATACAGCTCAGCTAAAGCCAATCCACTGCAGACTCCCTGTTTCTTACACATTTGAGCTCAGTTAAGTCCATTGGGGGTTTTGTTAGCATCTTCAGCTGTAGCAGCCTCAGTTTCTCCCTTCAGGGTCCACAGAATGGGAAGGTGCTTTGCATTGGGTTTCTTTCTCCATTTAGCCCGTTCTTGTCAACTCTGACAGGCAGCAGTTTCACAGAGTCTCAGACATGTTTCACACTACCTGCTAAATGGGGGCATAACAGAAATTACAATACATCTAGCAGTTATGAATTTTTAATATTGTTATGTCAGAGTCAGTGCAGAGGCCCAATCCAGATCTTAAAATCCCCATGTAAGGGTCCCTACTCAGATTGGAGGCCATGTGCCTACCCTCAAGCAAAAGAAGTTACAGCTACTCTGGGTATGGATTTAAAGTCATGTCTGGTATTTGCCCTCAGCTTTTTGACTGGAGATGCCATGAACTGAACTTTGGACCTCCTGCATGCAAAACAGGTATTCTGTTTTAAGTTATGGTCCCTCAGTGAAGGTAGAAGTTGCAAAGGGCAAATAGCAGACTATGGCTCTGCTGACTTTGGCCTGCATTTTTAAGTGGCTGTTAAGCCCTAGGCAGAAGAAACAAACAAGCTCCAATTTGAAGGGTATTTATAGGGGTCATTGCCCTTACATACAGCATCTATTTCTTACTGGGTTCCAAGAGCACATATTGCTAACTAGTACAGCAAAATGAAATTGTATATAAAGAAACTAGTATAGAAATGATTACTGCATGCTATGTGCAAGATGCCTGAACCCCCATCTAATGTTGTTTATTTTTCATTTTTCTCTAATAGTTATGCAAGAAGCAGAAATTTTCTATTTTATCCAGCCTTATACTTCACTGAACATACAAGGAGTGATCGTGTCCCACTTAGGAGAAAACGATGCAAAGGAAGAAAGAACTCAAGTTTATCTTGGGGATTATGTGCCATTATTAAAGGCAGAGGAGTCTTCTGTTTGTACTCTGATAATATTGGCTACTAGAACATTCTGCCCTGGCAAACTCTTGCTGCCACGGGAGGGAGCCATAATGGCCACCGATTTGGAAAGCTTGTGGATTGGGCACATTTATGGAGAAGAAGATTAGTGGCTAGTAGCATTGCTTGTTACGTGCTATCTCTGTTATTGGAGTCAGTATGTTGGGTATACCAGTTGTGGAGAGGCTTGGCAGGTGGAACTCTCGTACCCAACCTGCTTGAGGGATCCTGTGGTAGCTAGTTTGCCTCCCTGTGAGTAGAGTGTTGAATTAGATGGACCATTGGTCTGATTCAGCATGGCTTTTCTTCTGTTCTTATGTATGATTATATTTCATTGTCTCACAAAATTGCCCTGCAATGCAACTACCCACAAATACCATACCACACAGGGGACATTTGGCAAATAACTATGCCTTATTGAATGATTCATTGAAATAGCTAAGTGAAATCAATACGTTCAGAAAAAGAAGGGAAGATACCTAATAGGAGAATGCAATTCACATTGAATTCCCTCTTAGTTTCTGATTGCCTTCTTCTCAATAATGGTAATGAATTTTCTTATGTTTTAGTGTCCAATATTATTATTTCAAGTTTAAAAAATAAGATGAATTTTGTAATATACTCTCCTTTTTAGAAGGGAACAGAAATGAACAAACTGAGAAACAGTCAATCATTAATGGCTACTTTTAGGCCCATTGCCACTTTTCCTCCTTTAACACAGTAGGTCTTTGGTAAAGAGAGGAAAAGTGGAGGGTAATGGAGGGGGGAGGAAATGAAATAGGGGAATATGAGCCTCATCTTAAGTCAGGCCCAATTTCAGGGGACTGAATTCAACAAGTATATGACAGGGGAGATTGGTGTGCTGTGTTCCATGGGGTCGCAGAGGGTTGGGCGTGACTCTGCGACTGAACAAGAACTTGTAGGCCATAGCTCTGTATAAGTCAATGCACCCCAGCTGTACCTACATGACATATGAAAGAAATGGCAGAACAACACAGAAGACCCTGGAATTTAATGGGTTGCCAATAGTGTTGCTTGAGTCTCCATAGAAAGTGAGTGAAAAAAGTATAACCATTCAGGACTGAAGAACAGGTATGGAAGCTACTTCATTCTGTTCCTCTCTATTCCTACAGACTTCTACACATTCACACACCTCACTGTGCAGATAACTCGGAGTACAGAAAAAGCCTATTACTCTGTAAACATGTTCTTCCTCCTTTCTTTGGAGAGGTGTAGCTCCTGACCAAGGGGCAGGCAGGCTGAATGTCTTTTTAAACCATTCAGAATGTTTTTCTCCCCTCTCAAATGGGTGCCATTCAGTGAACACTGCAGATGGAGTTCTTCACAGTGATAAAAGAATGGGATGCTTTTCACTGGTGCTGCTTTTCACTGCTAAAGCCGAGAAACTCAATGAAGCTGATTATTGATTAACTACTCCTTAAATAAACATGAACTGCCGATACTGGCATGGAGTAAGATTTCCAAATGTTGCTAGGCTGGATTGTTAGCAGAACTACAGAGCTGGTCAGAGGACAGCAAACTTAAGAAGGGAGTTCCATCCATAAAAGTGAAGCGAGTGGGAAGAGATTTTTTTGCATTTTTGTTTCACCCCAGCTGGAGGCTGGTTGTGCCATTTTCAGACTTTATTTGGAAGCAACAAGGAGACTTTGAGCAGACTGCAATGGCCCGGGTGTGCAATGGTTACAGTAGGGTACAGAGACACTTTCAGTCCAAGTGCCAATTTCTATTTTGGAGAAAATCTTCCCAGTGGTGGGAATAGCTGAGCCAGAAGGGAGTAGAGCCAAAGGCAAACAGTGTGCTCATCAGGATGCAAAACATGCCATCATATTTTAGCCTAACACACATGCTGTGGTAAATATGCCACAGGATGGGCACATGAAAGACCCTCAGAAGGCCAGGTGTGACCCGTAGGCTTGAAGCTCTGTTATCCAGGTCAGCTCATCCAATTAGGACTAGGGAGAAATAGGTTCAGATCACTATTCCACAGCAAAGCTCAATGGATGACTTTGGGCAACTTATGCCATCCATGCCTAAACTTCCTCACAGGGTTGTTGTGAGGATAAAATAGGCCAGAGAAGAAAGCACTGTTTTCATGGACCTTGTACAATTTTCCATTTGCCACTTTTTTGCTACTGAACATTTAATGAGCTTTGCTTTGCTCTAGGCTGCAAGTACGAGAAGCTGAGATGGGAGTGACTTAGATGGCAGTACCAGTCAGACTTATAAATGACTCCTGAGCCTGAAAGTCTGATTTTCTAAAATCTGTTCTTAGTGTTGGGATGTATCTAAGTCTTCATGTGTCAACCACTTTGGATATCAAAAAGACAATAAAAAATAATAGAACTGCATAGGTTTAGACTAAATGATATACTCCTGTAACGGGGTAATTAAACACAGTTTTTAAGAGTAGGCATAAAATATTACAGTTGCTCAGGTGACCGGGCAGCAAATGAGAGTTGCTTAAGGTCCTGGAGAGTTATGGCAGTAGTACTGGGCTTGAGGATATTTGACTATGGGTTAGTATAAATGCCACCCTTCTACCATCACCAGCTCCAGCTCCATTCAGGCAGATGAAGGTTTTCCAAGGTCTTGGGAAAATAGGGAGACTAAGTCTGTAGTTCTGTGATATATATTGACTTTCCAATCTGCAGAGTGCACAGTATGAGAACATCAAAAGGTTCCTTATTTCACATTGATCTCTTTGTCAAAATCCATCCAACCGATTGCAGAGAAAGATGGTTTTTCCAATGTCACTGGTAGCCTCAGTCTGCTCCTTAGGACTAAAGGCACACTTCTTTCTCCTTTCTTCTGCATTCTCATTAGTAATAAATACACACAGATGAATTATTTCTGCACTGATACTTGGACAGTCACACCTTTCGCTCTCAGCCTCCTGATGAATGGGCCACATTCTGTTTGCTGCTGCTGTCAGTCTCACACTAGAACTGAAATAAATAGCTCACCAATTCAGAAATGGTCTCCAGAGCCACCTAGCTTATTTTCCTTGGAGGGCAATACTCATCTCACACAGACTCTACTTCCCTGGTTGTGGCAATCAAAATACCACACTGTAATATACTATTAAACAGATCATAGATAGCATCAGTGGCCTTTAGCTTTATTTAGTATTAATGTGTATAAAAGCCCAAAGTCACCCAGTGAGCCCCATGGCTGAGCAGGAACCAGAACCCATATCTCCCAAGTTATTATAGCTGTATTATATTTATTATGTTTGTAACTTGCCTTTTCCCTTTCTAGGAACCCAAGGTCGCTTACATAATTCTCCCTCTCCCCTGAATTTTATCCTTGCATCAACAACCTGTGAGGTAGGTTGACCTACTAGCTTGTTACAGGCCCACACCCAGTGAGCTCCATGGCTTTGCTGGGACTAGAACCCAGATCTCCTGAGTTCTAGCCCAGCACTCTTAATCTCTATACCATGCTGGTGTTGAAGTATCAATTCGGTATCTTCTACAATATATGCCCATTCAGCAGTGTCACGGTATATTTTGAAATGCAGTGCCCGTCAAAGCAGCCCCTAGTGAGATGCAATGACATTGATCCATATCAGCAGGTCTAGCAGTTTTCCTCTCCACCAGAAGCTGGTCTTTTGCATGGTTTAACTGTCGATTCAAAAGTGTGCCATCCCAAAATACTCAGCATTTCATCAGGAAACAATGTATGATTACTGCACAGATTCATTTCCATTTCAGCTAAACTCAGAGGGAACAGGAAATTCTGAAGTGGGTGGCAGAGGTTGTCAACATACCTGCTAACAAAAGTACTGTCAGCACTGCTTCCCAGTAAGCCCTGGTTCCACTACACCACTGATGGAGACAAATACTTCAATTCTAGTATTTCCCATCATAGCTGCACAAAAAGGTTCTGTGTCAGGAACTGAGCAGTCATTTCAGTATTGCCTTCTTCGAATCAAAGAGGCAACTGCTTGTTTACTCTGCCACAGTTTTCTCATTTTTTTTCTAATCACACAACACAATTGGTGCTAACAAAGTTTCTAAATACTCAATTAGTGGGAATCTTTCAAAAGCAGTTGCTTCTGCATTAAATATCAAAGTAGTTTTTTGGCTACTTTGCCAAGCTTTTCCTTAGATTGCTAAATAACTCTTCTTCCATATTTCTAATTATCATAATCAAAATCTGGCAACATTCCATTCACCATTTGTATTACCTCTTTGTTATACTGTTATTCACTGTTCTTCATGTACATCATAAAAAAGCAATTTTCAAAAATGGGTTCATTAATAACCGTGATCATAATGCTCCCGATTTTAATTTCCCTAAGAATGGAATGAATAGAAGCTATATTACTTTTTAATTAACAAGCTGGAAAAAACTGAATGCACAAGGAAGTAAAATGACTTTTATGGCTCAGTTATGAACACTGAAGGTTCCTGGGTACAACATTAATGTGAACTCGGGGATTAATTTATCAGATGTGATACAATTAAAATCTTTAAAGTGCCATCTAAGGATCCTAAGGATGTTGTGCTTAGTGATTGTCTAAGGACACAAGCTAGCAAACAATTATTTTCAGATATCCAGCTTGTCACTGCGAATATCCCATTGATGAAGGCATAAAAAATACACCAAATGGAGACAATTTCCAAAATTTTCTACTCAAGCTCTACCTATCTTGTGTGCATATGTTTCCATAAAATAGCTTTGCAGGAACGTATGAAGTTAATGTTAAAAGCTTTAAGTGGCATTTGATATTTACTGGTAACCTGTAATGTTTTAAAATGGTCATGTGGGAATACTAGACAATCTGAGATGAGCATAGAAACAAGCTGTAGACAAACTTAACCCACTGAGCTCCCTCTTTTAATGCATGCCTATGACCTTTCTTGTGGTTCCATTTCTTAAGAAAACGATTAACTCTGCATTAAATCTGTTGCTTCAAAAACTCAGCTTGCTCCAGATGTAGGTCCATGACACTGAGCTGGCAGAAGATGGCTTCTTTGCTTCTCTCTCCTCCAGTCAAGTGGCTGCCCCACTCAAGCTTTTCTGCTGTTATGTTGTTTCTATATTAATTGTTTTTTTATAGCTTTTATTGTAAACTGCTATGGGATCACTTCAGTGGTATAAATGTTTCTGACGACTACTAAGTAAATTTTTGTACAACTAGTTTGCCAGAAAGTGTTAGGAGGAATATTAAATTACCATTATATTAAATGTATTTGCTTCTTCTTTATCTTCAGTCTCCTCTATCTTTATTATTATCAGTCTTAAAACAAAGACATTTTATTTAGATCTGAACTACCAGTTATAGTGATGTGAAGATCCTCATGGGATCTGGCTCTCTTGTGCACTTTGGACTTCTGGCCTAGGAAGCGGGCCAAGCCAGGATCAAGTCCACAAATGCTTGGGAATGCAAAAGGACATCTTCTTTGCACTAAATTATTCTCCTGTGAGCTATACAAAGCCCAAAAGTCAAGTGTGTGGATGCAGAACTCTGCTTGCTCAGTGGGCGTGGTGGCAGGAGGTGCTCCTTTTCAGGTAGAGTACCAGATTGCAGTCCAGGCTTGTGTCATGAGCTGCAGCTGGGATCATGGGCAGTTCCTGCCACTGCCTGGATAAAAGACCAACAAGCAAACTAGTAAATTTGTTAGTGATAACATCCAGCTTCTGTGCTGTAGACTCTTTGTTGCCTTGAGTGGATTTTCATGTATACCTTGAATCTATGCTTAATTGTTGGACTGCTAACTGGTTTAACTAGGTTTGGCCTGAGCATGGAAACTGTTTCTGCCTTTATTTATTTATTTGTTTATTTAAAGTTTTTCTATGCCATCTATTACTAAAAAAAAGTCTCTGGTTGTCTTACAAGCAACCTTGTACCTCAGAAGACTTTTTTTTGGTATTTACAACTGCCTTCAACAATAAATTAATTTCTAATTTCTTGCTGCTTATCTTGATTATGAAATAGTAGGCTAAGTCCCTAGCTTCACCACCAGCTCCTAACTGGAACTGAGCATTGGGACAGAGCTACAGAGTAGAAGATGGGTGGGGGTGGGGGTATGATTAACTCCACAACTTGTCTTTCTCTACATTGGATGTTCCTAAGTTTCTGTCTTCAGGGGCTTATAATAAAGGGTTCTATCAATTGCACTTGAACTCAGTTGCTTAGTTCACCCACAATGATACTGATCAAGGGAAGAATGCAAAGAAAGGAAAACAAGCTAGTTGGTTTAGATATTCCTTTCTTACTGATGGTAGGGACCTGAGGTCCATTCCAAATAATAGATTGTCTTATTCCTGGAAATTTCTTGCATCTCTTTCTATAAAATAACAATTTATGAAAATGCAACAGAAGGGCACTTTTAAACATTATTTTTAGGACTGGGCTTAGTGTAGTTTTGTAGTTCAAGCAGGATAGTAGCAATGTGATGTTGGGAGTATTTATTCAATTCTGAACAATTTAAATGGGACTTTTTCAGCTCTGTATACAATTAATTAAAAACAAACAAACCTGCACAGAGAATTGTTCCTCCAGGCAACATCCACCAGCTGTCAGTAAAATATTTTCATGATCTTGAAATAAAATTTATATTGATTTTGAATTTCACTCAGAGCTGCTAAATGGGATTAATGCTGTAAGTAGTAAGGAATCCAAAACACCCTCCCAAACATGCTTTGCTTTCCAAGAACACACAAAGCAGCAGCACTGTTCTTCTGTCTGACTGGAGTTGCCTTTAGAATTTCACAAAAGACATCCACAGTGTTATAAACAAAGAGGAAAGTTCTAAAATGGAGTCTGTACTGCTATATTTTACATCACCAGTCCCAATTGTCATGATTCAATCTATCATAAAAGGATAGATCAAAAGCCATGCGCATTGAGGAATTCTTGGAATTGGAGAATTTCTTTCTATCTAAGCATGCATGGGTCTCACTGCTAGAAAGCAATCCTATAGCCCCCTAGACAATGTCCAGACTCCAGTCCTCCTTCCTCTTCATATCTGGCACAGAAACAGAACAGCACTACCTGCCTCTCTAAGGTTAGAAAATTGACCTCAGTGAGGGACAAAAGGGAATGTTCCTGAGGGCAGGTTGAGGAGATGACTAGGGCTGCCAGAATACAAAGTGTCCTGATGGTGCTCTAGTTTCTTCCCTTTCCAAAGTGCCTCTGCTAGAAGGCCAAACTAGCTATCCAACTAAAATAAACAGCTGGAGGCAAGCAGAACTGGGGTTCATCTCTGCTCCTGCTTTGTACTGGATGCTTGTAAACCTCCATGTCTGGAGACTCCCAGGCATTGAATACTGAACCTCTACTCAGTTATTAAACAAGTGATTTGGCAAGCAAATTATATTACTATAGATTTATGCTACTTATGTTTAAAAAAGTCCAATTTGCTCCAGTTCCAACATTCAGTTTAACAGGGCTGTTGCCCATTTCAGAGTATGCTTGAACCGGATTCCCTGTTTTTGTACAAGCACTTTTCCTTTGCAACTTTCCATGGAACATAAAAGACATCAATTAGTGTCTCTATTGATTTCCTAATGCTGCTTGATAGATGCAGCTGCAGTTCATTATCTGAAGTCATTGGTTGCCCTCCCACCTCACTGTTTTCCACTGGTGTTACAGGTTCTTTTATGTTTTTCCCCATTTGCAGAGGCTTGTGTTGTTTGGGGGTTAACAGATGGCTGCTTTCTGCTAAGTCAAGTAATGGCTCAACATGTGATGGTGGAGCAAATTGCAGCTGCCTTCTGTTCTGAGCACAAGTAGTACTCAAAATGTGGGTAAGGAATCCCAGGGATTGGGCATCCTTGCTTTTGAGAGTTTTCACTGCCCGTTCTCAGGGGCCTTTAATAATACAAATAGGCAGGTGAAGCTTTTCCCACTGCCCTACTGGGATAAGCTTTACCAGTTTAATTTCTGTATGTTAGAACTAGTAAAACACAAACCCAAAGAAGATTGGCAAAACTGCACTGACTGTTTTCATTGGGCAGTGGTTGATCCTCGGGTAACAAACAAGATGTGCATCAGATTTAGAGGATCCCAGATTCTGACACAAATTAAACTGAATAGGATGTATTTGGTATTTGCCTGAAGTGAAGTAAGGGTCTTCTGAATTGCCATAAAATAAAACGGTCTCCCCAAAGCATTGAGAGCAGTCTGGTGATTCTGAGGAACAGAGATATTTAGATTGTATGTCTGCAAACATTTATGCTTTCTCCCCAGGTTGTCCATGTAGAGAAAATAGTTGGGGCAGTGGGAGAAGGGAGGTGCAGTTTTGTGACTGACAACTCTAGCTTCCAACTGGGAAATAAGTTTACCAGGGCTCACCTTTTATTTCCAAGCACATTGTTTTTGAGCGGCAAGTAGAAACAGCTTAGCAGATGCTCCTCACATATTTTCACTGCATTTTGTAAGGGTGTGTCTGTGGCAGCAGATACAACATGGGATTCAAGCCTTCCCAGAATGGCTTGGGAGCTGGTACTACTTCCTGGTAGATGCCTGTATCCACTGCCGCTATTCAATGGACGGCTGCTACTGATACCCACTCTCAAATCCCCACACTTTCTCTTTGGCTGCCAGAACTTGGAGGTCAGGACACAGCTTTTTTGTGGGGTTTTTTTCCACATGCCGTCCTTTGAGTCAACATAGACCCTGGCTCACCAGCATGGCATACTACACACTTTCCAATCCAGTCCCATCCCCACATGGTATTTTAGTCCCTATTTCCCAGAATTTCTGAGATTGTTTTCATATTGATTTTTGGCCAGCTTGCAGGTTACTGGTGGGCCCATCTCTCTGTGCTCTATTGCTACAGTTTTAATCATTGTGCTGGCCGGGAGGCTTAACATGCAGACTGGCCATGATAGCCAATCCTGCAAAGAATGGGATTTGTGGGCAGGACTCTCCTTATGTCCCCTTCCTTTCTTGTTTGATTTCAAAAACTGCACAGCAAGATGGCCCCTTTTCACTACCATCCCTGAGGAAAGAGCAGGGAGGGAAAGCAAGTGGAGAAAGACACATGTACGTGTAAAGGGGTATGTTGCCAGGCACTAACTGTGCAAAAGCTACACCAGCATCCTCTTCCTCCTCCTCTGTAATGTGTGTGTATGTGTGTGTGTAAATGTTTGACTATCCATGCATTGTGCAGTGGACTTCTGAATGGGTATTTTAAAACCTCTGTCACTGCATACCATTGCACAGGTGCATCAAACAAAGAAAAAAAAAAACAGAGGCAATGGCTCATCTGTCCCATTTTTTCTATATTCACATGATATTTCAAATGCCTTCTGCTTCTTCCATAATTAGAACATTGCAGTGGTGAATACTGCACCATATGGGCCTTGACGGCAACAATTGCCTTTTGAAGAGATACTGCCACAGACTAACTCCCAGAAGGGGCTTAGTGCAGATCCCACTGTACTAAAGGTGGTGCCTGCCAGCAGTTTGCAAATTTGGAGCAGCCAGGAAGCCTAGCTGGTCTTGCTACTGTGAAAAATCTAGCAATAGAGCAACGACAAGCCCCTCAGAAGACACAGCAGCACAAGAAAGAATGTCACAAATTCCTCACCAAATGACAAATAGAGATTCCTGTTTATATGGTTGTACTTACATCATCTTTTAATTGTACTATGTTTTATGGTTTGTTATGTATTACTGTTATTTATTTTTATCACACACACACACACACACACACACACAGAGAGAGAGAGAGAGAGAGAGAGAGAGAGAGAGAGAGAGAGAGGGAGAAAACGCACACTGTGAGCTACCCAGACAGCCTTCAGCTATGGGGTGGCATACAAACACAATAATAAATAAATAAATTTTACAAGTGCTTTAGACTTTAACTGATTTGCTTGAGCTGTATGTTGTACACAAGCTATTCGCTTTCATATATCGAAGGCCATCTCTTCCAATTTGAGGTGACTGGCAAAGGGTATCATGTTCTGTTTGTCAAGTGTATCAGTCCATAGGAGCCTGGCACAGAGGAGGAGGCTCAATTGAGCATACTTAGGAAAAACCAAAGCCACCTGTGTCTAAGATGATATACAGTTTACTGACTGCAATGGTGAAATATGGATGTGGAATGTAAAACAAAAAGAAGCTTCAACTCCATTTATCTGTAGCTGTATTGGTTCCCTGAATGGCCCATGGAAAGTTTCATGGGCCTCAGAATTTCCTGGGCAGGTGATGGTCCAATTCTTCTCCCTAGGCCATGAACAAAGACAAGAACTTCTGCAATAAATTTTATAATGTTCCTTTCCCCCCACTGTTTTACAGCCTGTTAGTGCACTCAGACTATAACCCCATTTCCTGGGTAATGGTGGGCATGGGAAAGCAAAGTTGCTTCAATGAAGGAAACATTTGTTTTCACACATACCTTCGAGGCAATTATTTCTGGTTCTGTTCCTTACAACTGCAACAGGATTTCGAGAAGATATAGAATAGGGAATTGGATTGTCCTGTCTAATCAATGAAGTGCCACTTTAGTGTCTATATCTGATCTCAGGTTATGTTTTATTCAACAAAAATGCTTGTGTCATGCATATGGATGCCATACCCACACTTTAATAAGGCTTTGTCTAAGGTGCTAACTGGATGTATGATACTTCTGTTGTAGTATCTATTGTAGTATTCTTTTGTTGGAGCCAGTGTGGTGTAGTGGTTAAGAGCTGGGACTGGGGCTCAGAGGATCTGGGTTCTAGTCCCCACTCAGCCATGGAGCCAACTGGGTGACTTTGGGCCAGTCACAGACTCTCAGCCTGACCTACCAACAACAATCACAGGGTGGTTGTTGTGGGGATAAGATGGAGGATGAGAGATGATGTAAGCTGCCTTGAGCCCTTTCTAGGAAAAGGGCAGGATATAAATCGCAATATAAATAAAAATACTACAATACTGCTATTAGGGTTAATACTGTTATTGTAGTGTTAGAGAAAGTATTAGAGAATTCCTTTAGAGAATGAACCCACTACCCATAGAAATCTACAGGGTCATAAGTTACTTCAGAATCCCAGATTCAAGGATAGACACAGAATTCCAATTTAAGAGCTAGGGATTCACTGCAAGACTAATATGAAAACACAGGAAGGATACATGCTCATTTCCTGTAATACAATGGATTGAAGGCTTAATGATGCCTTTAATATTTGAATGGACACCATAGTGATACCACTTTCAAATGGATGCATACATAGATGTCTGCCTTTGCTGAAGGTTATGTATAACCTCCAATAAAGCTTCAATGGGTTCCTCACAGGAGGAAAATAGGTCAGCTATGAATGCATTATAATAATTATTATATTTAACAATTGACATTTTCTAATCAATGCAGTTACATTTTTTAATTTTTTTAAAAATCTAATAATAATAATAAATAATAAACTGTGCAGATGGTCTCATGTTCAACCTCTGGTGTCTCTAGGTAGACCTAAAAGTCTCAGGCTGGAAACATCAGAAAGCCGCTGCTAGTCAGTGCTGACAATACTAGGCTGGATGGACCAGTGTTCTGAATGAGTATAAGGAAATTTCTTATGCTCCCTATGTTCCTAATAAAGTCTTTGTCATATGTCTCATATATTAACAATTGAACAAAAATGGATGGCTTCCTTCCTTCCTTCCTTCCTTCCTTCCTTCCTTCCTTCCTTCCTTGTATAGACCACAAAATGAAGGGGCTTTCTGGGCAGTGTATATTTATTTACTATCTTATTTATTAAGCATGAATTTGCCCCTTGATTTTATGATCAGGATGCCCAGTGGAATCTTAATAAAGATAATGCATACCTCTTTACTTCGTGTTCAGATTCCATCACTTAACAATTAACTTTTTCCTCTCTCTCTCCACACACACACACACACACACACACATACACACACACTTGCAAGGTGGGTGAAAGTGTATGCCCATGTAGAGCCTTTATGCACACTTGCACAGAGTAATATTATGCATGTCTCTCTCAAGTAAGGCACACTGTATTCAGTGGGGTTTTCTTCCAGCTAAGTTTGTATAGGATTGCAACTTGAAACCATTAAATAAAGCTTAAGGAATATATTCCACACCTTACTCCCCGGGAAGATGAAAATGTAGAAATCTTGGGAAAATGATAGATAACAAATCTAATTCTATACTGCTAAACCATTTCTCATCTAAGTTTGAAAAACACAGTGTTCAGAATTTTCATTTCTCTCCCAAACCATTCATTTAAATCTGTAGTGTTGATGCTACAGGGCTTTTGAAAACGTATCTACTGTATGTGCAAAGAATTCATACATCACCTTAGTATCAACAAAATGCAGTTACTCACGAGGGTTTAGTTACCAAAGCCAAAGAAAATGAGAAGATATAACAAACTATATATTTTTTATATCTTCAATGAGAAATCAATTCTAGATTTAACTTTGGGAACTATACTTGGCATTCCTCACGCTTTGCCTCTCTGCCATCTTTTTCAGTTGATTGTGGGCCCTTTTCTTATATTCTTTTAATCCTTCTGGCCCATTCGAAATGAAACTTCCCAATACATGAAATCTTGCAACGGTGATTTGCTCTCCATCCTTACCAAGAAGACATTTAAAATAATACCTTTCATTCCCTTTTTTGGTTTTATTTATTTACCATACTTTCCCCACTTTTACTACAGTATGGGCACATCAGGACTAGCTGTGCTTCTGACTTGGACCACACACACCCCTCAATGGTAGAAAGTGAAATCTGAGTGAGGGTCTCTGGGGCACAGAAAGCTCTCTCCTTATTGAGCCTGCCAATAATAGGCCCCCACTTTTCTTCAGAATGCATTGGCTTTTCAGCAAGGGGTGTGCAGTTAGGTGATTTCAGGACCTGCGATTAACAGTCTTACAGTGGAGGAAGGGGGCTTAATATTTCTGTGGTTTTCCTTCTGCTAGCATTGTATGTGTTAGGACTGCTTTTCCTGATGTAGCGTTTAGATTTTGCATTCCTGCAAAACAAAATGAAACGAACCGAAACAATTAAAGTATGGTCTGCTAACCCTGATGAAAAGGAAAAAAGAGTTATTCTGAACATGTGATTCTGGATTTATTCAGACCTGGATTAGGAATACTGAAAGACCAATAGGGGAATGTGCTGTTTGACCATGGTAAATTAAAGAGAAGGTGGAAACAATATATATAAGAACCATACAGAAGAGATAAAAAGATGATAGACTCCTTTGAAGAGGAAGTGTATACGGAAGAACCTGCAATATTAGAAAGTAATGTAAAAGCTGTTCTGAAAGTAATTGGAAGGAATAAGGCACCCAGGGCAGATAGAATACCAATCAAACTATTCCAAGGTTCAGAGAGGGAATCGGTACAAACACAAATAAAATATGCTAAGAAATATAGAAAACAAAACAATGACCCTCAGACTGGAAATGTTATACCTCTGCAAGAAAGGAAATGCAAAGGAGTGCAGTGACCATAGGACCCCTGCACTAATTTCCCATGCAAGCAAAGTGATGCTCAAAGCATTGCAACGAAGGATATTAAGCTAGATTGAGCAAGACATGCTGATGTTCAAGCTGGATTCTGAAAAGCAAGAGGCATTTGAATCATATTGCAAATATATATATTGGCTACTAAAGCATGGGAAGAATTTCACAAGAAGATCAATTTGTACTTACAGACATGGTCTTTGATGTCTATATACGAATGCCTGAAGTATGGGAAACAAACAGCATTGACTTGAACTCTCAATAAGGAGGGTGAATACAACCTAAATAGGGATACATGAAACTTGGTGGGATGTCTTCCATGACTGGAATTCATCACTTAAAATATATAACCTGTTCAAATAGAACAGGTGGAACAGAAAGGGAGGTGGAGTCACACTATACATTAAAGATACACACATTAAAGATACATATCACACTATACATTAAAGATACATATCTTTTCACAGAAATACAGAAGGATGAACTCAGTCGTGCCATCAATAGCATTTGGATTAATATAAATGGAGCAAGGAATAAAAGAAACACTGTGGTTGGAGTCTATTACCAATCAGCCAGTCAAGGAGAAGATGAGGATGAACCTTTGAAAAGTAAATTGCCAGTGTTTTAAGGAGGCATGATGTTGTCATTATGGGGGACTTCAATTTTCCCAATATTTGTTAGGAGACAAATTCTGCCAAACATGACCCCTTCAAGACATTCCTAATATGTGTTGCTGATAACTTCCTCTTACAGAAAGGAAAAAAGGAATGGCTGCCTTTGGCTTTGAGAAGACCTAGTGTACAAAGTGGCAGCTATGGAAATTCTGGGGGAAAGTGACCGTGCCGTACTTGAATTCTTGATTCTAAAGGAAGCAAAGCCAAATGTATCTGAACATGTGCCCTGGACTTTAGGAAAACCAATTTTAATAAACTCAGAAAAATCATAAGTCCAATGGCAATTGACTCTCATGAGTAAAGGAGTCCAAGTGGGTTGGGAATTTAAAAAAGGAAATTCTAAAGACACAATTACAAACAATTTCTACAAGGAAAAGGGATTGAAGACAACAGGAGAAGCACATGTGGATTTACAAAAAGCCTAGGGATGATCTGAAAGCAAAAAAGGATATGCATAAGAAGTGGAAGGAAGGCCGGGCTGCAAAGGAAGAATACAGGCAGGTAGCATGGAATTGCATGGAATTGCAGGGATTACATCAGGAATTCTAAAGCTAGGAATGGACTAAGATTAGTGAAAAATGCCAAAAACAATAAAAAGCCTTCTTTAGATACGTCCAAATTAAAAGAGAAAGACAGACATGGGGGTTCAACTGTTCAGTGTGGATGGCAAAATGATAACAGATAACCAAGAAAAGGTAGAGGTGCTCAGTTCCTATGTTGGCTCCATCTTCTCTCAAAAGATCTGTGAACTTCTTGATGAAGGGGAAGCATCAGCTCTGCTGTCTCAGTGGCTGACATCAGGCTTATTTTCTACTGCATACTTCATCTCCCACTCTCTGCCCCCAGATGTGGGGACCTGAATTTGGCTCTAAGATCCAGTCCTAGATGGACCAGGAAAGGATCTGCTGAAATATTGCAATGCTTCACAAAGTGTCCAACCAAAGTGAACACAGACAGCAGCCATTATGCTGACCTTCCAAGTATCTGACAACGCCTGTAGTTTTATAGCCACAGGGAAGCAGCTTATGAATTCTCAAAGGTCTGCCATATATGGTTAGTAGCTTGTGTTTAACTTGTTGGGCCACAAGTTGTGCAGGCTTGATATACTGCAAAGATCAATAGGACAACTAGTACTTAAGCTTTCAAAGGAATAATCAGAATGGTATAGCCTCTGGTGTGAAGCTTCACAGGTAAAGTATCCATTACGGAATTTATTGCAATCCCAATAGAACTGGAAGAGCCTGTTTATGTCAGGTTATAGCTCGTTAGGCTGCACTATTCACTTGTGACAGGCACAAGTCATGCCATATGAGAGCAGTTTGCTAATTACTGCCATTTGCTGGGAATATGAGTTTCTGAGGTGAGCATCCGGCTATGAAGATGCAAAGTTAATAATTAAGTGGGCCAATTCTCTGTGCAGTACAAACTAGCCAGGTAGGAACCATGGACAAAGCTGGGCTTAAAAATATAAATAAGGATTCAGGACAAGGATGTTGCATAGTTTAATGAGCTTGAGCAAAAATAATCACAGAAAATGAAAGGTATGGGAATGAAACTTTGACAGCACATGGCAACAAAGGAAACTGAGAAAGAAACACATGGGAAGTTTGTAGTCTGTATCCAGTGTTTGGAGAATAAGCGCTATGGGATTTACTTGAAAGTGGACATGAATAGGATTGTGCTGAGTAGTCTCTTAATATGCTACCTGTTACGTGGCCAATCTGTTGGCTTGCTTCCTGCAGTGCTAAAACAGTTTGGTTGTTGCTTCTTAAGTTCAGTGCTTAGGGGAAAAAGGCCATATGGTTATACATATTCAAAAGTTCAATCCTCTGGCCTCTCAAAATCTTTTCAGAGGCCATAGGATTATTCAAAGCCTGTGATCTCAGAATTGGGAATTCAAAGGCTGAACTCCTGCACTGCCCCATCAGAGCCAGCATGGGAAGAACTGTGCTAATCGACTCCTCCAGACTTAATTGAAGACTTGGAGAGGGCAAAAAGGGGTGTGCAGGGAAGGGATGATGCTGGAGCTGAGCAATTACACCAAGGAGAGCTTCAGCCTGCCCCTTGGCCCTCTAGATGAAATACATGGGGGAGGTGCGGTGGCAGCAGAGTCCACTAACCCCTTCCTTGATCCATGAGATTAGGTGGGGCACAGCACTGGGTTGTTCCCTAAAGTATTTTAAAATGTGGCAAGTGTTCCTATGCAGCGCTTGTGAATGCCTCAGTTATGAATGAGTCATGAAACCAAGAACCATAGCAAGCAAAAGGCTACAATAAAATCATAATGATATATAATGTGAGGGTATAGACAGTCCCAATTTGCAGTAGAATTATTTTTTTAATTTGGCTTTCACTTCAATTTACTAGGCATTAAAATGGGGGAAGCATTTGGCTTTCTTTCTGTATTTGGGGCTGTAGGTAGAAATTGCTAGGCAGCATTATATAAGGAGATTTTCTAGGTATGTAAGAGAGCAGAGGTGGATGAAGGTAGATTATAGTCAACTGTTGTACCACTGACTAATTCTTGGCAAATCACCTAATTCCTGCAATTCAAAATACTGGATTTGGTTGACCATCGGACCAGCTGTGGTATGATAGCAGTGATGTGTGATGAGGAACCCAGACTGGGGGTGAGGACCTGTCAGATTTTCTTAGTTTGGCTTTCTGAGCCACGTCTGCTTTGCACTGCCCTTGCATTGAGTTGAGCTGAGTGATCCCGTGGGCATCTGGCAGAATGAGAGTCCACTGTTGCATATTGCACTACAGATACAGACATATCCCTAGGGAGGCTGCCTTGCCACCCACTGCCCATGTGCTCACTGTGCAAGTGGAGTTCTGCTTCTGTACATATGACTTGTGGGCTTTGTGTACTTAGCAGAATAGTTTAGTGTGAAGAAGGACCTGCTAGCCAGGTGTTTCCAGATTTGATCTCAGCTCAGTTCACTTCCTAGACCAGGGTCAACTGCAGGAGAAAAGACCAGCAAGCCCAAGGTTGCTAGATTCCGGGTGGGTCTGATGGCATTTCTATTTCTGTGTATGTATCATGACTAATTTTCCTTTGGTCTAATCCAGCAAGGAATTTACATTCTTAATCAGGTGGATCTTGAGGTTCACTTAACATAGACTACCTATACTGTAACTGTTCTAGGTATCATGAGTATGAAGTCTTATTGTCTAAGTTTTAAAATACCTATTTGGAGCACAAGGATTCCAGTAAAAATGCAAGAGGGACTCATTCTACCTGTGATGCAGGAAAAGTCACCAAAGTCTTAATTGCTTAATCTGTGATTAGTTTCAGTCTCTAAATTTGTTTTGACGGTTTCCATGTATAATTGGCAAACTGGAGGAACACCAAAATTATAAGTCACAGTCCTTTTTGTCAGATAAGAGCTAGGTAATATAAGGTTATTGCTGTTTGTTAGGAATACAGATTTTGTTCTCTGTATACTTCCTTGAAACCTTTGGATTTTTTCCCACTCATTTGTTGTGCTCTTAAACACAAGTATGGTTTTTAAATAGCAAATAAAATTGCATTTCATGGGATAGGATAGGAATTACAAAGAAGATAATAATGCAGCATTATAATGAGCTATTCCCAGATGATAAAAATTCCTGTGTTCGCGACATGACATAAAAGAAGGCTTTCTTCTAATTCTGAAATTCATTCCTGACATTTCTATTGTTTGACATATTTCAAATGTACATAGTAGTTGCCTATGTGAGTAGAACCTGATACCTAGGTTATGATTGTAAGAATACTTGGAAAATAGTTCCATTTATATGAATTGGTCTCATTTTCTGCAAATGTGCTTTTTAGATCAGGATGCTTTAAAAAATATAATTCAAATTAAAATATCAGCTCTTACTTTATTTCTAGCAGTGGTTGTGGACTATTCAATAAAGTCACCAGAGCTGGTTTCCCAGCCAACTGTCTCCATGACTTTCCAATTCACTTGTAATTTTTATGCTGCTCTTAAGCTAGCCTGTTCCGTGTATGGAAGAGACACCAGTTATAAGGGAGTGCTCATCCCTGGGAGGATTATTCTTATCACTGGCTGCTTCCACGAAACAGCCCCAGACACTCTACATCATTTCCAGATACCCTTAGAAGTTGGTGGAGCTTGGCTTCTATCATGGGTTGGGAAATCCAAGTCAGCAGAAAGTTTAATCAAACAAACAAGTTCCTGAAGAAACATTAGTATTGCAGAGGGGAGCTTTCAATCTCTGAATTTACACCTTTTACCTCAGGCAAAATCCTTCAACCTTCACCCCAGATAAAAACATTCCAAACAGTTCCAGCTCTTTTGCATAGCCTTCCTGTAACTGCCCAAACAGATCCTGTTGTATTTTTGGCTGCTTATTTAGATTTTCAGTGCCCGCTCATGTAATCTTACTGAGAGATCATAGGGTACCGTCCAGGCATAACACAGTCATCTGCTCTCTACTCCTGATCTTCATCTTTTATGTCTGGTCATCTGGTTTATTCTAAAGAGAAGGAATTAATATTCAGATTTTATTCATACCACTATATCCAAAATTAAGAAGATCAGTTCCTATACAGACCAACAAATTTGTAATCCATGAAATTAATTGGCCTGAAAGATTTTGAAACCATTCCAATATAGCATTAACAAAGAAGGACCCTGTGTTGTCTGCCATCAACAACCAGGTGAAGTCAAGGCTTGGCCAAAAGCCATCCCTTGCTTTTTCTAGTGCAACATTAGGCCATTATTAAGGAATTAACCCATGCACTGTTTGTCTTAGTAAAGAAAAAATAGGAAGTGTAATGTTAGAAGGGACCTAATGACTGAACAATGATTGTGACTAGAAGTTCTCTTCTGTGAGATATGACATGTGCAGAGTGGGGATAATTGTTGTTCTTTCAGCCCTATAGAAGCAGAAGGGGATCATAAAGTTTCCAGATACCACCAGGCTAAGAAATTGCTTAGACCAGAGCTCCAAATCAACAGAATTATGTAGATGTAACCAACTGCAAAGCAAACAAATGAATCAGCATGTAGGCTGCACTCCTAAACCCGCTTACCTAATAGCACATAAAATTCAGGAAGCTAATCCAAAGTAAATCAGCTTTATACACAAACAAATAAAAATCTTCTACTTGGATTTTTGCCAGTTTAGTCCCATTAAAGTCAAAGTTGACATTTAAATGCATTGCATATACAAGTGGAATGAGTTAAGTGCTGTTTGTTAATGTTTCAGAGTCTCATAAAGTTGACATAAGCTTGCACCTACATTTTACAAGGCAGTAGGTTGCAGCCAAACTCTGTAAAGAACTGTTGTGTGATGCCACATATTCCTTTTACAAATTTGTTGGTACATATCAAGCTAATACTCCCCATACCCCAGTTTTTCATTGAGCACATTTGAAATGGATGGCATTTAACTTCAAGAAAAAACTTTCAAAGGATACTGTTGGATAAACTGAGCAAAACTGGATACACATTACATGTGTGAATGTGTCAAAGTAACAGCTACCATTGCCTCAGATGAGCAGGATGGGATTCCCATTGCATGAAGAGAGAGAGAGTGTCAGTCCTTTCCTCCTATCAGAGAAATCTATTCCAGCTGCTATTGTCCCAGGAGGAAAATGGTCACAAATGCTAACTGAGCAAACAGTAGCTTAAGGATGGCAGGGCAATTTCTGCTGGGCATCCATAATGGTAGGTAAAGTGAATTCCTCTATGCATTCACTATTGCCTAAATCCTCATTGCATCCTGCTTTTGAAAGTTAATTAACAAAGGGGAAAAAAACCAGCACTGTAATCCCATCTAAGGCTAGTAGCTGATAATGCCATTGTTTCTCATAATTTTGTTGCATCATTGAGACTGATTATTAGCGATTCAAGAATCAAGCATATCCTAAATCATTCCCAGAAGTGAACAAGAGAACTTGTTTATGGAATGGAGAGGATTGCTGGAGCTGCTGAGCTGACCCATCCCAGAAATGTGTAGTTTGCAGTGTTGTCGACTCAGGTTGAATGACTCACTCCCAAGTCAAGTTTGACTCAAATTGCATCAGTGACTCAACTCAGACTTGACTTGGGAGCACCAAGTGAGTGAGTCTACTTAACTAGAGATTTCTACATTTTTTATGACTGAGGCCTTACTGTGCAGCAGGATACTCTGAAAGGCAGAAAAAAAAGGCAGAAGTGGTGGGAGGGAGAGTGTTTCAAGGGGGAGGGAAAGGATAGGATAGGGAGAAGGGAGTTGTGGCAGAGGCTTAAACTCTCCTTTTTGGCACAAGTGAAATGGTGCAAGGGAGGGATGAGAACATGGTAGGGGTAGGAGGTTGCAATAGGGGGAAGGCAGGCAAGGCTTCAGCTCTTCTTTTTTGGCATGGAGTGGTTTACAACTCTCCTACCACCACCACCACCTTCATTTTTCTGTTAAAGTTGGCTCTTGAGAAGACATTTGAAACTCGACTTGAAAATTTCATCCAATGAGTTGAGTTTTGACTTAGCCATGAAAGTAAAGATTGGAGACTTGACTCAAGACTTGGAGCAAAGGACTTGGACACATCACTGGTATTTTGGCTCTTTTCCAGTTGCTTTGGAAACTGCTAGCTTCTGTTGGACAAGCAGTGGACTGTCCTGCATGCTACCTTATGTCCACTTAGAAGAAAGCTCTGAGTTGAGAAGTTGGACACTGGCCAGAGAACTTCAGTTACCAGCTGGTTTAAAAGTACAGTAAATAAATAGCTTCAGTGCATGTCATGGCTATGTCAAGTAAGGCCATGAAATGTGTAGACACACAAATATGTAGGAAGATAAGAAAGAGCCCATCATTAGCACCAGTAGCAATTATCAGAGATTACAGGCCTCGCTCCCTTCTGTGTGGATCTTAACTAGGCCTTTTCAAATGGAAAAGTTCCTTCCAATTAATGGGCATGACCAAGATCTAGTGGAAACTCTGTTCAGGTACCATAATAGACTCACAAAACCTGGAGGTAGCTTCACATGTTATAGGAAACTCAAAAGTGGTGCCTAATTGAGTAGCACATCCATATATGCTTCTGCATATGTCAAGTGGGAATTTGTACATTCAAGGCACAGGGAGACAGGTACACTACAACTACACTTGCGGACAAGAATGACTTCAGGGGCCCAGGTTGCCCCTCTAAAAAGATTTCCCACTAATTCTTCTGCTTCACCACATGCATCATGGGAATGATAGGACAAATTCATGCATGGCAATTAAGTATTAGTTTCAGCAGATTCTAAATTTGTATTAATGGGTTTAAAAGCTTAGCACTCATTTTAAATTATAAAAAAGAGAACTTCCTCTCCTCTTTCTCTCATCTTTCAATTCAGCTAGCAGGAACTTGTAAAGCTTCCTGGGAGTATCACAACTTTCCAGTTCACATGTCAGAGAAGGAGCCTTCATAGCTGGCTGGCAATGAGCGGAAGCAAGTAACGAAAACCAGACGCCTCCTCAGTTCCCCAATCTGCTGTATCTTTGCTGCTCCAAATGAATTATTCTGGACTTGCCCTTCTTTGAGAAGCACAAATCTCCCCATGGCAAGATGTGAAAATTCCCCATCTGCACTGCTTTGACAATTCTAGCTGAACTCACAGAAACATCTCAAAACCAATCAATACTGCACCCACTTAAATGTTAATGCACTATAGATTGTGACTGTGCTCCAACACAGACTTGCGAAGCTGCACAATTCCATTGCATGCTGTAAGATTCTTCAACTCAAGGATATAGTCATATGGTCAGTTCCTATTCCCAAACATTTTCCTTTACTTCCATTAAATTGGGAAATAAACTGTATTTTACCAGCCAGTATTACAAACCTGCTGTTATTTCCCCACTGCTCTGACAAGTGTGTTATATCAGCCAGAATGTGATTGTAGCTGAAATGCAGTAACCCAAATGCACAGGATTATGGGGGAAATGTTGCTATGTAAGGCAGTTTCAAGTTGAGGTTGTTGTTCATAATCATACATGAAAAGTATTCCTGATTATGTCTGCTTGTTTAGGGGAAAAGGCCCACTGGTGCTGGCCTGTGAAATCAGACAAATGTATCTCCTGGAACATCAGCACATATTTGATTAGGGACACTTGCATCTCATCTAAGGTCTTCCGGTGTTAATCTTCCCACTGTAGGAGAAATGTTGACCTACACAAAGTGGGTCCTGTTTGCATCTGCTGCTCTGGAGACAAATTGGCAAGTTGATGAGCAGCAAACATTATCATGGCAGAAGAGAAATCTTGCTTCAATAAATGAATGAAAAACATGGCAATAATATACACACAAATGGGGAAACTAGACCCTAAATTTACATTTTATTAAAGTGATTCACAGTATACAAAACTCCACAATGGAGAAGATTATAGAAATATTGTTATCTATGCCCTAGCTGGCCTTGTATATCACAGGAATACCATAATATCAGCAAATGAACGTGATGCTCCTGACACTTTATTCCCTCATATTTCATATTTATTAGGGTATAAGTTTTGCAAGAAAGGTAATAAATGTTTCCGTTCCCTAGTCAGCGACAATGCTTTATTTTTCACTCAATGACTATACTTGCCATAAAAACAATGGAAACTCCTAATATCTGTTCTGTATAGATCAGTATGCATCATAAATCATGCACTGTGGGCTGTAATTTATTTAACTACTCAACAGCTACTTCAAAAATTCTTAGGGGGAAAAGTTCTGTCAAACTGATTACAAACTTAGGTTACCGGAAAGGTACATAATGTGTGGCAAAAACACAAGTGTAGCACAATAGAAATGGATGAAGAAAGCCCTGTCCAATCCTGCTTCCTTTCTTTTTGAGAGGAGGAACATTGGGAAGCTAAAAAATGCAATCACCACAGAACCATCCCACGTAAGCATCTTATCACACTAACGTTTGAACATCTTCTCCTGTTTCTTTTGTGCTTTCCCAATATTTCTTGTTTTCCTTTCTTCTTCCCAACTTCTTTTCAGCAAAGGTTTGTTTCTCATCTATATGTACCTCCCTGGACCGTAGCATATATATCACTGAGGGCTTCCTAGCTATGACCTGCCATCTGTGGTCATGTGGATGGCAACCAGAAGAAGGGTCCTCTCAGTGGTGGTTCCCCATTTGTGGAACATTCTCAGTATTTCTAAAACAAAGGCTTATCTGAACAAAGGCTTTTATGTGCTTTTATGCGGGCCAGTGCAAGACCTCCCATTTCCACCATTGCAGGGAAGGGGAATGTCAGTTTCTTCTGCCATGGCAACAGGCCTCAGAGAAGCAGCATGAGTTGCCAATGCTGAGGGCTAGTGTGAACCCACTGGAACCATTGCCACTCCTTTTCACTTCCCCAGGGATACTTCCCCAATAATGCCACACTCAAAAGAGTGAGGACACTGGGTCAGATGGGCAGCCTGGAGAGCCTACCTGTCCAATGCCTTGCTTTAAGGGGCCTGCAAAGCAATGCACTGAGTGGGCAGTGCGCTTGAAAGCTGCACTAGTTATTCTCTTGCTGGAGCCTTTTCTTCAGCAATGGAGTGGCTTGTGCAGCTCCCCAGAGCAGTCTCCCATCTGTGTCTTCATGGGACATGGGGGAAGCTGAAGATATAACAGCTTCTCCAGAGAAGTGCAATAACATAATGGAGGAGCAGATGCCCCTTCTCTATCAAGGCAACCACACTGAGACTTCTGGACATGGTGGGGACTGCCTAGGAATTGTGATGTTTCCAGATCCCCCACCTGAGGCACGGAATTTATTCCCACTCATGGAAGGGCCAACCCTGTTTCTATGATTTTTATGGCTCTTTGCTGATTTTATTTTGTTATCATTCGGTTGTTACATGCCATCAAATTGTCTCCTAAATGCCCTTCAAAATGTCTTGTCCTTCACAGACCTGTTCAGCTCATTTCAATTAATTGTTGCCTTCTGCCATCCCCTCTTGGATGCATCCCTTAACATGGGAAGAGAGTTTGAAAGTGTCCAAGAAGTTAAGAGCAATGCTGCCAGGATGTCAGATTCTTCCAATGGCTGGAATCCCAGCAGGGTCACTCAAGGTGGAATGGTCAAAGCAGAGACACCAGACTAAGATGCATGGGCACAATGAATTGGCCAGTGTCTAAAGAGCAGAGCTCAGGTAACACCGTGGATTTCCACCCCCAAAACAGATCCCCTACAAATCTCTAGTAGAAGACTAGAACAAGATCTTTCAAGTTCCCATATATGGTAACCACTGTCCCACATTGGCTTTTGTTTGATTTTACATTTAATTGCTTTCCTCTTTTTTCTAAGCAGCTTGAAGAATATGATTAAAGGCTGGCATAAAAGTATTTATATTTTTTTTAAATCAACAATAAGCAAAAGAACCATACTAGACAACTGTTTGGTGCAGGAGACCACCAACACCCCACCACCCCCGTGTACTACTTTAAGGATGCTATTTAAGGAAAAGAACTAATATATGGCATAGTTTCTTAGCAGGGCTGCATGTTCACAGTCTTAGCAGATGGATCAGGGTAAGGACTGCACCTCAAGGAGAAGAATGCTAGCAGGCAGCCAGTGGCTCGGCACTTGGAAGAGCAGCTCACAGATCCATCATTGCCCCTGAGTGTGCATTCCTTCATGCACAGAGATGATCTGCATACGATTTTTATTTACATAAGCAGCTAGGAAGCCTGCATTCTTCAGCGTGCCAGGTGTCCCATGCAAGCCTACGCAGGAATACTCTGTGTGCACAGCATAAATATATACATAGAGGTGAAGGATGAGAGAAGAGGTCGGATTCCCTTGCTCCCCAACCCTGCACACATGTTTTGCATGCTGTCCTTGAATTTGCAAAGGCCTATGTAGCTGTGAGATTACAAAGCCCACAGTGTTAATGGAAGTTATTTTGCCAACTGCTATTTATCACCTTCTGTTTAGTTGCTTCATGTCTGCAGATGAGCAAACCTGTTCTTCAAGGTGAGGCAGACGGTTGTGCCAACCAAAGCTATGCACAAGTTCTCTTATCCCCACATACCTGCTCCTGCTTTTTTCTTTTCAGAGCTATAGTTTAAGGTCACCTTGAGAAATTTACCTTGAGGGATGTAAGTTTTATTTCAAAACACAGTTAAAACTTTTATTTGCCATCTGCTTGTTTATATATTCCTAGTCTGAGGAGCCAAGAAGCTGAATATGATGAATGCTCACACAAGCCAGGTAATAAACTTTGCTAAAACGGGGGATTTATGTTTACATTCCCATTTCAGGAAAGTTTTCTCTTTACAAGCTCGATGCTCCAAGCATGAGGTGGAAACCTTGGTATGCAGGTACCAGAAGGCACAGGGATGTTGATATTTTTTGTCCAGAATGGGTCACTGAGCTTTGAAGAGAGGGCTAGCTTGTTTGAGAGATGAATGGATACCCAAGGGGTGCCTTCTTTCCTCCCAGTAATGGGCAAAACCCAGCGGGGCCTCATGGGGCCGGGGTGCTTCAAAATATAACTCTGGAAAAAAGCAAAAATGCTCATTTCCAGATAGGTACAGGTCAGTTGAGTGCCATTCTTCCAGCTCCTCTGGCCTTTCCCATGCTGGAAATGAGATTTCTACTCATTCTGGATTATTTTGAGAAGCACCAAAGCCTTGCAGCATGAAATGTAGGTCATGGGAGCAGATGGGCAGAATATGATGCAGCCCATTTAAAAAAGAATCTTAATGCTAAAAATAACAATACTAGAAAGCATAAACACGTGGTAGTTGAGCTAATGGCATACACAGACAATTTGCAATCCTGGACATCACAGTCTTGTGTGTGTGCAGGGAACACATGTTATCAATCACATATTGGATGTTACTTTCTTCCCGTACAATCATAGTTCTATGCTTTCAAACTGCTTCTACATTCTTAACACTTTGGAACAGCAGCAACAAAATAGTTTGGCAATCCTAATTACTCTTAACATGTTCAGTTAAGCATTTTACACTTGAGTCATAACACTGTCAAGACTCCAGGAATAAACCAAGTTTGTTTCTTCTTTCCTGGTATCCATACCATTTGCTGCCCTCTGGATTGGCATTTGGGCATTATGACCAAGATGTTCAGTATGACTTGGCACAGTAGTAATGGTTTCATATGGTTTGAAGACTGGTCAGTTATGCTCTGCTCTTTTATATTTATACTTTTATTTTTTTATTTTAAACCATTATCTGAACAATTCTGGGCGGCTCACACCAACTAAATAATCAACAATTACAAATATCCCTCCATAACACAAGTGGCAGAAGAAAAATACCACATAACAATTAAAAACGTTAAAGAGCAGAAACTAAAACAGCAAATAAATTGCTCACAGAAGGCCTTTAGGAAAAAGGAAGCCGCTTCACCAACTTTCGGAAGGTTGCTGATGAAGTGAGATGGGTTCCCCTTTGAAGGGAGTCTCAGAACCCAGGTGCAACCATCAAAAAGGCTTTCTCCCTGGAACCAGCTAAATATAACACAAGAAGGCCTCTGAAGTTGATCTCAATGAAAGTGCATATTTGTTCAGAAGGTGCTCTTACATGTATTTTGTTCCTAAACCATCAGCATAATTTTGAATTGCACCCACAAACAAACTGGAAGTCTCTACAGCTGCTTTAGTAAGGGAGTCATATATTCTTTGTGTGGAGTCCCTGTTAACAAGCAGGCTGGTGCATTCTGGGCTGCTTGGAGTCTCTGGAGACTCTGTAGATCCTGTTGCTATAATCTGTTATGTTATAACAAGATATATGGATGCTTCTCATCATCTATCACCATCACCAGCCATTCCAGAGAGGAGGTGTGGCATTCCAGCACAACCTGGCTGAGACATTAAAAAAAATCTATCTATCTTTTCATTTATTTTGTACTCTTCATTCCTTTTTCATTGTGCATTGTGATTATTTTTTTCTGATTGCAAACTTGTTTTATTGATTGTACATTATGCCATATTTTGGCTGAGGAATGGGATAAAAGTGCTTTAAGCAAATAAATAAAAAGTCACTCTGGCCAGAACTACATTCCAAGTCAAGTCAGGCTCAGAAGAACTTCCAAACTAAGCCATCAAGCTTGTGTTTTCAAGGGGTCTACTATCCCATTCAACATTTTTGTTGAGACCCTGGTTTGGCATTGGATCACAAGTTGTTCAGGTCTAGTCTATGACTGTGACTATGGTAGAGATATGTAAAAAGAAGCTAGTCTGGGAGTGTGGAACAAACTTTTGCACAGAAACAAGTTGGATGCAATGAACCACGTTTCAAGCTTGTTGGCAGGGTGAACTAAAAATACAAGGATTTATTGCTTGGCCTCACATGGGTAGAGGCCTGTCAATAAGTATCATGAGCCTATATAGAGGTGGATAAATGAATGGTAAAGAAGAAGCTTACAAAAAACAAAAAACCTCCCCCCAAGCTGCTTGGCTTCAGGCAGCACTTGAACTGGGAAGCACAGTGCTTCAGACTCAGAGGTAAACCCAAGCCCTTCCTGCCTTGACAAAATAAAGCTCCAACATATTATATTTTCACATTCTGCCCTCACCCTATCTCCCAAATACGCTGAGTTTAAATTTAAAATAAATTGCCTTTCCTTGCAAATGAGATTTTAATTTTTCAGTACAAACCATTTTTGTTCCTCCTGAAAATACTATTGCTTATTTAAGATGCAGCTTGCTAATGGTAGCAAGATTTTCTTTTTCATTTCACCTATGTCTTAGTGTTCTTGTGTGAAAATTCACATCTGGTTATTTTGTCTTGAGAATCTCTGCTTTATAATATTGTTTCCATCTCTAAATTGAATTTAGTTAATTGAATATTAAATTGCGCTTCCTGAAATTTGGAAATCTAGTTATGTCTCAATTAGAGCCTGTAGAATTTCTTGTATATAATGTCAGGCATTAAGGGAAAAGAATTATCTGTCCCAGGTGCAAGTTTGTGTTTGTGTCTGTGTTCTGTATTTCATAGGTTAAAAAACAAGACAAGACCAGGGAATGGCCAAGTGCTTCTCCTTGAACAACTTTTTTTAAAGGATTACTTACTGTAGCTGGTACATACTCGACCACATCCATAACCTGATGACACAGGTCTTTATTTTGTACAAAATTATTTTCAAGTTTGGGGTTTTTTCTTTTTCTGTTTGTTTTGTTCCATAAAAGGTCTCAAGGAGACTTACCATTTACAACTTAACTACGATTAAAAACTTAGAACAGTAAAGCAATTTAAAAAGAAGAGCCAATAACATTTAAAAGAATTTGGAAGCTACATGGAACAAATAGGTATTAACAGCCCATCTACAACTAAACAGGAAAGGTCCAGACCAATGTCCTCAGATGAAAAGCTCCACAATCAAGGTGACAACAAAGAGTAGGACGTGTCTTGTGTTCCAACCAGTCTAGCCAAGAGAAGGGGTGGGATGTGCAGAAAATCATTCCAAGCTGATCTTAAAATTATGGGCAAGTTATCTTACAGATGGCCAGGCCCCAAACTCCTGTATAGATACAGGTAACATCTTCAGTTTTGCCCCTAAACAAATTGGAGGCCACTGTGCAGTTGATGGAAGGCTTGTGTAATATGGTCATAAACGGGTGTGCCAGCAAGCAATTTGGCTGCCAGTTTGAGGTAGCAGAAGAGTCTTTAAGGGTAGTCTCACAGCATGTAGTGCACTAATCTAAATGAGAAGTGAACTTGGAGATTTACTTGAATCTAATAATGAGCAGAGGAGCAACAACAGAGGAGATCTCTGCCTTCCTGCTCCTTCCAGCTCTGCCATTCAACCATCACAATACCATTATTTAGGGGACCCAGAATTGCCTTTCCTAGGATTTCTCCTCAGTATGGTGAAATCCACCTTCTCAAGGACAGGACACCACATCAAAGCTGGGCATAGGCTGTCCTAGATGCAACCACCCAGCTCTTCAAAATGATGCTGGATCAAGGATCATCCACCACCTCTAGTGACCTGACAACTGGATCCTTCATGGTGCAACCTAATTCAGAGCAGGTTGTGTTCTTAATCTAATGTTTTAGACTTCCACAGCCTAACTAGTGATATGTATTTATGCATTATTTTATTACAATCTTTCTAAACTGACCTTCACTGAAGAGATATTAGGGTAGTGAACAGTAAGCAGAAGCAATGAAAACAGTAAAATGCAGCAATTAAAATTGCAATAGGACAGACTAACCAGGAAAATAGGGGAAAAGAATAAATAAATGACCTGGTACTGAGAGGATAACAGAACTGGCAATTAGTAGCTTTCCATGCTTATCTAATAAACTTCAATGACATTCAGAGAATAAAGTAACATACTAAAAACAGTTTTGTTTTTTTGGTGTTACTGATGCAAAATATGCAAAACCAGCAAAGCATTTCCTCAAAGTTCCTTAAAACTTTCATGTGGAGGATTAATGGGAAGGAGAAGGAGGAGGCAGGCATGAGGGAAAACAGAACGGTTTAGTCGCTTCATTGAAAAACAACAGAGCTAGTCATTTGTGAATATTGCTGACACACAGATGCAGGAAGGCCTTATTTCATGGAAGGGCTGCTTTCTCTATTGATGTTATGTGTGACTTCACTAATCTCTGTGCAGGTGATTCTGTCCTGAACTGTATTACAAAAGCTATTAGCAAACACGGGGCATTCTTCACTTTCCAGCATTAATTTAATGAGCTCACCTACTCTGATATGCACAGGAAAATCTCCTAATGCTAGCTCTGGAAAAGAAGGATATGGTCTAAATTCTGGGGTATTCTGACACATTAACTTAGTTATCAAAGAAGCAGAAGGGGCTATATTTAGAGATGGAAGGATTCTGTCCGTTTTACTTTCTTCTGAATTTGAATTTCTTAATTCTTAGTTTTTTTCTCATCCCAAAGATAAAGAATTTGGAAAGTTTGGAAAAATTCTCCTAAAAATCTAGCAAGTTGAGTTGTTCTACCTGCCTACCATATAGCTGTTAAAGACAAGAACCCTGTTAGAAATAGCAGTCTTAAACCATCACAAACATTGCTGAATACTCAACGGTTACAACTCAGATTTTAAAGACCCCATTATTCAAAGCCCTGGGCCTGGATGGATGATCTCTCCAGACCCAAGGCTTTGCTTTCTCCCACATTCATCTTTTAAAGTTCTTTCTGTATTGAGTATGAGTCAATTTGAAAATTGTTGGTTAATTGTATTAAAATTTCTAACTTCCTTAGTTATATTATTTTTATTAATCTTTAGCAAGGGGACAGGAGTGAATCCTTGAAACCAACTTGATCTGTATCTAAGAACTATTTGCACCCAGATCTCCAGAATATAGAGGCAGGGCACATAGCTTTTAGTATTTTAATGAGCAGCTTCTTTGTTTCATTATAAAGGATCTACAATGCATAAGCAGCAAAACAGAAATACCTCTGACTCTATAGTGTGGATGCTCACTCAACCCAGTTCTCTAGCAATGTCTTCCCAGACTTTCAGGAGCTGAGTTCTGAAAGGATTTCAACTTGGTGGAAGAGTGCCTATTTTGCGTATGTGCACGCGGAAGATCATAGGTATCACCAGTGAGAAGGAACTGTTCACAAGTGGTGTGTAAAACGTCTGCCTGAAGGTTAAACAACATGATATGTTAAAAACACACCATTCAGTTGGCACTCTCCTCCCTTACACTAAAGTAAGTGTGGGGAACCCACATTAGGACTGTCAAACACTAGTGGGAGAGGCTTAAACCTTCTTCCATTTGCTTTTCCCCCCAAAACATTTCTGTCAACTCCACTCCCCCACTGCAGAAGAAAAGAGAAAAAAATTGTGCTCAGGCACTGATGGAGGCTTCCTCTCTTTTTTAACCCTCTCCCAGAATTTTGGAAAACAACCCTTCTTGGACACAGTGGGCCTGATCTGGAATAGGACTTACTTAAGAGCAGGGGTGGGCAATGTGCAACCCTCCTAGTCCTCACTGTTGCATTTAGTGCAGCAGAAGCAAAAAAATAATAAGATCAATGACTAAAACATTCCCATTTGCTACAGCACTTACATGGCTTCCTAGCAGAAAAGTGGGGAGAATAGCTTTGTTTAAAACCAAATGGAGCTGCTTTATTTTTGCTTCTGCTGCTGTGCCACCAAATTTCAGTAACACACAGGGATTTCCCCTCTCTTCTTGTTTCTGTGCTGCCAATTCTTGGCAGGTAGAACTGAGTTATTTAAATGGATCCATCCATCCGCCTGCCTGCCTGCCTACCTATTTCTGATTTCATGCAGTTTCATATGTTCCCATGAAACTGATTTAAAATCATGACATCCTGCCATTTTGTTGAAAATTAAGGTTGATTCGTTGTTTATTTGGTTTTTGGAATGCATTAATTAATTTGAAAGTGCAATGCTATGCCTGTTGAGACAGAAAAAAGGCTCACAATCCCCAGCATTCCCTGTCCTTCCATTCTGCCTTTGTGAAAGGAGTGCCCAGTTTCCTCAGAAGGCACCAGGGCAGGGACAAAGCCTAGGGGCTCCCAGTTCCCTTGGCTTTGCTCTGATGAAGTGGGCATGGTAAGCCCAGCTGAGACACCTGTCTAAGTTCCTTGGAAGGCTTGGTTGTATCAACCCAGCAAAAATCAGCATAGGCGGAAAAGAGCAGCTGCATATTTTCCTGCAAGGCCCCATTGGAAATAGCTGTCAGCCCCTGATAGGTAGAACTTTGCTTATACCAATGTTGTTCTTAGTGACTGTTGACCTACATACACAATGGCATGGAGGAATTTTGCAGTGTGAACCAACTTTGCTACTGTTAAGAATGATGTACTTGTTATTACTGTGGTACCAGTTTTCGTGATTGAGTTATCCTGTGGTTTTTGGTATCATCTCATTTTGTGTGATGGTATTCTGGTACTGGCAATGGAAACGCATGCTAATTCACAAATCTGTCACCAACTGTGAAGGATATGATTTGATTTAAGTAGAGCATGATTTACTGTTTACAGTAGTAGCAATTTACCAAATGTTCATTTTTGCTATTTGCTTGCAAATGTTCCTTTTCAGAAGAGCTTTTCAGAGATACAGCATCTCATTTTCATCATGGCCTCAGGGTGGGGGTAACAGTTATGACAGTCAGCAATTCATACTTAATAATAATTAAATATTTCAAGCCAACAAATTGGCATGGCTTGAAATAATAACTGTATAGCAAATGAGAAGCCATTCAGCAGATTAATGATTTAGAAAAGTTCTGTCAGGATTCTTGCAAAAGAAAGTAATTCATTTTTAAAAGCAGCAATTTCAGGAGATACTGCTTACTTCTACTTTTTTTCTTCCACCTCTTTAGAAGCAGGAAGCTTATGGCATCATCCCTATCTGGCTGATACAAGTATGCAATATTACATATCAACTGGTTTTAAAATTATACTAGGACAAGGATACATTTTTCAGATTAATCTGGTTTCTGTTTACCCACCTTCTTCCAGCATTTGTAAGGTGTGTTCATGAACTGACAAATTCTTTCAATGATATGTAGGTTGGGTTATTTTTCAATATAATTGCCTGTAGAACACTTTAAATAATTTTATTTTTGTAAGTTCTGTCCTTGAATAAGTCCACCCCCTAAAAACCTGTATATTCTCTCTTCATGTTACACTGGACCATATCTCAGGCAGCTTATGTTATACACAACCTCCACAATGACATCTGCATCTTTAATTTGATGTATGGTGCTGACATGAGCAAGGGAAGAATAATGCATGGCTTTTCAGAAAAGGATGTGGTAGTATCACATTCAGACTGGTGAGCCCTGATCTGCTCAGAGAACAGATTTCCAGGAACTCCTCCTGTCCTATTTGGCCTCTGCATGTTGTTTTTAACACACATGGAATACAGAGAGCCCTGACTGTTTTATATCATCCTTAGCATATTTTAGAATTTATTTTATTTTGGAAAATCAGAATGATGGGGCTGGGGCAGCAGTTAGGAATGGAGTCTGCATTGCTTTACTAGCAATGGTAAGGGCTTAATAACAACAGTATCATAAACAGCTTCAAACTGCCTGTGTTGCAAAAACAAGGAGACCACAGCCAAACTCTTACCTACTATCTTGCCCAGTGCAGTTCTCTAACACATGCTGTAGTTGAAGTGGCTAGTGTCTCCTGATGCTTACAAGCTAGGATAGGCCATCTTTGTTTGGCTATCAAGTTAGGTTCCTGTACTGCCTTTGAATGGTTAATTCTAACCCACTTGAGGAGGAGAGCCTGGATTTGTCACACACCCTGAAGCAACCATGTCCACAGTGATTCCTAGCCCATGTTTTCCTCCAATCAATCAGCCCAAAGGGCTGGCCTGACTTCAGAGATCTCACCTGAGTGTCCAGGTTGCACCATGCATGCCAGTAGTTGGAGCCTATCTAGCCACTTGGTCAAATTCCCAAATTCTTTGGGTAGGAAGAAGAAACATCTCCAGATGTTTTGAAGTTTAACTTCAAGAAACCCATTTCTGTATGACCAGTGCTCATGAATCCAGGAGAATAATGTCCATACATTTGGAGAACCACTTCCACGTAGAGTAAGCAAGAAAAATGGTCTGATACTCATGGCCAATGAGAAGGATTCTTCAGCACCCGGTGGTGATCCACTATGGCTTATTTCAGGTTTGACAGCCAAGCGCACATTGCCTTGGCTATGATTGAACTGCCAGCAGAGGAACATGGTTGGTTCACATAAACACATCCTGCTCCCATTTGATTGACTACAGCTCATGGCACTCTTTGTCTCCAGCAAGCCTCATGTCTTTTCTTTGCCGAAGGGCAAGGGCAAGCCTACTTGCACCTGCAGCATACAGTTTGGAAGAAGCAACAGAGCCACCCAGATCCAGATGCTTCAAGTGGCCAAGAACTCAGAAACTATACCAGGAATTGGACACAGCTGGAGAGGAAAACCTGCAAGGATAGTAGACCTTTCTCTCTGTACTAGGGATGTGCTGAGGGGTGGGGTGGGGCAGTGGATATGGTATTGATAAAGTCCTCTTCTCCAACCTGGTACACTCTAGATGCTACAACTCCCAGAATTTCTTACTATTGACCATGATGGCTGGGCTTATGGCAGTTAAAATCCAAAACATCTGGAAGGATCCTGGTTTGGAAAAGCTGATGTAAAGCTTCCCAGAATCCACTTCTGGAATATCCCAGATTGAATCTGGAATCTTTCTTTAGCAAAAGCAAGGGCTCTACTTGTGAAATGTTTATCAGCACAATTGTTGGATCCCCATCTCTTACAGAGCTACACAGAAAGGACTACTGACGCTCTTTGTGGCACTATCAGGGTCAGAGAAGCTAGCATGGGCAGAACAGCATGTGGAAGTCCACTTCCACCAGTACAGTTCCATGCGAGGAGTAATTTGTGCATCCACAGAGAATGAGATCTGGTCCCTCTGATGGTCCCTGAGAATATCTTAATGTTTCTTTCCTCTTTTCTCATGATATATTCCAATATGGGGGTGGGTTAGTATGTAATCTGTTAGTCTTTTATCTGAGTGTTGTGATGAAGAAGTTATTAATATACACAATGAAAAGAGAAGGATCAAGTGATGGATTTAGGTGCTTTTAACCCTAACCCTCTCCTACACTACTTCAGGATTGAAAGCACCTAAATGCAACAAATTTATCTTGTACAATACGTTCTGGAAAATTGAAATATGTTGGGAGATAACTACTGGTACCAAGTATTTGTGTTGGAAAGCCATGCATAAGATGAAATTTTATAGATAACTTGTAAACTCTTGAAAGTCAAGGCTAACATGTTAGCATTGGCACATTCATTTGCTGATATGAATACAGCAGCAATACTGTGACTAGATTCTTTTCAAACTATTTTGTATAGCTTAACAAGATGTTGAAAATAAATAGTGCAGGTTATGCCAAAAGCAACAAACTCAGCATTAGATCTTCTGCCTATTCTTTCCAGGGCCGTGGGTCCTTGGTCCAAGACCACAACTTTACAATGATTCAGTCCCCTCACACTAACACAGAAGTGTACACATGCACACACACTTTTTATCAATGGCTCTACAAACATTCCTGTGCCAGCTTAAAGACCAGCAAGCCAAAGTATACTCAGACATCATTATCTCATCATCATCATCATCATCATCATCATCATCATCATGACCTATTGTCTTCTTCATGATCTTGCATCTCTCTTCAGTTCTTCTCTGTTCCCCTGCAAAGTGTAAGGCTGTGCTGCTCTTGAAACCCAGGAACACTGATGTGAGTTTGTTCTATTTCCTGCTGCATCTTATAATGGATGATCTTACTCCAGAGGTATGGAACCTCTAGCCTGACATTTCATTGTGGCCTTCCTGGGATCTCAATCCAGTCCACTGAGATTCTCCTGAGAGCTATGACCCCTTTCCATTGGTCATACCCCATTTCTTCCAGTCACTAATCATTTGTCAGTTGCCCAGCTTTGGTGTGCTGTTTCTCTTATTCTAAAATGTTGACATGTTTCTTTGATGGCATCGTTCCAGGAAACCAGAGGACCAAACTAAATGTTTCTTCTAGCATGCACTGCAGAGCTATGTGTGCTAAATCTCTATACCTTAAGGTAAGCATGCATGGACCAATTCAGACTGGGAACAAAACACTGCAGGAGGCAGTAAGCTTCTGCCACCCTCATTTTTATTCTGAAATTCCAGTGTTCTCACATGGTAGGGGGAAGTGTTAAAAAAAAAGAAAAGAAAATAGCTCCACTGGAATGCAAACAGAGCGGAACAAAGTGGGCAGTGGGAGTATTCCTGGCTGCACAGAATCCAACAAATATACTGAAGGTGATCAAGTTTACAACGCTCTTGGTCAACTTAATGGAATGAGCATCCAGGTGCCCCTTCATTCCATGTGAAGTAGCTGGTTGGAAATTGTGTTAGGATGAGAGGGTAAATTAAATTACACATTTTCCCAAAGTGATTGCTTTTTCCCCCTTAAACATTTCTGGAATATTCTGTACAATTCATCAGGATTACTTTGACCCATGGCATAATTCATTTAAAAAGTTTTATTCCTCTTTCCACTTCTACCTATTTCTATGTTTTTAATGGTGTAAATTATGAAGTATAACAATTAGGAGAACCACATACTAGAATAACACATGCATACAGCTGAAAAATTTAGGATATGGAATACTGATTCTCAGTATACCTACAGAAGTCCCATCAGGGACCATGGGAAGACAAAATATAGACCTGTATCTACTGCCTCTCCATGTGAATTTCAATACTTCAGGTTCCCAGTTTAACAATATATCCCCACTTTCAACTTAAAAAAAATCCATTGAAGTGAAATAAACTTCTGGTGACCAGGCATGGATCTCTGAGTCTGTAAACTCCATTCAGTTCTGATCTTCAAAAAAGACTCAATAAATTCACTGCAAAATGAATTTTTGGGGTTGGAATTCTTTAATTTCTTGGTGTTCTTAAACAACTGGCTTGGTTCAGTACAAGTGAGAAAACATTGAGGCAAGTCACTAGCTCCCCACCCTGCACTGTCATCCTTCACACCCTTCATGTGAAGAGGACAACCTTCTGTAGTGGGAAGCCTTGCCATGTGCACCAACTCTTGGTGTGATTTAGAAGACCATTGATCAGAGCTCCAAATCATGCAGAAGGCCTCCATGGAAGGGACAGTTGCCCAAGAAGAATGATGATGAACCTAATAGGGAAGCTAGGGTGGTGCTCCGCACTATTCGTCCTTGTGTTCAGTGGAACTGCCAAAGCCAAACCATGGGGTTCTGGTCCGGGAATCCCCCTCCCCTTGCAGATGCCACTAAGAAACAATGGCAGCTCCTCCTCCTCCTCTGTTCAATTCACTAATAAAAGGAAACTTTTAGTAAAAGGCACCACTTTAGGGAGATTAGACAACCTGATTGCACACAGACAGTCTCTTTGCAGCTTCTGTATGCTCACTGGCATGTCTCCCAAAGGCATTGTACATCTTGCTGCTCATCAAAGCTAAAGGGAAGAGCAAGCAGAATGTTTTTCTTTAAAAAGGCATATAATGAGGCTGCAGCCTCGACTGGCCAGCTGCTACAGCATTTCTTGTTTCTAATCAGTCAAGAGGAGGAGCTGCTGCAGCACTTTCTCTGCCCCAGTTACAGAAGAAAAAGGGATGATGGGCTGGCATGGGTCAGGAGCAACTTGCCACAACCTCAGCAAGCCTACTAGTACCTCTGTTTGTGTAGAGGCTGTGCATTTTAAGAACTCCTGAAGTGGGTCTTTTGTATCAGGCTCTGGTTGGTGAATGTCAGGCTTCTAGTGAAAAAGATAAACCAATTAGATTCTACAGACCTGAAGTCTTCCCACCTCTAGCCTAAACCACCATTCCAGACTTTTCAGCAGCAGCTCTGGGTCACACTTAAACAACCGGAGCAATACATTAACTTGCAGAAGACTTGAATGCATCTTGTTATTCTGGCCCTGTTAGCAGCTTATGCTGTTCTCTTAACACCAGTGAAAACTGGCTTGTATTGTTTGTTTTACACTTTGGTGCAATTCAAAAAGCACTATCCTATAGCATGTGGTATAGAATCAGGAAGGCAAGAGCAAAGACATGACACGGAGAGTGAGAAACGCAGGCTATAATGGAAACGGCCAACTTAATGACGTTCTTCACCAGTGATGCAAGGCATTTCACCTGTTGGGATTCGGAAGCTCTGAACGTAATAGAAAAAGTGAAATAACACCCTAAGCCTTTGATTAAATGGCTTTAGCAATTTTAGCAGGATGAGCAAGACACTCTACTAACCCTGCTATCTAAAACTGGCAGATGCTCCTGAGGCAAATTCTATTTTGAAACATCTCCTTTGGATACAAACAGAGTGAAGAAGCCATGCTCCAAATGTTAGCCAAGCTGGCAAATTAACAGTAGCACTTCATTTCATGATTTGTTTTTATGTATTGGTTTACTTTTCCACAGCTGAAAAACCAGCAAGTGCTAATTTTACTTCTTTCTCTCCATGTAATAGTTGCATGCCAAGAGCTAATAAGGAAAGTTTGTTTGCTTTTATTTTTCTTGGTAATCTTTAAGGTTTCTTTTTGGTAGGAGGGATGAGTCAGATATTGATCAGTCCTGTGTGTACAGTGAAAAGAATAAATAGAAAATCCTACCTGACTGAAAGCAGATAGAACTCTAAAAATTGGAATAGAGGTTCTTTTGGTGAATGAGACATGAGGCTGATGGGTAATAGCTGCTCCAGAGCAGCCCAGCCAATGGAAGGCAGAGATTGGTGCACCTATTAATAACAGCTGGACATTTTCCCCACTGCAGTTCAGTGCAGTGCAATGCCATTGTGAGAGGTTTTTGCCTGGTTGCAGGAAAGAGAGGGGGAGAGAGAGAGAGAGAGAGAGAGAGAGAGAGAGAGAGAGAGAGAGCAGGCCTTATTCTGACTCAAGATGGTGACATGCCAGGCTGTTGATCTAAAGGCTAACAGTTATTATGAACTGTAAATAGTAGGTATGGAGAAAGAAGACCATGTAAAACAGCCTTCTCCTACTTGATGCCTTCCAGATGTATCACAATGCACTGCATTACTCCCAGCTGTCACAGTCATTCATGGGAGGACTGGTGGGAAGGCTGGTGTAGAGACACTGGAGTTGAGGAAGACTGGTGTAGAGGTACTGGAGTGGTAGATAAGCAACTCCTAGTAATCTGTGGTGTGTGGCATGGCTGAGGGTACAGTGAAGAGCCTGATTGTGCAAAAGAAGGCATTATTTGTGTGTGTGTTTGGGGGAGGGTAAAGAACATACTGTAAAGGATTCCTCTCTTTTACTTTTTAAGTCCCACCTGGGCTAGATAATCCCCTCAAGCTCTTAGGTAGCCAAGCAAATATTTAAAAGCCTTGACGTAAAGAGCTGAATTGACCTGGTGCTGAAACAATGACAGGATTGGTGCCAAGCGGGTCATATTGGGGATGTTGCTTCATAGATGGGAGGCCATCCCAGAAAAACCCCTTCCCTTGCATCCACTCCAAAGCCTCCCTTGGCTACTTGAAGCAGGATCCCAGTAGACTGTGGTTGCAGGAGGTGCTCCAAACGACATTGTGGTCCCATGCTGTTTAAGGCTTCTTAGGGAATGTGGTAACAGAGCATCTGTTGCACCAGCATCTGATGTGCATTTGGCAAGAATGTAAGAAAGGTGGCCAAATTGAGATTTTAGAACTTCCTATCAAGCAAGACTCATCTGCTTCCTCTGGGACATGCAAGACCCTTTTTGATTTAAAGAAGCATTTGCCCTAGACAGTTAATTTGTATTCTTTACCATTCTGAGAGCTAACCTGTCTTTTAATTTAATGATGTTATAACTGGTGGTACTTTTTATATTTTTATGTGTTCTTTTTTGATTTTTATTTGGTTAATGTAATGGTTAAATTGGTCCTTAACTGAAGATTTTATTCTTGTTAAATGTTTTCAGCAAATCTTATGGAAAGACAGGCCATTAGTGCAGTAAATACATACATACATACATAGCAGAGTGATTCTTTTCAAAGGATGAATTCACTAATAATTGTGGTTTGGAGTCTTTGTATACATCAGTTCAAATGGCAATGTGAAGAAAGTACAACTCAAAGAAAAAGTTGAATAAATCATTTGATAGTATGTTTAAATACTGGAGAAATTGAGAACTTAATTCTGACCAAAACAGGATCTATTGGATTAATTTCTTCTGTAATATTTCTTCTGAGATGTCATTAACTTTAAGTCCTCATCTAAACATTTTTCCTGCAAAGTAGTCTCAAAAGATGCAAAAAGTCTTCATTATTTAACTGAGTGAACTAAAGGCATTTACATTTATAACACTTTGCTTCTTTTTTATATTTTTGATAGGAGATGTCAAAGCTGCAGTTAAATCCTATGGACATGATTCTTTTCAAAGGTATAAGTAGTAACACATATCAAAGGGTGCATGCAAACTTTGCTCTTTCATTTGGAAGAGGTATGCTAGTGCTGGTTAGAGTAATGGAGGTGGGGGACTTCCTGGCCGGCTGGAGAGAAGTAGTGCAATTTGCTGTTCCTTCCACTCCATCAACCCATTCAGGTATCTCATTCTTCATGGGTGAAAAGGTTCTGAACCCATGGCTAGAGGTCCTGAGGTAATAAGGAAATAATGATACTGTTTATGGTGCTCTCCTTTTGCTGCTCTTTTGCCTACTGGTTACGTTAACCTCTTATCCATTTAGAGATGACAACTACCTGTGTCATCAGAACATTATGAAGACTGAATCTGTCCTGCAATTATAGGAAATGATTGTTTCATGCGCAAAATCACCACTGAGCCAAGTGTTTTATGCATGCAGAGACAAGAACCTGCATCCATATTCCTGGCTGAAAATGGAACTTAAAGTTTAAATTAGTAGCCAAGGCTTTGTGCATATTGTTCTATTTCACAAATTGCAATTGGTACCAGTTAGCTGTTTAGAAGGAGAATTGAAATGGAATACACAATCTCCTGTGTGTTTAAACCAAGTCTTATAATTTCCACCTGAGCTCTTTTCTGCTGCTACCTTTTCATAGTTGAAAAGATGGTCTAGATATATTCAATATATAGTTGAATATATTCAATTGTTCATTTATATTTAATCATAAACAGATTAAACAGCTCCATCAACTACTTCTATACTATACTGACAGTTTTCTCAGATGAAGTTCACCGTCCAATATAAAGACAGATGATATAGGAATAAAAAGACCATTGTGGGTAGAATGCTACAGCAGTACTCTTGAAGCTCTCATTCAAATCTTGCAAAATCTGTGATATAAAAAAGCTACATTAAAGAGGTATACTGTTGCCTTGCATCATCTGAAGCCAATGGGAGTCTTGCTATTGCAAAATGTCAAAACTTGAACATCATTTTAGTATTCACTTCTATAAATTATGGAAGCCTAGGAGGAATTGAAATAATTCTTTTCCTGTTACTTTTGCATCTCTTTGTCCCTAAGCAGGTATACTGATACAGAAAAAGCAGCATCTTGCTTTGTACTCATATAGAGATGTGCATGTATATGTCAGAGGAGCTCAAAAGAAAACAGAAGTCTTGGCAGAACTATTCTCTCCTGCCTGTGTTAAAAAATTCTGTGTTATATCACTTATCCCTAGATCACCACCCAGAGAAGCTGAACTAAGATTCAGCAGAGACAACACGGCAGTACAAATCCACAATGATTCATTCATTTATTTAGCATTGTATGGAAATGAAGGAACTGTTTTGGGGTTTCATTGTCAAACACTATCCTTGCTTGGTTCCTCCTATCCTTTCCCCAGGCAGACATCACATTCTGCCATGTGGAGTAAAATTCAAACAAAGCACTCAATGGAAGCGGGGTTTTTTTCTGTTCACATTATTCTCATACATTTTATCCTGTTTGCCACCCCCGACAGTTTTTCAGAACTAATGGAATGAACTGGATAGATAATTAAACCTATTTTTTCTGCCCCTTGCAAGAGTAGATGTATTTCTATATATTACATAAAATAATGGCTTTGAATAAATTAAATACAGATGGGTGTTATAACATTTAGCAAAGAACATGTGTTGTCTGGAATATATATGTGTGTGCATATGTGTGTGTGTGTAAACAGTTCCTGTATAAACGATTGTCCCAATTGTTTAGTACAATCTAACCCAGATCTAAGTATAATGTATATTGTATACCATATTGCTGTGCTCTTTCTGGATCTATCTCAAGCTTTAGGAGATACTTAGCAAAACTCCCTATGGTCTGGACAATCTAGAATTATTACTTTCTGTTGTGCTGCTCTTTCAATCTTGAATTCATTCTCAAGATCGTATCCATTCCAGTGCTACATTCATGTACTTAGGTATTTGTTACAATGATGTATGTTGTTTGGGACTGCAATCTGAGATTACAACACTACACCCAGAAAACTTGTGAGATCATTAGGATAATCCTGTGAGATCAGTTGCAGTGAGGAATTTTCACAATGAAGCACCAGAGAAGTACTGTCCTAATTTGCACATGTACTACAGAGCCATTCACACAAACATTTCTTTATTTTCATGAAGTCCTTAAAGCATACTCCAAAGCTGGTGAGGCAAGGAGAACTGAAGGCAGACAAATTGTCAGATCAAATCCCTGCTAGGCTTGCTCCAACAGGATCAAATGGAGGGTAAGAGGAGTTGCTGCAGGAGAAGGGGGAAAAAACCTACTCTAGGACTGGAATAGTTTCTCCCCATTCCCCCATGTTGGAGCAGGGGAATGGAAGAGATTTGAATCTGGTGGATCTGAAGTGTTCCCTGATCTTTCCCTCAGATGCCCCAAATACGCCTGTTTTGTTGGTACTGCAACCAAAGCACCAACAACTGACTGGCAAAGGTCTCCATGACTTTAAGGAGAAGGACATCCCTCCTTCCTGGCCTGTAGTCTTCACTCTCTACAAGCAGAATCAGAATGTACTAAATCCTATGGCCCCTGAAACGTTCCTCCACAGACCACAAGACTGTATCCTGTAGTACATATGCTTAAGCTATAGGCAGCTAGGGTGTTTCTAGACAGATGGCTCCTGCTGCCAGTCAGAAGATAGCATGAGCTACTCCATCTAGCCTTCCTTAACAAAAGGTACCCAGTCTTTCCCTTCTTTTTGTGGTTGGAGAAAAGAGTGTGGAAAACACAGGAAGCTTACAAATGGATGACAACAGCATCTATGCTCCCTAAGATTTCATGAATACACAGGCTTTTGCATAATAGAAGCCTCACCAGAAATCCCCTAAGAATCTTACTGTGTCTTAGAGACAAACATTTATATGGTATAAAGGCCAGGAGTATACATCCTTTTCTGCTCCAAGGTCTATGTCATGTGTCAGCAGTGAGGAGGCATGTACACACACGCAGGAACAAGGTGCGGCTAAAACGTCCCTTGCTTATGCAAGATTACTAGAATGGAGAGGAACTTTAACCTCATCCCCATTCTTCTTCTCCAGTGTAAGCTTCCTGGAGCTGGGGTGAGGCCCCAGTAATCCTGATCAGAAGCAGTGCTTCTCTGCTACCCTTAGTGGTATAGAAACAGCTACTCTAAATTTGGCATTGAGAGCTGGTTGATATGGGAGCCATGCAGCCCGCTTGGTGGACCAAATGTGGGCCTCACCCCAGTCATGGCTTGTGTATCCCTGGTGTAGACTTTAGTGAATGAACAGAACAATATTTTTGTATTCAGTTTGCCTTTAGGAGAAATCTCTCTCTCTCTCTCTCTCTCTCTCTCTCTCTCTCTCTCTCTCTCTCTCTCTCTCTCTCTCCAGGAGAAGCTCTCTTCCTCAGAAGACCAATAACTTGCAGCTGCAGAAGCTGAAGACCTGTCAGTGACAGAAAGCCTGGTAGAGCCTCCAGAAATGCTTTCCCAGGACCTACACCTACAAGATGTGGTGGCAGCATATCTGCTTCAGAGATAGAAATGGAAAGACATGAGAATGTTATAGGCTGAAGAGACAGGCCAGACTTCTCAAGCCCAGAAGAAGGACATGGATGTGGCTGAGGACTCCTTGGGAGTAATAATGCCACTCAAGGAGTAAAGCTTTTCAGAAGAACTACCTGTACTTGGAGCCTGGGAGGTGTGCGGGCATTGTCCACTGAGGACCAGTGGTTGGTAATTGCAGGAGCTTCTGGAAACAATGCCATTCTTTCAGCTTTTGTGGCTTGTTTTTAATCTTACTTTATGATTAGTGACCTTTGGTCTAACTCTTGACTCTGTTCCTGGACTTGGTAAACTTTTCTGACTGCTTAACTGTGCTTTGACTTTTGCCTGCTTTGACCTGATTCCTTACTGGACTGAACTGCTGTGCTTGACCATTTCCTCCGTTTGTTACCTTACCCTTTAGATTGCTCCGTAACTTGTGTTGATGGGATGCCTGACCCAGCCATAACAGGACCCTTTGTGCGCTGATTGATTTCCGTCAGATGGTTAATAATTTAGAGGTCAGACTTTAGTTACAATGCAGAGTTCACAGACTGGCGCTTTGAGGAATACGAGATTATTTCGTTAAACAGAAGGTCATAAGAACAGGGTGAAAACATTTAAAATCAAGGAAAGAGAAAGATAGTTTGCAGCATTAAAGAAGGCACCTCCTGATTGGTTTGAATTGGAAAGAGGGAAAACAGTCTCAGAGATTTAAGCCAAAAGCAGAGAAGCAGAAAGAAGAAGAGGAAGAAGGGAGAAATGAAGCCTGGAGTCCTACATTAGAAAAAGAGTTGCTGTAACTGGACAACTGATTGAAAGAGCTGAACCAATGAAAGTAAGGCATAGACCTGGTTCACACCTATCATAAGCCATGGTGGGTTGTTACTTGTTTGTCCTGGGTGGTATATTAGCATGATTTCCTCAGTACAGTTTATTAACAATGGCCAAGGCACCCTTGGAATCCATGCCTTGCTGTTGGGTTGTTCAAGGTACCTTGTTTTAAGGCTCTCTTGACACATCATGTCCGAACCCTGCAAGTGATGTGTGGACAAGCTGTTGGCATAGCAAGAACAGCACCTCAAAGGAACCTGAGTAGTGTTGCTATCCTTCGTCTTTCTTCCACTGTCATTGCAGTCTTCACTACACAGATACAGATGCTACACTTGGGAGTGTGTTGGACATATCTGCAGTCTTTTCATTTTTAACATGTTCAGTCCAAATGGGATGGGCTATTTTAATGATTATTTGCTGTTCTTCACAAGTATCCCAATGAACTTGTCTGCTGTTAATTTAACTGATCACAAAATTTCCAAAACATTAAGAATAATTGCCATCTATGGAATAACCTTCCCACGGCACCCCCGCCAGTGCTGAATTTGTCATCTTTTTAGCACCAGGTCATGGCTGCCCTCCTTTCTGCAACTTCTAATGACTTAATAGGCCATCTAGAGATTTAAAACAAGGTGGTTTACCAGATGTTCTCTCTCTCTCTCTCTCATCCCTTGTTATTGTCCATTTTTATTATTTGTATTTAACTGTTTAAAACTTTAATTTTTATGATTTGATGTTATTTTATTGTACTTTTAGTGTCTCTTTTTATGTACTATGTAAACTACCCAAAGAGTGTAGAAATGCAATAAGTAAATAAATAATCCCACATTCAACACGTTCCCACATGTGCAGGGCAGACAGAATTGACAATTAGTAAAACCTTCCAAGGGCTGAGTCACTCTACAGGGGATCTTAAAGTTGTTGTTGTTGTTATTATTATTATTGACAATTTCCATCTTTTCGTTTTTGACATTCTTTGACTGCCATTCCTTGTGTGACTATTCCTTGATTGCTTCTATTCATAGTAGGGGTGTCTTGTTATAACCTGATTTCTGCTATTTAAGTGAAGAAAATGTTTGGCTATCCTGGATTCCTGTTTTGTGCTTTGCAACATATGTATTTAGCTATGTTGCTGGGTGGGTGGGGAGGCACTGGGGATAAGAGGATACAAAGAGGATCCTGGGGCATGTCCTGAGAGTAGGTGGGAGACCAGGGAGAGCAAGCCACGGAAACCCGAAGAGGGCCTCCTCAGGAGTCATGTGGGTTGGCAAAGGAAGGGCTGATTCACTGAGCCATATTTTCAGCATGGCTGATCACGCTTTGTGAACTCACCTATTGCTTGATAAGGGATATGGATTAAAAGAGATACAGCCCCTTGGATCCATTTATCCATCCTTATTTTGTCTCTGTGTAGCCATTTAGTCATTCTCCTATTGATGTTTTTCATAATTGAACTTTAAATTTGTTGTTTGAAATGTTCTGATCGATTTTTGTTGTTGATTACACACCTTGCTTGTAACAGCCAGCCCATATTATCCAGGCTAGAAACCTGATGCCCAGAGCTGTAAAGCTGGCTTGGAGAAGAGCCAGAAAGGATAAAAGGTTTCTATCAGGAGGCTCCAAAAAGGCAGCAGACAACAAACTGAACAGGGCACTTGGGTGACCTGGTCTTAATTTTCTGCACTATAGGGAAGTACACTGTACTTCTATTTAAATTATAATAATTCCAAAATGTGCATACCCAACTCTAAATTAGCATATGTAAATGTTATGCCAATTGGCATCTTCTTTTGTGTCCTTTTTGGTGATGCCAGTTCTCTTTGGGTTATTTACAAGTGGCCATGCAGCCAGGCATCCTAATTTCTTCCCCCGTTACTTTTACCCGGGGACTTCTATTTTATTTCATCTAGCACTTTCAGAATATATTTTCATTCTGAGATAACATTTACTTATTTCATCTATTGCTGTTATGCAGGTCATTAGAATATTTTGAGTATTTTGAGTGGATACAGCCCTGAGTGATCACCTCAAGCATATTATGAAGAGCAAATGAAAGCAGCAGCATGTGGCTTCTTATGCCCTTTGTCACAAGCTACCTTAGGCAATCTGAGCAAGTACTGATGAACTTAGAGATTCTTGCATAGAAAAACCCAAGTGAAAACTTGAATACTGCATGGCAAGCGGCTGCTATCCATGCAGGGAGAACTCCTCAGACAGGAGACATGTGAGCCTAAACTTGAAACCTTAAAGGTGAGAAATCGGTATGCCTAAAATCTAGTGGCAAACACTAAAAAATCAATAAAACAATGTCAAGGACAGGCATATCTTTCTGAAGAGAGTAACTTTGGGGCTTTAATTGTGTATGTGTAATGAAGTTCATTTGTTGGCATGCCCCTCCCTTTTATTTAAGGGAGGTTTTTACCACCATTTATTACTGCAGTGACACAAATGAAGTTAATAGCCACCATTAGAAAGCTGTTGGTAGTGTATTTATTTATTCCAATTAATTCGAATGACCATTAAAGTGCCAGCTGTGTGGATATTGCAAGCCACCATTTCTCCAGTAGCAGTAAAATATCAATAGACACAATTATTATTATTTGGGGACATGATCCAGCTAAAGTGATGTGCTTTGAAATTTCAGTCCCATTAATTGCAGCTGTAGAGATGGCTTTTCAAAAAATAGAGTGGGTCAATCGCATGCTTACCTTTCCTATTTAATATCAGAGGAAATTTATTGTGTAGGGGTGTGCCCATCCATGTCACACCACCGAATTTTATTCTACCTACTCTACAGCACTTGAGGCAGCTAACAGGATAATTTGCAAATAATAATATGGAAAACATGAAGCCATTAAACAATTAGAATTATTGCCAGTTCAAATACCGAGCTTTATAAAGCACAGGGAGCACAGTTCCATCTATGAGCTATCTTCAAGAAGGATTCATGATTTGCTTTATGGGTTTGTTAAAAGTCTGGTGGTGCCACTGGGGTAGAAAGTCAAGGACCCTTTTCAGCAGGTAGAGCAGGAGGGTCCCCAAGTAGGCAGGGCTGGCTTGCTACTTTTTGCAGTAACTGAAGGGCTACACACTGCATACATGGATGTTTAGTATCAGCTACACACTGTTTAGTATCAGCACTGAACAACCTGTCACATGATTGTGGGTGGCTATTAGAACGGGTACATGAGTTCCAGAATTACTACTACTCTAGCAAGTAGTAGTTAGGAATCTCCATCCAAGGGTAGATATTATTTGGCTTGATCCAATGGTTCATTGAAATTCCATTAGTCAGAGATTAGCTGAATGGTAACATCTTAGGTGAAGGTTTTTGTAAGGTTTTTCTTGGGATTCTACGTCTTGTTCAGTTCACTGGGTTTCTAATCGTAAATACTCACACTGTTGGCCAGTTGGTTTGAGTGTAATCTCAGTGTAACATACACACAATGTTGAGACCTATTTTGGTATAGATGGGATATAAATATTTTAAATGCAAACAAACAAACACAAAGGTGTCATTAATCATGGCTAATCAGTGACCTTTGAGTCAAATCTTGAACACCTGCTTGCTGATTATGGAACTCACTCCTCAGAGCAGTGTGCCTGGCACCAATGCTTTATTCCTTCCACTGCCAGGCCCAAACCGTTTTATTCTCCTAGTTTTTAAATTAATACTGGTATTTTAATTAGTTGAAGCAAGTACTAGCACTTAGGAGTTTTTAGCTATTTTATTGTTGTAATACTGGTTTTAATATGTTTATATTTTTGGTCTCTTTTATGTAAACTGTCCTGAGATTCCATAATGAATTGATGGTATTTAAACATTTTAAACAAACAAACAAACAAACAAACAAACCAACCAGAAAGCCTTAGGATGAAATGGTAAATCACCTATAATACAACTAATATATTTATAAGACTTTTAAAAATGAATCTTGTAACTTCCTTGCCCAAGAAAAATCTTTGTGATCCAAATACAAGTTTCTCATTTGGATGAAATAACCCTTCATTCTTCCTGTCTTTATTTTTGGAGCTAACGCTGGTGCAACTGCTGCTTCATATAACATTCTTACATTTGTATTTAATGGCACAGCATACAAAGGAGGGAAAATGTATTTGGGATGAAGCAGGTGTTATTATGTGCATTTTGGAACATTTTAGGCCAAAATATTACAAGATCACTTTTGAAAACATAACTTTCTGAAACGAATAAGTTTTAATTCTTGTTTGCAGACCAAATTTATGAAATAATTTATGCACAATACCTTACAGGTGATCTGGAGCACTTCATCTACTAGTTCAGCTAAATAATTTGAATTTAGAACAGCATCTTAAATGGCAGTAAAAGCATGTCTCCAATTATATACAGGTTTGAAAGAAGACTGGAAGATATTACATATATTTTTAGAGGGGTTGAAATTTATAGTTTCATTAGGCTGAAAAATTAAACCTAAAATGTGTAAAAATCCCCATTAATCATTTAATTTCAGCACATAAATGCAAATGGCTTGGAACTGAACTTCATTTCAAATGTTAAGTAATAATTACTAAGCAACTAAGTATGGTCTGCATTAAACTTAGTATTTATAAAAGTGGAAGGCACAAGGGATCTGAACAAGTAAGAGGATTATGGTCAGAGCTAACTGATAGTCATAAAACATTGTTAAGTCAGCTTTCCTAAAATAGTCTGAAAAGAAGTAGATCAAGCATTATAGAGGACAAAATACGCATTCACAGTTTAATCCTATGGGAACTTACTCACTAGTAAACCTGTTTAGGATTGTGGTTAGGTTTATTCTTGTAAGTTTATTCCATGAGTTAAAATAATGTGGGATTTCTATGAACTGTTGTTCTCTGAACCTGTTATTTCCTGATTCCTGAAATATCTATATACCTATTTGACTGCTCTCACTCCAGTCTTTATCAGAACAATGGCTATTTCTCAGGTCTGGTTCTAAATTAATGTATCATTAATGCTCAGTTATACCCCTAAGGCAAAGCTAGAATAATAGGCACATTTTGTATCCCACCTCTTCTACTCCCTGAACTATTTCAGCTTGGTATACCACATTCTAGTTTTCATGTAGGACGTGTGGGTTCACTGTGCTTTCCACATTTAGGGAAATGCTCAAAATATTTTAATATTTGGGTTTGCAGATACTTTACACTAGAGAGTGTTGATACCTCAGAGAATGTCTTCTAGCAAATGTTCAGGGCAAGCTAAAAAGTCAACAGAACCATTTAACCAAATGGCCATGTAGTGCCGAGATTAAGGTAGGAATGATCCTTTGGCACATGGGTCCTCAAACTATGGCCTGTGGGCTGGATCCGGCCTATTGATCCAGTCTGCCATAGTTCACAAAGCGTGAGCGCGCGTGCCAAGGTGCTAGCTTGCTTGCAAGGAGATCGTTTTGGACTCGGAAGAAAAGGATCTCTGCACACGCATGCCCCTGCCTTTCGGCACACACGTGTGTGCCCCCCCCACCCTGGCCCGCACCCCCTGCCCTCACCGCGTTGGCAGCCCATGCCCATTCCTGGCACCTTTCAACTATTCAAAAAGTTTGAGAACCCCTGCTTTTGCTAGTCTGACACAGGGCTAGCCCAAAAATGATTATAGACTGGCTCCAGCTGACAGCCTAGGGAACAATCTATGGGTAATCATTCCTACTTCAAATTTAATATGTGAAGGTGGGATGTGGAAAAACACACACATTGCTTTGCTCAATACCTTTCCCCTCATAGGGAACTTCAGATGCCTTGAGCATGAAGGTCTGAAGACAGCTTCTGCATGCAACTGGGTGAGCATAGTTAAAATCTTTTAAGAAGTTAGGAACCTGAGAGAGCAAGGTTCTTGACTGTGTGGAAGCTTCTAAGCATGTTTAGCTAAACATGTGCAGCAGCCCTCTTTAGACATTCTCATTTATGCCGAAATGGCCTTAGTTCCTTCTATTGGCTAGAGACACATAGGTGTGAAGAAGGGGCCCATATTGGCTACTAGGATAAGGCAGAGCTCAAAGTCATACTAAATCACTTCCATAGGAATGAAGTCAAATGCTTTATGGAAAGTAAGCGAGCTTACTACAAACATATCTGGTTGAGAACACTGAAAAGAAATGCAGGTGCCTTGAACTGGGCCCAGTTTCTTTGACTTTGGCTTAACCATTTTTGGCCATCCTCGGAGTCCTTGTCTAGAAGATGGTTACTTCATGTTATAATGTCTCTATGTAATTTGTGATACAAAACAGAAATTGAACAGATAATACTTCTTTAAAGACCAACACCACAAAATTTTTTTCTAGATGGTTGTGCAAATTCTTTTACTGTAAATATACACAGATAGACAAGTATCTTTATGTACCAATTCACAACAATTTCCCTTTTTTTCAGACATTCTTGCTAACAGCTTTCAACTCAACAGTTATTTGTGGAAAACAAACAGCAGAGGGAACAAATAGCTTTTTCAGAAGCTCTGATCTTGAAAATGAAATCTGATTTTTGTACTGAATATTTGCTCTGCACAAAGTGTCCAGTTCCTAGTAGCAGTGTTTGAATGTTGTCCTTTCACAAACAAAGCTTAAAGACTAACTAAAGTGAGAATCATATGCTTGGTCTTTAACATTGATAGTGTGTGTTAATTTTGCCTGGGATATGCCATAAGCCAAATTAGTATTACCCTTTAAGGATACATAAAATGACATGTCCTAACCCCTTTACTATTCATTACCTATTTCCTATGGACATGATGAACCCAAAAGTAATACTTAAATCCTAGAGGTTTCAATGTGAAAAGTTTAAAAATGCACATAAGTTTCTATTGAAACTTTTGGGTTGTATGGGATCCACTGCATGGATACAACAGACCCATCTCTGGAAAACAGTAAATTCTAAAATATAGTCACCTGGATGAAATAAGAATACATTGCAGAGTGGAGATAAGATGTTTCCAAACCCACTTTCAAAAAGCAGTAGGAGTTAGCATGGCACATTCTACTACCCCGCTTTTCTTAGATAATATTGCTTGATTATGATCCAGGAAAGAGGAGACTTATAACACCTGTGAAATTACACAATCAAGTCAACTCAAATTTTTGTAAATAAGTTTGAAAATTATTTTTTCTTATGTTTTGCAAAGAATGTACAATAAGTTAACCATCTGTGATTCATACTAATTTGGAAGCCCAATATGAAGAACAGTAAGTACCAAGCAATTATTCAGAAGGATCATATAAAGACCCAGCTGTTATAACACTTGTGGATTAAACGCAGTGTTATAATTCCTGTTGAGAGCGTTTGTATGACTATGAAACTGCCTGTGTAAACATAGCAACATGTGGTGATACCAGACCCTTTGGAATGGCACTAGCTAGTGATCTTGGAATGAATCCTTTTCTCCATCTCCATATAGCAGTGGAAGGCAAAGTATAAAGGCTTGTTTGGTAAATGTGGATCCTTTCCAAGCAAACAGAATATACACATATCTTGGCAGCCATTCACATATTTTAGCTAAATGAGTTCATTACATTTAAAGTAAGAAAACAGCACCAGTACTATTATCTTGTTTTTGAGATTAATAATAAAATAGAGCTACATTGTAAAGGTCTACTGTTAGCAATAATTCAAAAAAGTTGAATATAGCCTTTTACTTTAAGAATTGTGAGTCTAAGATTAATTAAATTAGTACTTCTGAGGTAAGTGCCAATTAGTGTTGTAAGATAGCTTTGAACTTGTGTCAAGTGATCAGTCTCATATCTAATGAAGATAAGGTAATTTTCCAGCATTAACTATTTCATGGCTAATTGTTGTAGCAGAAATATTCTTAGTATGGGGTTGAATTCAAGACGTTTGATAATGTGTGACAGATAATTATAAAAACTAACAAATACAACTAGATTCTATTTTGCAAAGCAGAGAAAAGTCCCTCTTGGTATCATTTGGTTGTTTATGGGGAACAATTGATACTGTATAATAGGAAATCAGCACAAAGGGATTTGTATGTGAGCAGAATTTATAAGTTACTTGAAATGTACTTGGAATAACATTGTCAGGAAATTGTCAGGATTTTCCATTACTGTAACCCCCAATTATTTGAGGATCAAATTACTTCGGTAAATTCCTGTAATCTATACTTTACTTCTACCATTTATTTCATATATCTCTCCTAGAATTTATACCTTAATCATATCAATAATGGATGCTACAACCATATGTACACTTACTTGGATGCACAGGTTATTGAACTTAGCAAAACTTACTCTTTTATTATTTGCTACATTAACAGCCCAGTAGCCAAAATTTTCTACTGTTCACAAAAATTTAAACCCATAATACACCATGCTAAACTATAAAACCTGTAAGGGTACAATTTTAGGTTTCATCTACCTGATGCACATAAACCTCTGAACATCGAGATTTATATGCATCCAGCACAGGACATGAGGTATGACAGTGATTTCTGGATGTGTCTTCTGTTTCTTATGCCTTGTATTAAATATAGATCAGCGATCTCCAACCTTTTTGGCACCAAGGATCTGTTTCATGGACTCCATAGTTCTAGAGTATCTTTAGTTGCACTGTCGTGGTTCCACGATGTCCTGAATCGATTCAAGATGAATCAATTCAAGACAAATCAATTCAGGACATCAGGGCAATGTGTCTTTTGCTGTAACACACACACACACACACCACTTGGGCACACAACCGATGACATTTTTGTTGTGACCACATTTTTTCCACTTTGCCTGTAGTGCAAACTTAGAAGCATTGTCCAAACTGCAGAGCCATCTTATCTCAACTCTAACGTTCAAACTCTGGATTGTTCAAAGTTAGAGTCCTGCTGTGTGGCCCAGTTCCTAACAGCCCATGGACCAGTACTGGTCCATGACCTGGGGGGTTGATAACTATTTTCATAGTCTAGTTGAAGAACCCTGAGGGAGAGGACAGAAGGCTGGAATGCTATTTGGACATAGTGTCAGCAGTTGGCCCTACTTCCTTCTCTTCTCATCTTCCACATACATTTAGCTTTCTCTGAGGTTGATTTCTGACCACAAAGATGAAATCTGCCTGTTTCTTTCCATGGTGGCTGTGAGGTGTGGAGAAGGAAGATCCACATTTTGAGGATCTTGGAGATGGGTCTCCAAATAATCCAATGGCCCCCAAACAATGTCAGGAAACCACAAGAGTGAGTCCTTAAGGTTAAAGAAGCAGAATAAAAGCTAGCAACAGTGCAAAGTGTGAAAAATGAAATAATACATTTAAAAAGATAATGAAAAGATTAAAGAGCCTAGGAAAATGGTAAATCTTCCCCTGGTGCCAGACAGATCACAGTTCAGGCACTAGACAAGCCTTTCTAGGAAGGGCATTTCACAACGGGCATGCCACTTCTGTAAAACTCTCTCCTTAGTAGCTATCTGCCTCTTTAAATTGTGTGGAGGCACTCAAAGAAGCTCCCCTGAAGATGATCTTAGGGCCTCGACAGGTGCATACGAAACATAATTCTAACTATGTATAGCAGCCTTCCCCAACCTGGTGGCCTTCAGAGGCATTTGGACCATAATTCCCAGAATTCCCATCCAGCAGGGTCATTGCCTAGGAATTCTGGGTTTTGCAGTGCAAACATGTCTGGAAGGCACAAGACTGGGGAAGGTCGATGCATAGAATAGGGCTGCATATTAATTGCATATGAATCCAGAAGCTATTTATGTAATTATAACAATGCTTATAAGCCATTTGTCAATTAAAAAAGCTTCTAGTAACACAATAATAGGAGCAGAAACCAATAGAACACAGCAGAAAGATAAAATAACCAATAAAAATCAGCAAGTAAAACAAGCTTTGGTAGAACACAAGAAAATCTGGTGCCAAAAATACTACTCTCACTATCAGGAAAGCCTCCCTAAGGAAGAGGTTCAATATATGGAACTCAGCAAGCATTTTTTGTCCCCCTGAACACTGCTAACTTTTTGGTCTCTTTTTTCCATCTGACTTCAAATTCAGGAGATCTCAGGGGTAGACTTTAGATAGTGATAATAGTTTTTATGGAGGCCTATGTCGGAGAAATTATGACACCATCATCCTAAAGTTAGAAGAATAATCTGAGACTATATTCTACTGTCAAAGCACTCTTCTCAGGACCCTCCATCTTTAAGTCAGTTTTTCATTCTTCTTTTCCTTCTTTAAAACACAATGAGTTCACCCTTTTATACATCATATTGAACCTTATTTATTCATTTCCACCATCCCTCCCTTCCTTCACTGTCTATAACTGTGCAATAGTCAAAGATCTTTAGATAGTTTACAAGGATTAAAGACCAAGTGTACAATATAATAATGTAATATAAAACCATTTTCACCATAAACTGTTAAATCCCAGGATATTATATTAATTTGATTTTGTTGTAGGCTTAGTGACATTTTGTACATTTTGATAGTTTTGTACATTCTATTAGAAAATCAGGCCAAAAATGCTGCCAAATACTTTTGAATGCTTCTGGCAGTCCTGCTATCTGTTCAGGTATAAAGCCAATTTGTCAAAGTCTCCTTTTTTCCCTTCTATACATAGGAAACACATACTTGCAGTGGGGACTTCTGGTTCAAAGTTAATTCAAAGTTGCATTACCAATATAGTCCATCTGACTGAGTCACTGAGTGGTTAAATATGTTTTACTTATATACAAAGGACATATGTATATTAGAACTGTTTGGTATCAAAATAAATCTCAAAACTACGCTGCCTCTGGCTAATCTGGCAAGTGTGACAATAACTGGTTCAGAGGCTTCTCGATAAACCTACCCAGTTACCCAAAGAACACTTGGGTTAAGATCTGAGTGCCAACTTTGAAACTCACCTGTCTCATGTAGCTAAAAAATATGTGAAAGAAGCTGACAGAATGCTAGTCTATGAGCCAGATGCATCCACTGAGATGGCACCTATAGCATACTAGCATTTGATTTTGCTATCATTGTTGGTACTGTATATTGGCATGTCCCTACATGCGCTCTTGTTCAACCTGGTTTCTCAATACCATTTGTCAAGAGGGTGCCACCTATTGATCGTGGACACAGGGGGAATACTGTATCTGTGCAAGTATCTGCAATGAAATCCTATTATTATTATCCTATATTATTATTATTATTATTATTATTATTATTATTATTATCATTATCACCTTGCCTTCAAAAGTCCTAAGTATCTTAGGCAGAGTCTAGCTCTGCTGCTGGGCTTACACTATTGATGTATTGCCAGCGTATGTGACCTCTAGCAGTACACCAGCAGCATAAGCTGATACAACAAGTTTCCCTGGGAAACTCATGCCAGCTTCTGTTACCAACAAACTGCTTGAGGTTGCTTACAGTAGTGGAATATCAGTCACGTAATCAGACCAGCAGTGCTGGATACTGCCTGTTGAGTTCAATATATTTTGCAGATCAAAATGAAGCATGGCTATAAAATGACCCAGAAGCAATTACAGTCCTGGAGCACCAACTTTTCAACGTCACTGAATTCGGTAGAAAGTCAGCACTGCTTTTGTATGTGCATTTTCCTTGATTCCTGTTAGCAATGATAGGTGGGATCAGATGCTGAGATGACATAGTGAGAAATTAATGGGATGGCCTTTGGTCTGCCTAGCAAACTGCAAGTAGCTTCTTTATGAGGTGGAACAGGCTGTACTTAGCAAAGTGTTAATGAGTGATTAATGGGAAACAAATAAAACGGTACCACAGATCAGGACAACTTATTTGAACTAGTTATGAAAACTGGACCATTTGCTGTAACTTGAGTGTTTTCTAAATTTTTATGAGGTTCGTTTATGATCAGGAGATAAAATTATTTAAATAAATGGGAAGAATACTATGGCAGCAAGTTCACTGATTCACTGATTTATATTTTATTTATTTATTTATTTATTTATTGCTGGTAATATTTGTGAGCTGCTAGAGGTTGCACGACTATGAATCAGTTATCCTGTGAAAGTGGACTAGATTCTGTCCCTATCCTTTCCAGAACCTTGCTTGTCTTTCCCCCTATTATATTTTATATAGCTCTTCATGTTGAATTGTATCACCTTCCAATTGTTCCCTTGGTATTCTGTTTTGATTGTGTTTATAAATTTCTCCTGGTAATGTTCCACATATTATATAGTTGCCATTTTCATTATTAAACACATTATGTTTTATGTCTGTGCAATTTAGAATCCACCTTGGTTTCTTTATCATAATAATTTGTTTCATTGCTATGATGGTTTCATTATATGTTCAGAATCTGTCTCTTTCTAGTGAACCCTTTGCCAGTTTCTCATTATTCTGCTATTTCTATATGGTTCTAATTTTCTTACTGTCTCTCTACTGGATCATATTGGCTACACTTTCCAGAGAGAGAGAGAGAGATGTCTTGCTTCAGTTGCACTAATGGAAACAATAAAATAATCTTGCTCTATCATCTTGCAGTAGAAAGGCATATGATGCACAAAGGTATACTCCACAGAAGATCAGCTGCAGAAGATTGCCTTTTCTGTGAGTTCAGACGATATCCCATATAATAATAATTGGATGGTTGTTGGGTAGATGTGTTATTTCATCTTCCTTGTTGTTTTCTTTAGACACCTTTGCTTTCAGAAGGAGTCTTTTCTTTGCTTCTCCTCATGCTTTCACGATATGATTGCAACCTGGGTAGCTATAAGTGCTGCAGAATATAGCTACACTTTATGAAAAGCTGGGGTATATGCTTGGCCACAGATAAATAAGTGAGTACACAAACTGTGTAGGGAGTGTAGGTGGTATGTGTTGGCCCTGCTTCCATTGCCTCTTCCCCTTCCACATTTGACCATCATGGATGGGGTGCAATCTTTAAATGAAGATTTGAAATGCAATCAACTGAATGCCCATAGAAGCCTCCTTATGATGAAGAACACTTGCATTTTCAGAGAACTCTGAAGAACCTGCATTTTCAGAGCTTCTTAACCACAGGGAGGTTTCTGAGTGCTTTCAGATTTGACCCATGGTGGGCAGGGAGTCAGAATGCAGGGCCACTGAGAGACAAGAAAATGGGCTTGCTCCTACACTCCTCTGAAGTTTTCCCCCTGTAACCTGAGGATGAATGCATGGACAGGACTAGATTTCCTAAATATAAGTTTAATTGCATACTATCAGCTAGAATGGTAAGGCCCCTTTATCTTACAGAGTTCTCATTTCTGTTCTACATCACTAGTGGAGGGAAAAATAATCACAGTCTCATGGATAAACCCCATGCAAGCAGAGCTTCTAAAATGAGTGCTTGTGTGTTTGTGGAGAACTTGCTATGAGCTCCTGCATGCACAAACAATTGAAAAGTCAAGCACTAAAGTGAGGTAAGACAAAGATGACTTCCCTTTCAGAAATTCCTCATTTTGGGTGGATTGGGTAAAATCTGTCTAAGCAGCCCGTTACCTGCACTGAGGAGAGCAAGATGAGCAGCCTGGCTGAGCATGCAGAACAAGCTGCCAGACTTTTTGGATGTGAGTATTGCAAGTTCAAAGTAAGATCATGCTAGACCACACTGGATAGTATATATAGCAGCCTTCCCCAGCCTGGTACTCTCTGGATGTGATCAGGAATATAATCCTGGGGTGCGTGGTAGGGGGACTTAGTTGGTTCCATAGCATGGGACAATGCCTTCTGAGAAATGGTGGGGCCATCAGCACAGATGCTCCCTCCCCATTTTCAACTGAAAATAGAAAGTAGAGTGCATGGAGTTCTCTTCAGGGGATATTGGAGTGCATCCCAGAAGACTTTTGGAGCATGTTGAAACTGGTGTGGGAGAAGTGTTATTGCCCCTGTTAAATCAGAACCAGAATAAGAACAGTCGGTTACAGCTCTAATTTTATCTGTTACTTGAAAATATGAGGGAATGGTGAACTTAACAAGAACAAAGAAGGGAGATGGTGAGGCTCACTGGTGACTAGTCTACAGGAGAAACCTGCAGAAACATCTTGTTCTGCTATAGCACCAGGGAAGGAAGAGTCACTCAGACTAGGGAAAATTGGGATCATTAGGATTAAATAATGTTTAGCAGCAACACAAGGAACTTATTCACACCACTTGGAGGCATGGCCATGCCTTCTAATCACTCTCTCATATTCCCTCTGAGGCACACATAACCACTTCCTAGTTTGTTTAGTGATGAAATACCAGTTGCTGAAGCAAAAATCAGATATGTAAAGAGAATGCATTTGTAACTGATTCAGTATAGAAATGCAATAAAAGTGTCAAATACATCGACAATGAATAACTTTCTACCCTCGATTCTGTTTGTTCTATTATGTTGGTAAACCAAATCAGATATTAAAGACAACTCAAACATGCACTAGTCAGTTATTTATGTGCAATGGTTTAATTTAAGCATGTGCTAGTACATAATTAGAACTACTGGGCCAAATGAAACCAGGGTGTAAAACATACTTGCTTATTAAAGGGAACTTGCTAGGGTGCTTGCTTACAGTGTTTTGAGTTTCACCCGAACCCGTCTTTTCTGTTTAGGAATGTATTTGATAACTGGGGTTAAGTATATGCTTTTTGTTACTGTAAAAGACCTGGTGAAAAACATTGCCACAAATGGGGCAGTTAGCCGAATGGCCCCTCAAGCATTTACTGTTATCTGATGAATCATGATAAAGAAGATAGACACCATCACACATGACCAGTTGTAGCAACCTGTACAAATAAGGCACTTAATCTCCACAGTGTCACCCAGTGTGTGCCTCTCAGTTGAAGGTTATCTTGGTAGCACTTGTATTTTGAAATGCTTGTTGCCCATGCATGTGCCATTTTGGTTATGAATTCTGTTCATGCATCTCCATAGTGAGACAGCCTGGTCTGCCTCACCTGATTATAGTTTCCACTTATTTTGCTATGAATTTACAGTGATGCTTTCATATGGCCAAAAGGTGAAAATGGCTTCATACAGATCCTTCAGCTACCACTACAAGTGCAGGATCCATGATTAGTAAATACACTGCTGCTGAAATGATCCATGTTGTGATATTTTCCAACCTACTCTGAGCTGCAAGTCCTATCAGGATTACTATGCAAATTCTGAAAGTAGTACTAGGATCATTCCCCATGCTATCTTTTCCTCAAGTTCTGATTGTTTGTTTGTTTTTAAAACATCACTTGAGACAGGCAGACTTTGTATAAAATAGCCTCTCATGCTTGGAACTGACTAGTGAAATGCAATCCTTAGAATATAAATAAATTCTTAGTCTCTTGACGGACCTCTTAACTAGGCCTTCCGTGTGTAATGTCTTATTCCAGCAATGTTGTGCTTCATTAGAAATATGACACCTCTCATACTCAAATGCCCCATGCTCCTCATTGCATGGCACCATCCAAAAGTTCAGTAAGCTTTTAATCAGCTTTTGTCTCTGCCTGTGAGATGAACTTGGCTATTTCCCCTGCACTCTTCAGCAGGCCTGAGCTAGAAATGGCATTTCGAGCATGACCTGCAGGTGGCTGGAACGAAGATCAAATAACCTCTTTATAGTCAGCAAGTGTGACTCTTTCTGTTAAGATATTAGGCAGCCATGGTTCCCTTTGAAATACGGACATGGACTGCCACTGGGGGAAGACTATGTTGCACAACTGAGAAGCTACCTTTAAATGTGCATTGTTTCTGAGTGCTGTAGCACAGCAGAATAATTTGTTACATCATCAAACGCTCTGATACCTATTGCTAATGGCATTACAGCAGCCATCTGGTTGGAGCAGCTGGGGAAGGAAGAGGGAATGCTGCAGCCTTCTTCCTCCTCAGTTTCTCCAAAGTAGCCAGGGTCACTATTTCTCCATGGCTGGCTCCCTGCCCCACCCCTGCTCTTTCCCTTTGTGCAGGAATATGTCTCTCAACCATCTCAAAGTATATCCCCCCTCCTCATTCTCATCATCATCATCACCACATTTATACCTGACCTTTCTTCCACTTGAAAGGAACTCTCCTCTCCATTTTATCCTTAGATCCTGTGAAGAAGATAAGACTGAGAGTTCATGATTGGCCCAAAATGACCCAGTAAGCTTCACGGATGAGCAGGGACTAGCACCTCGATCTCCTGAGTCCTAGCCCAGCATGCTAACCACTATCTCAAGCATAGATTTGACCTTCAAGCATCGCTGGTCCATAGTTTTGTACAGACTCTTCTTGGATGGGAGTCTAGGATTTGCTATAAGAACCTTGTAGTGGCTTTGGAAGTTTCCCAACTACTCCTGTTGGGCTGGTGGGGGTCTGAGACCAGAATTTGGCAGATAGTTTTAGAATGAGACCCATTTTGCTTGTTAGGTTAAGTGTGTGTTTATAGGATGCTCATGAATGGCAAGGCTTCTTTCTGAACAAAAAGAAGTTGTGGTGATTTCTGTCTAGACTGGGGCTAACACAACATTTTGCCCAAGCTGTGTTATGGAAAAAAGGGGTGTAGTATCACATTGCCCTTTTATTTCACTCCTTGCTATTCATGTGTGGTGAGATAAGTCAAAAATGTTCCTGAACATGGGGTGGAATAATTTCTGAGCATTTCAATGGTTGGTGTTTGTTTGCCTTACTTTATGGACAAGGATGTAATTTTTTTCTCACTTTAAAAACACACACTCTCACAGGCATGTCTCATGAGCCACAATCGGCAGCTGGCAAACCTCTCCCTTTCTCCTCAGCCCTCAGAGTTCCTTCCTGCTGCATTGCTGTTCTCGTGCCACATCTCTGCTGGCATCATTTCCATGGTGATCTAGCACAGGGACAGCACTACACCGCGAAGGAAGTCAAAAGGGTGTGAAAAGGAATGGCTTTCTGGCTGCTGACTGAAGCTGGCTAGTCTTTAAAAGAAGTGTTTGTTTTTAAATGTCCTTCAACTGCCTCATCGGCAATGTAAGGTGGGGCAACTGGTGCCCCCTGAGAATCCCTCAGGAACTCCCTCACCTGTTCCAAAATGGACAGGTATTCTGTCTTCATTTTTGCATGGTGGGTATCATCCTGCCATGGAGAAACGAATTAGACTAGGCATGAGCTGAAAATGACCCTGCGTTCAAACTTCTGCTTGGCCTACAGGTTGTTTCAAACAATGACACCATTCAACCATTCCAAGGTCCACCTCATTACAGCTTCATTCTGCTTCATGTATTGATCCAGCCATACATGCCTAATTCCCATGTCAATTATTAAAGAAGTTAATTCTTTGTTATTAACGGAAAGCTATTAAATTAATGACTAAGTGTGCAACCCAATCCAGATACCCATAACCCTATCAACTTGGAGCATCCTACTGCAGAGTGGGAAGGATACAGAGGTAAAAGTTGCCCTCCATGTTATTCCTGCCCTGCAAAAGACTCAGATGGTCAATTTCCACTACCTTGGAAAAAAGACTAAAGTACTGCCAAGTTGCATCATTTTATGATGGTGTCAGTCCCTTCCATTTCCTGTCCTACAGAACAGCCATCCAATACCTTCTCTGAGCTTATTTCTCTGTCCTCAGTGAAGTGGTTGGCTGTGGGTGAGTGTGAGGGATGCAAAGTCCAATCAAAGCTCGGAGTCGCAGGTCCAAACTCAGGGTGAATTTCTGAGGGTGGAGTAGGGACTCCACAAAATCCTATGCCTCTATAGACAGTGGCCATTGACCATAGGACTGTAGTATAACTGACTCTAGAAAGGAAGGAATGGAATTAAAGTGCATAGCCTTAAAAATGCTAGATAATATGTGTTACCCAACTGAATTGTGTATAATAGTAAATAACACTTGATGAAATGAGATAGAATGTAAAACAGGTTAGTGGTTTGAAATTATGTGTCTCTGTTGCTTTTATGTATTTAATGAAGGATTGGCTGAAGTGACCCCTTTTGACATGGTATCCACTGGTTACACTAATAGAAAGTTAATACTGTTCTATACATGCTGAATTTTTCACTTTTTTATTGGCATAAATCTGCAAACACATGGACCATCAGTCTTCATATGTCTGCCTTCTCTCGTGTTAGCCACAGAAATACAAATGGTAGCCATCATGCCCTCAGAAGGGTGTGCTACATTAAAAGTGTAGCAAAATCTGTCATATTTTAAATTCTGCACTTCCACTGAAATATGTATCACCAAGAAAACCAAAGAAAACTGCAATGGTTCTGAATGAATTTGAATTTCTATACATCTGGCCTATGGATTCTACAAATGACTGATTTGCAGATTTTTTTAACTTTTGGAGAGGGAAGGATTTTGACAAATGCACTGCAGCAAAAGTGAACATTAGTGCTAATGCACCTTTGCAAATGAATGATGTTCTTGTACAAAGACTACAAATTCCAGCTCCATCAGTGAATGGACAACAGAATGAACTATAGACAGAATGGATTTAACAAAATTCCCAAAACCCTAATACAATCAGTGTCCAATGCATTCAGGATTGATTTGCTGAACTTAGCATAGTAATGAAATAATTCTTCCAACTTTTCTAACTTCTATCTTCCATCTGTTGTACTGTGCTAATATCTGGATAGTGGCAAACTAGTATAACTTTTGCAGTACTTCTGCTTATTAGACAATCCTTCCATTCGACTGTACTGATTTCATTATGCTTTCATTCTGTATTCAAACTCCCACTGCTACAATAATATGTGAAACTTGGAGGTAACTGACTGTAAACATATGCTGACCACGGCTATCTGCTCAAGGATAATTTAATATGAGTTACTAGTTATGAGGCAAAGTGGCCCTCTGGCCCTTGTTAACAAGGCACTCCAAAATCCACACCTTTTCTTCCATCTCCTTAGTCAAAGAATATTGGCTTTCATCCCAGGTTTCTCCTTTTTGCTAACAAAAGAATGAAGTTTTAAATTGTATTATTGCTCTGCAAGCCATACTTTTTGGAGTGTTATGTACAATAGAAGTTGATGGATACCATTTTGCAATAAAAATCAGCACCATTGTGCAGATCTGTATCGTCAGCTTCCTTTGGTCTGATCATTCAAACAGATGGGTAATATGGATACACTTTTCAAAGTTCAGAGTCTGGTGTCTTACATCCTGGAATAATTTAATCTGAATTTAAAGACACTGAACCTCTTACTTTGTTCTCTGTTTGTTTTCATGAAAAAAGACACTTCCTGTTTTCAAATAAATTTGGAGGTAGTGTTTTTTCACTGCAGGTCTGTTCTTTGCCATTTCTTCCTTCTTTACTTATCTACTGTAAAATGCAGGGCTCAGTCAATCCATCCTCCAATACATATAAGTACATGAACTCAGAGACTTATCAAATTCCAGTTGCCACCTTGACTCACCTATAACTTTTATCTAGTTGGCTGATTCTAGCCATTTATATGAAACACCCAGGAAGACGAGAAAAGAAGGTTCCAGTGTCAATTAGAATTGGTGTACACAGGCAGCTCCAGTCCTCCCCTTCCCCCATTGGCACAGTCCTTTCCCCTTCTTTGAGGTTCCTTTATGCTTTCAGAGAGGCATCTGCCACGTCAGCTGGGGTGGGGTGGGGAAAGAACAGTCACTGTAGTCCCAGCACCGAGATCCAACAATGTTGGGAGGCTATAAGATTACCTTCACTCTTACTGGGTAAGGAGAGCCACGTAATGCTTCCATGATACTGCCATGATGTGATGAAAGAGACTTGCAAATGGCACAGGTTTTGTTGGTATTGTTGTCATATCATCACGGAATAAGCATTTAATGGCAGACTATATACCTCCACAAAAACAGATTTACATAAACATGAATATAGATTGTATAAAACAAACAAAATCATGTGTATTGCCACTGCCAGTATAATGAAATGACTGTAGGCAAATGAAGAGAAAGATAGGAAAAAGAAAAGCTAATATGCTTAACAGCATCAAGACTAGAAACAGTTTGATAAAGTGTCTATGTTCTTGGCAATTTCCTTTTGTGGTGGATTCTATGTACTGAAAATGGATATCTGAATTAACAATTTATAATCCAGAATGTTTGCATACTAACTATAGGCATGTTCACAGGGCAGGTGATATCAATATTCAAACTCTGTTAGTTCCAGGGAATACCTTTGAATGAATGGCAACTTCCGTCATGGAGTGGTGAAGTCAAGGTCTTCCTGTACAGACTTTCCACATTCTTTGAAAATGTTATACTGTAGCAACTCATCTATTTTCTAAGTATAGCCACTACAATGGAATATAGTCTGAAACAGGGCGACTATCTTTCCACACTGATCACCCATGTAGCTTTTAAAGCAGATTGAACAAACCAGCATGTCTAATGTAGGTTCTGTTACCAGTACATAGCAACATAGAACTTGTGTCTGGAATGATGGTGGTCGATATGAACATAAGAAGAGCCATCTTGTCCCACAGCTGTTATGAGCTGGCTGTGAGAATCCCCCATTGAAAGCCTTCTCCGTGAATCTGTCCAATCTTCTTTTAAAGCTGTGCAAATTGTTGGCCACCATTGCATCCTGTAGAGGTGGACTCCACAGTTTAATGATACAGTGTGAAGAAGTACCTTACTTTAGCTATTCTGAATCACCCACTAATCAGATTCATGTGAAGACCATGACTTCTAATACCATGAGAGAATGAGAAAATAGCCTCCTTACCCCCTTTAACACTATGCATAATTTGCACACCTCTATCATGTCTCCCCTTACTGGCTTTATATTTATGTGTCTGCATGTATAATCGCGCACGTGTGTGCCCATGCATTAACTGTCTGCAGAAATGGCAAAATGCAAAAATCTTTTCTGCAGATCAAGTACCACCAGTCCTTGGGGGAAAATGATTACTTTCTCAGTTAATTTCTGCATGAAAAAATTCAACAAGATTAGGAAGACAAAATCAAGTATTTCTACACTGTAAATAATGTGCCATTTTAACCAGCTTTGCTCCTGTCACACTTTGTGAACACAATGTTTAGATTTTATATTTCTTAAAGCATGCTGAAATGATTACATATAGTAGAATTTTCCACAAGCTTCCTTTTCAGCAGCAGAAAGGCATTGCCAGGGAGGCATCTTCTACACAACAGCTACCTCTGACTAAACAACTAAAGGGACTGTTGGCGAACAGAATTACTCTAAATTTTCCTCAGATTTTCAGATAAAGTATGGCACTGTTGGAGTGGCATCAGCTCAGTATGAGTGCCTTTCCCTCTGCAAACAGGCAACTCCAGAAAGTCATTAAGGAAAGATGCTGTTTTCAATCCCATGAGGTCATGTTGAAAATTCCAGTAGAAGCTCATGGCAGTTGCATTTTGTTCTGGGGATATGTATGGGGACATGTACCATGTCAGATATCATAACAACCCAGTAATTGTTTTTGAATGCTAAATTCTTGTGAACAAGTGAGTGAGTGAGCTGTCCAGTAATTCCTGCTGTAAATTTAATCTAGGCTTCCAACTCTAGCTTGCCTTTTCCTGGCAAACCAGCATTCTGGGTTCATATGCAACACTAAACAACCCAGGAATGGAGCATTCCTGGGTTGTTTGGCTGCTCTTGCTTACAATGGGATTAGTTAGTGTGAACTAGCACGCAGGTACAGTTGAGACACGTTTGTTGTCATGACCTCTGAAATAGGCCTCTCCTGCTCTTGTGTGCATACACTCTCTGCATGTGGGCATGTTACTTTAAGCTTATTGTTAACCATTACAATTGGTTGCCTTCTGAGTTTAATTTGACCCATGTCTTCCTTATCATGTGTACATTAGATACTCAACAAAATACGCATGTTAGTATAAAAGCATCTCATTCACATTTATTGCAGGTGTTTCAAAAACGTTTCCCAGAGATAGAAGAAATAGTAACTTGTCTGCTGTGTAGGTTTCTTTTTCCAGTTGTGCAAAGCACTTTTTTTGGCCAAGATCCTGCTGCTCCTTTAGATCTGAGCCTTTGTTCTTCATGTCTAATTCACTTCTCAGCAAGTAAATCAGTCAGGTCTCTGTGAAATGAGGCTAAGATTCCTGTAGAGCCTCGTTTTTCCCTCTGATAACACTATTTGGCATTGCGCACTGCCAAACAATAGCGCATAATCATATGTGGGGGGGAGGGGTTAAAATGAAAGAAATATTGAATTTTTTCACATTATAGTTCCCCTTCTCTCTTAAACAGGCTTAGACTTTGATCATTTCCTACTTGATCAAAAGAGTACTTTGATGCTGTTTGACGTATCAGTAGCTCATTGCTGCAAAATGCAGGAATACAATTCATTATTTCATCATAACTGTGTATATCTGAGTGGGCGTGTGAAAGATATTTAGAGTGTGCCTTCCACAAAAGGCTTCTACAAAAGGTGTAGCTAGAATATAAGGGCAACTGAAAGATGGTATAATAAAAATAGTGTGAAAGAAAATGGAAAGTGAAATTGGAAACAGTAGTAGCTGGAGCTGTTTTATTTCAGGTTACTGCACAGGGGTTGCTGGGAGAGGAAAAGACTTGTGTAGCAAGGAGAAAAGGAGCCAAAGGTATCTCATTTGTTACTCAGTCCATCAAAATGCCATAGACCAGCATATTGGGCCTTTGCTTGAGACAGTTCAGCATAAGTGCAGAAACCAGTGCTTGCAGCATTTCACATAAGGGAGCTAAACTTTAAAAAAGTGAAAGAACTGGTGGTGATTTAACAAACTTTAAAAAAGTGAAAGAAGGGTGATTTCATATTATTCTTTAGAAATGGGTCACAATTAGGTTCTGGTGCTTTCCCTTTGCCAATTCTATTTATAACACCTCCCTCGTTTGTATGGTTATTGTGACCAAGCTGGTGGTTTTGAACTTCTCTTTCCCAATAAACACATAAATTCTTCCTCCTGATCAGTTCACTGGATGGTTGTTCCACTTAGCAGCTATTTCCTAATTTGGTTACTTATTCACTATATGATACTGACTGAAAATAATTCACCACCAAACCAGCCAGGTTTTTCTTCATTATTTTTCATCAAAAACTTATACAAATCTTTTGCTACAAATAAGACAGCATTGTTTTCTTAAATATTAATAGAAAAAGGAGGGGATGGCCTTTGGATGAGAACCAAACTGGTACCCATCAAATATCCTTGACTACAACATTTAAGTAGAGATGTGTTAGGAACGCAATGGGGGTGAGAATCTGATATAGATTTTCTCAACTTGCTCTTGCATGTTACATTCCATCAACACTGTGTTGGTTCTAACATAATCTGATTTGAATTGAGCCAGTACATAGAATTCTGTTTTTAAAACAGACCAAGTTCTTGTCAATTTTTAAAAATAACCAACATTTTGGGCTCTGCTCTGCATATTGGATCTATTTGTGCAAGTTCTAGAAAGGAGGCCCAAATTTTGCATGACTTCAAGTGGTAGTACATTTATATGCAGTGAAAGAAATATGCTTACATAGTTCTCACATTAAATGCTACAATAAGAATAACTGTAATACCTAGAATTGAGCACGTCAGTCCAAGTTGCACACATAACAAATTGTGTCAGAGATGTGCAGTTCTCAGCTTTCAATGTGCACAAATATTTTGAAGCATTTTGCAGAAGCAAGGGACTGAGCTGGGTATGTGTGTGTTGGCTGCTGGACCAGAAATGTGCCAAAAACCATTTTTGATTTTATTTTATTTTTTTTTTTTGTTGAGTTCAAACAAGATGAGATTTCCATTGTCATGCATCCCTACTCTCAGCATCCCTAGACATAGGCCAGGCTAGCTGAGACTGATGAGGGCTGATCTCCATTACCACCAACCTTTGGATGCACTGATAGTGCAGATGGAGGAGCTCTGAGTTAAATAGCAGGCTGGCCTCAACCTAAGCAGAGCAGTGTTAGTAAGGCATGTGGGCACAAGTCATTGGTAAGCTCCTAGAGGCACCAAAAGGTGAAAGTTATGCAACTTGCCTATCAGGGATCTGCAGCTTGAGAGGAAAAGAAGGAATGCCTAAGTGAATGCAAAGGAACTGTGACTTGCAAGGAGGATACCTCTTGTCTGTTAAAGGTGAATCCAAGGGACAGAGGCAGTCTGGAAACTTTCCTTGGATTCCAAGTCAGGGGAGGCTCACTCTTACTGGTTACCATTGCAATGCATACACAGCTAGTTCCACAGAAGGTCTCCATTGTAAGTTAGCAAGGTTGTGGACCTGGGTGAGCAAGGTTGTACTTAGTGGCTTTGCCTGCCTGTTGTCTTTTCCCCAGTGGGAGAAGTTGTAGGGAGATGAAGTAACATTCCTGTTTCAAATGTAGGTAATACAGCAGCTAAACATTTACAGTATATTAAAACAAGTACCATTGCCCCCAGCTCCATAGGTTGCAAAGTGCTACATTCCCTTATTCATATGAATTCAGATAAGTGCGTCTTGCAATTTTGCAAAGATTCATTATTCATTATATGCCCCTCCCACTGCAATACATTGAAAATAAATACTGGGCTAGTCAGGATTAGATGGGCTCTGCTTTCTTATTATAGCTATAACTAGCTCTTTTCATTCCTGCTGTATTTGAAATTACAAAGGGTGGGGGGAGAGGAGAAGTGAGGATTCTAGTCTTTCTTAATGTCCAGTCTAATTTATCTGCCATACTAAAGTGACAAGAATGAAATGCAAAGCATACACATTCTTTTCAGCTCTTGAGCTCTCAAGAAGTGGTCTGTCCATTTGTAATTCAAAATCAAGGCACAGTTTGGCTTAAACATTCTTTTTGTTGTGTGACTAGCTTGTTCTTTTATTGAGTTGGTGAATTATTTTACATATATTTTGGTGTACCCTTCAATTAACAATAGTGAAAGAAAGGGGAAGTATCCTCAATGTTAAGATAAAAGTGATGCCTTCTCTTGAGGTTGGCAGTCCTAGTGGGGAAACATCAACAGATGCATACAGAGATCCTCTCCCACAGAAGGCTTCTTATCTTTGCCAACACTTTTTAGAAGGATGAGTTGCTGTTGATAATTAATAGGGTGAAAGAGATTTGTGGATCAAAGAAATGGGCAGGTAGAATTTCAAAATGAAGTACAACATTACGTTTCTACAATAAGAATTTCTACCTACTGCATTTGTATATTCTGAAGAGATAGAACCAACTAGGCATGTGTTTGAAGGAAGATTGTGCCTGCAGAGAGTAGGAGTATACTTTTGAGACTAAGACATCTATCTAAAACATTTTGTTCCATTCTTTAAACTTAAGCTTTTGATTAGGCCATTATCATGAAAATGTAACTGATGAATGGTAATAGGTTTGTCTGTGCTTTGCAGTGCTGAGGGTCAGTACTGAAGAGCTCCATTGAAACAAAGCAGTAAAGGACAGTTTGGTCTAAAAGGGGGTGGTTGGTATAGTTCCTCCTTAGTGATATAATACCCCACTTCTTAAGTATTGTCAGTTCTCAGTGTGGTCCATCTTTTCCACACTCCCCCAAGCCTCTATGTACTCCAGAAAGGGGAAAACAATATCTCATCCCTTGTTTTCAGCAACAGAAAAAATGGGATCCTGTTTAGAGCAGGGAGAGGGAAATAAGACAGGATCTGATACAAAGAAGCCAAGGAATCTTTGGGCACAATTCTTGCAATTTCTGATGGGCACATAATGGATTATTCCATTTACATTCCATACTGCAAAACCTATTTGCAGGGCAGACTTCTTTTTTATTAAGTTTTAAAACAGTACTAAAAATATCAACCATCACAAACATCGTAACTACTGAGTCAGCCCCTTACTACATATCTTTTAACGTTCTGTAATCATATTCAGATCCATTTATTGAATCTTAAAAAAACATTTTTAGATCTAAACCAAGTCCCGTTTCTCCAGCCAATTAAAAAAAAAAAAAAGTTCCAAATTTGATAGAAGTCACTATCTTCTTTCTCCTTCTGCGATAAGATCAGTCCATCCATTTCTTAGAGTCCCATTTTCCTTGACCAATATTAAAAGAAAGACTCTCCAAATTTGATAAAAGTCAGTATCTTCTTTCTTCTTTGATAGTAGCTTCAATCTAACCACCTCTACACAATTCCAGATCTTTTCATTTTTCTAATACTAAACAGATAAACTCCTCATTGTAATAGTTACAAATACGATCAAATACATTTTTGCTTACTAGTATTCCAGTCTAATATCCACT
>NW_025335589.1:12057222-12234714 GCF_004798865.1 Varanus komodoensis
TTTTAACCCAATTTATGTTCACATGTCTAACATCCATTTAGCATCTTTAAGGACATCTTATCTAATCTATTTAATGACAACAATTATCTATGATATCTTTTAAATAAAATTTTCTTTAAGCTAATTTATTAAAGTTTCATCTAGCTTACACTTCACTTAATCACATACAATTAATTCCTTATAAGAGTCCAGCTCCTTACAATCTTTAATATATCTCACTTGTAAAAAGAAATCTATTTAGTACAGCTCCTCCTACTCCCATAATAGTCATTTTCTAGTATAGCAACTTAAAGACAAAAGAGTCATGCAACTTAGCTTTTGGTCATTCATTTTTAAGATAAAAAAGGGAAAAAAAAGAAAAAGAAAAGAATCTCTCATTTTCCCTTATATCACCCACAAAGGAGGTGGGGGGAGAAAGAAAAAAGGGGGGGACTCCACTTCTATTCTTCTCCTTCTTTGTTCAGTTTAAATCTTGTTTTATAATCTCTTCATAATTCAACACATTTAAATGTAGAAAAGCTTCCACAGTTAAAATCATATACCTTAGCCTTTCCATACCACAATAAACATGCCAACCCATTTATACCATTCCTTTTTAAGATTTCTTTTTTACACCTCTTTCAAACCGCTTTTGTTTTAATAGGGTTTGTTGAAAATCAATATTTTTAAACTTTACATCTCCAGCCCATCTTTCTCCCCTTGGTGTTATTTGTTGAAAATCAACCCACTTCAAAGTCTGTATTTCAATCTTCACTATTTCTTGCTTCATCTTCAGTGATTGTAGCATTTGTTGTAGGTCAGTATTTATTCCCAATGGCTGTGTTTTTTGCTACAAATCAACCTTCACTGTTTCTTCTTCCTCAGAATCAATTTTAGTTAATTCAGGATCAATCCATCCTTCAAAAAAAATATTCCTTCCTTTAGTGGCCAAATTTGTTTCTTTTTATCCACAGTTTCAAATTTTTCAAATTTTTCATATACTTGTTGCATTTCTTGTATATTCTGTTCAGTTTTGGATTCTACATCAATCACCATCTCCTTAAAAGAAGCATCAAGCTTATCAAAGCACTTTTTTTGTACAATTGAGAAGATTTCCTGTTGTCTCAACATCACCTCTTGGGATATTTGTAAAGTTGTTAAAGATTCTTGTATTTCCAAAAAAAAAATCTCTTCAGCTCTACCATCGTTGCAATACTTTCAATAGCTACAAAGTGGCAGCCAAGATCAGTTCCACTTTTCTTTTCTCTAGCTCACTAGCGGTCAGAAGGTTGGCAAGTTACCAAATACTTTGGCAGAGGTCCCAGAAACGCAGGAGAGGAAATGGAGATTCTTACATCCTTCCTCTTTTCTCCCTTTTCTCTTTTTTTCTTTATGCCAATTAACAACAGATATAGTTTTTCCACAAGTAGCATTGCAAAAGGAAAATAGGAATGCTCACCCAAACAGTTGTCACATTAAAGAAGAAAACATCTGACAATGTGAAAAATATCCTGGCAAGTGTCCAGTTGATCTTGGCAGAAGTCCAAACAGATATCCAAAATGATTGGCCAAAGCTTTGAATTCCTATCATGTAATTGCACCTTAAAAATTAAACTAATTTTATACCCTTAGAGAGGTTAGAGGAAAAAGTCTTTTCTTCGGCTTCAACTTGGACAAAAGCCTCAGCACTCTTTCATCTCAGTCGCCACCTAAACATCCGGAGGGTTTTTCTTTTCTTAATGCCAAATCATAAACAAATGCAGCTTTTCCATGGGTAATATTGCAAAAGAAGTAAAAAAATATTTACTCAGCAGTTCCAATGCTTATCTAGCTAATAAAAATCCTAAGCTAATCTTCTAAGATGTCGAGAACTTGAAGGGGCTGAAACCACCCCCTATGTTACTCAGTTGAGAAGTACCTGAATTGCTCTCAGCAGGTATGAGATTGCCATCTCACATCAAGCCAAAAGTGTGCCCAGGCAATCTGTCTTCACCCCGACAGGGCTTAGGTGAGTCTCCCACGACTCACTGCTGAGTAATACCAGCGTGAGAAACAAACTCCGTTAATCACATCTGTCTCGTTCCAATGCCATCTTGGAATCCTAGACTTCTGTGTTAATGTGAGTCAGAGTCTTCCAGCTTTGTCCACTCTTCTAGCACACCTTCTATAGGTTGTGAAACTGCAATAAATTTCTTTGTTCCTTCTAGTGTGATAAAAAACCAATGCCTAGCTCCTCCATGCCCTATAGTCATAGGACTTGTGGCTTTGTGTAATGGGAGCTTTTTCAGAGCAGACAGACATCAGTCCTGGCTGATATGCTGACAGAGCACCTACTTATAATCAATAGAGACTAGTATCCTCAATTTCAGTGGAGCAGTTTATCCACTCTGGGGTTTTGTCTGAATTTTAAGGGAATTATTCATAGTTCTGGACCAATTCTGGGGATAGATATTAGCTAAATTGGTAGTTCCTTTAATGTTCTCACTAAACCAGAGTGATGAACTGTCCTATGGTCACTGGAAACCCAACTGCTTGTTATATGAAGTTGAAAAATGTGCTTTCATTTGTAGTACGAATACAGCTACATATTTTTAGTTTCTTATAGTTTCACTACACATACACCACACCTACAATGGTAAATGAACCTCTAGACCAAGATATCTGAAGAATGTAACTCATAAATGAGCCCTGTAACATAGCAAGACACATATCCATATAAATCTCATTCTTGTAAGTTGGTTTGTCTATATTGGAAATACCTCTATATTTTTCTAAGAGTGTTCATATTAACAGAACATATGACCTTTCTTACTATATTAATCAGATTCAAATGTGTTTACGTGTGTTATGTCATGAGACCACCACAAACCAACATTTTAACAGATGTAACTATACATGGATAGAACAGAATGCTGAACCTTATGGTCTGATGCACCATGGGTGCATTTATGGTTATGATTTGGCAATTTGCAACCATTTCTAGCAAAAATGCTCCTGTTTGTATTTAGAGTTGAGAGCAGAATGTATTAGCATGATTACCAAGAGAATTGGAATACATACATCCCTAAAGAAATATCAGCTAAGCAAGTTATTGCTGAAGGGAGAAAAAAGGGAGCTAGAAACTGCAGTTAAAGGCTGCTGTTGTTCCACAGTTAGGAGTGGGTGGTGAAGACACTTGGAGGAGTTGAAGGAGTAGAGAAGCTTTCAGTCAACAGTTGCTTGATTTCATATCAGTGAAAAGGGGGGTGCTCTTGCCTACTTTTGGTGTTTCACAGGGAGAGAAGCATAAAAGAAACACATAAAAGCCTGTAAAGAAGCTTCATGTGTAAATCAGGCCTTAGCAGAAATATTGGATAAATCTGTTTTGGAGTCCTATCATTTTCCAAGGTGCTGCTCGTAGTGTGAAGGCTGGTAACAAGGCTGCTCCTTCAATTATCTCAAAACGGCAGCCCCAGTAATGCAGTTCCTTGGCATCAGCAAGGGAAGGGCTTCCAGCCATCCAGGCACATTGAAGCTAAGCACACACAGAGACAAGTTAATTGTCTGAGTGATCAATTGTCCCATGGTGTTGATGCACTTGAAGAAAAGCATTAACCCTCCAGGTACCATATGGTGCCTGTGGTACACAGCACTGTACTTGTTCATGGTGTTCAGTAAAATAGAATTAAGACTTGCCTAGTTTGATGTTAGTTAATTTGGCAATGGCTCAGACGTGCTTCTTGCTAGGAAGAGTTGTTCATTAGCATGAAATATAACTGTTTTTATCACATTTATGTTCATCACAGAGCTATGTAATGAGGGAAGCAAGGAAAAAAAACTATAAAAGCTGCCTATTGCTAGGCAATAGCATCTAAGAAATATAACAAAATGACTACAGTATAGTAAAATTAAATACTAATTAGCATGATTTGTTTTCACTCAGAAAATCAGGTATCATACTGCAAGAATGTTAAGGAATCAGGATGCAATAGTCCCAACACAGTTAAATGCATGCCCAGCAAAGAATACCACACAGGCACAGTCCAAGTCTGCTAAGGGTTGATAACAGCAATCAGCAGGGGAAGCCATGTGTCTGACAATTCTTTATTTGAAGGTATCTTCTGTTTGAAGAGCTGTTGGGTCCAAGTCCAGTTTAAAGATAAAGAAGAGCAACAAGGGCCTTGAAAATGCTTGCCATTAATTAGAAGAAGGAGCAGCCCATAGGTCATTGGTCACAGTCTATTTAAATTGTACATTTTTCCTAAATTTGCATTCACACATATAAATCGGTACATGCAGATTTTATGTGAATCCTTTGTCCTCCTTTTTGGCTGATGTAGTTCCTCTTTGTTGGTGTGAACTTAGAGTTCTGGTGGAGGAAGGAGTGCACTTTCCTCTCCTGAACCACTGATGGGTGTGATCACTCATATGTTGAATGGGGCTACTTATGCATAGTCTTAGCATCAGCATCACAGAAGAATCTACTCCTAAAAATTTTCATAAGAATAAACTGGAACACCAGCAAACATTTTAGGGAACTATCCAAGCTCTATTGCTATAACTATCTGGAAGCATCATTTTCATTAAGAATTGCTTTCACTTTTCTACAAAGTTCTTATTTTGGTCCCTATGAGTTTAGTTTGAGTTAAAATGATTTGCGAAAGGCTATCAAGTAAATTCTGTGGCCAACATGAGAACTAATCATAGTTATTTACCTCCAGTGCACCAGCCACTGTACCATGTTGATAACATGGAAAATATAGGCACGTTATATGGATAACGTAGATGGAGATGAAACTAATTCATTGATCTATCATAACTTCTCTTCAACCTTCCTCTAAATGTAAAAATGTTTCTTTTGATGTACCACTTAGTGGTGAGAGAGGAAGGGGACAGAGAAATGGGAACAGACAGATATTTAAAAATAATAACAAAAGGTCCACCAGTTATGTGTAGTTCATTGCATATTATATCCCATATATCATATTTCTTGCATGTTGAATCATATCCATATAACTTATTTGAAACATGACATATCAATTCAAAGACCTTTTTTATTTTATTTTATTTTATTTTATTTTATACATAAATATTGTATGTTAATAAATATAAAAGTTATTCACATGCAGTTACATACTGGAAAATAAGCAAGGACAGATACAAAATTTTAATGATTAACTGCAAGATTTTGAAAATAGTATTTCAGAAGGTGTTCCAATAAGAACCTTCTTGTAAAATACATAAACAGTGAGTTGAAACCAGACCAAGCCAGTTGCACTTCATGCACTTTGAAATCAAGTCTAGTTGAGGTATAACTGTTTTTCCACTGATTTCAAGGAAATCCAGGTAACAATTTAGATCCATCCTATTGTATTTACAGCAATTGTGTTTTTCTTTTAAATAATGCTAATACTTTAACCATATTTTAGTGCTTAATTTTACTTTTAATTGAGGTTGTAATTAAAATCTGTATTTTCTGCACCTTTAAAAGAATGAAAAATCAATTAAAATGAAGCAATTAAAATATTTTCAGTATTTATAAAATGTATATAAATTAGAAGCTGGCAAGTTATAGTATCATTATGGACATTTCTCCATGCCGCAACGGGCTCCTATTATGTCTTTTATGTACGGAGTGGTTTACTTTGTAAGTATGTGGGTGGGAGGCAGGCAACATATATAACATAGTCGGGAGTAACAATGGATACCAAAATCATAGAGTTCCCAGAAATTCCAAATCTTCTTATGTGGAGCATCAGTCTGGCATTACTCAAATCCTTGCATAACCATGTAATTCAGCCCTAGTTGAATTACTTTTTGTCTTTTTTGTCCAACACCAGTTCCATCAAATTGCTGTGGATGGGAATTGTAGTCCAACAACCTCTGGAGGATTTTCCCTCTGTGACTTAGGCTATTAAAAAGTAACTTAAATGGTTCGAACCATCTAGATTTCTGGAAAGCAAGATCTAATGTAACAGAAAAATGAGTGTGTATGGATAAGATTATTAAACCAGTTACTAGAAAAGGCTGTATGAATGGAAAGAAATATTGTCGTCAGTGTTACAAGTTCTAATAAGTTTTTATAACAAATGGATACAATATGTACAAATGTTATTTTTTCTGCTTTTGTCTCAATAAATCTAGAAACTATTTTCTAACTTTGGAAGCCCTTAGGTGGATTTACATTGATGCTGTTTATAACATAATTCTGATCCCTTCTGAGAATAAATTGTGTAAATCCTAGTCCAGTATGCTGGCAGTATTTTTCTTCTTTGTCATTGTTGTTAAAAGTCACTAAATCAGATTCAGAAGAAATCAGAACTGAAAGATCTGTCCAAGCCAGCAAACATAAGTTGGAAACCTGAAGCAGTAGCAAATGGGAGGAAATCCTTAGCTATAAGCAGCAACCAGAATGAGAGAAAGACAATAGTCATTAGGCAGTGAAAGAACAGTTGTTCCAGAAGCTGAAACAAGAAATAAGTCTATACCTGTGTAGAAGGTACAGTCTAGACATAAGCAAAATATCTGATTCTCCAAAGTAACAGAAATTAAGCAATGCCTCTTCAATGAAATATAACGTTAGCTCTATCCCAGGCACATATACCCCGCCCCCACCAAAAAAAAAAGGTCCCCTTAGTTCAGTATGGTTTATTCCCTGGAAACAGGGCATAGCCCTTTAATCATTTACCATATTTTCATTTTTTTTCTTTTTTTTAGAAGAAAGTTTGGGATATAAATGGGGTTGAAGCAGCAGCAGGAGGAGAATCAACTGCTGCAAGAAACACAGGATAAAAGCATGAATTAGTGAAAGGTCTTGGCATTTAGGATCACTTGAGCTCCCTGAATCTTTCCCTTTTTTCAGCTAAATATTCAGCCTAGTATTACGAGATGATAGAAAATTTCAGCTCTGCAGTGAAATATACCAGCTGCTATGTATTTATGCACTGATCTGTTTTGTCACAAACCTTCAAAAACAGCCTGGACACCCTGCTAGGAGGATAGCAGGCAAACTACAGACCTTACTATGACACGGTGCAGTACTTCACAGTTGGGCTGCTATTGAAACACCAGTAGCGTTTATGAAAAATGGTTTATGATCATTCATATTACGGAGTCTCTTTGTCTTACTTTTTTTACATCAAGGTGCTCAAATGGCACATTACATTTCTTTATTTCCTTTGGTTACAGGGAATTATCAAATATTTTGTTATCTCTAATTCAATGTGCAATACTGGATTAGCAGCATTGCCTGTGTGGACAACTCTCTCTCTCTCTCTCTCTCTCTCTCTCTCTCTCTCTCTCTCTCTCTCAAACTTCTATGAAATCCGCACTATGCAGAGCTAAAAGATCTCTAATGGCTGTTGATTCATTGGCCTTCCTTCTAATCAAACCAGAGACTTTAGACCCCAAGCAGTGTAAGAGATTCTGTAGAATTACATGAGTAAAGTAGCAATGGAAAGGAAAGAAAGATTAGCATAGCCACCAATCTATTCTGCAGAAAAGACATCTCTAATTTTACATATCATGAATCTGTAGTTTGTAAGTGATAGTGTCAGGAAATCTCAGTCAGCAGTGCCTGGAGAATGTATGCTCAGATCTGTACAGAAGACCTTATCATCAGTCTCAGCAGTTTACTGGCAGAACACCCAGGTACCCCTTTGACAAGGAGGGTGGCCAGAACCGACTACAAATTCTCTGAGCATTTACAGACTGTTTTATATGTTGTGGGTCACATACACAGTTTTAGGGGTGATGATGAGGGAGAATGGATACAGTGCATAGAACAATACAGGCACAGAACAATGTGATGTTAACAGTGGCAAGGATGTTGCAAAATGTTGCAGCAATATAAGGTGATTGGGTGATTAATGACAAGGCAAACAGCTGAGCTCCAGGGTAAAGTTTTGGCATGCAGTGGAAGATGATTGTATTAGGACAAGAGACTCTATTCAGCACCACCTCCTGCAGCCAGTGAGCTGGTCAGATACTTTTGTTTTAATTTTAACTGCACAGTAGCTCAGGAATGTAGTGAGTTCTCAAGAAAACTGGAGCCAAGTGCAAACATTCCCGAGGGATTGAACTTGATGCTTTGTAGCTAGTGGCCTCAGGCAGATTGTGTGTGTCTCAGTCTACAGGAGAATAGATGAATAATGGAACAGCCGGCCTTCCCAGGCATTAGGGAGCTCGCCCAAAAAGTTCTGGTCCTTTTTGGCTTACAGAAGCAAAGGCACTGCTGCTTGATTTTACATTAAAAAGACACACCAGGGCATTCTTTTTATTAAAGGTTTTATTTGGACTTTCCCAACAATAGTGAAACACTCTCAAGATGGAGTCATAAGATAAATATAATTTATTTACTTATTTATTAATTTGGTATATTTATATCCTGCTTTTTCCCTTACATAATTATCCTCTTCCTCTCAATCATATTCTCACAAGATCAGCCCTGTAAGGTAGGTTGGGCTGAGCATCTGTGACTGGTTCAAAATAACCCAGTGAGTTCCATGGTGAGTAGGGACTAAGGGACTAGAACCCAGATTGTCTGAGCCCCAGTCTTGTGCTCTTAACTGGTACATCACACTCACATACATGTTAGATGCGGCTAAAAATATATACTAAAACTACTTAATATCTTGGTTATTTACTGAGTCATTTTGGGCCTTCTTGCAACTGTATGAGCTCTTAAAGAGCTGAAGCTCCCCAGTACTGCCACATTCACCATTATTCTGGTGATGATGGAGAGGGGAGGAGGGAGAGAAAGAGATGTAGCAAACTCCATCCTTTCTGATCCCATGGCTGCTTCACCTCCTACAAAAAAGGAAAGGAATGGAAGGGATGGGAGGAGGAGTGTTTGGATGATGGTCCTGAAGGCCAGTCCTTAAGAATATCTGGAATTTTCAGTTGGTGAGAAATGCAGAAGTTTGGCTGCTAAGAGGTGTGTGGGATTGGGATCCATATTATACCAGCCTTGAAGGACCTGCAGTGGCTGCCAGCTGCTTTCTGGGCTCAATTCCAGTTATTAGTTTTCACCTTTCAGCCTCAAATGACTTAGGAGTCAGGACCGTCTGCCTCATAGGGAACCTGTCTAGCTCTTAAGAGCTACATAAAAGACCCTTTTCATGACTCACAGGGGCCTGTTTTCTTGGGCATGTGAAGGCTTTCTCCTTTGCTGAAGGACAATTGATTCCCACTTTCTTGGTTTTGAGAAAAACTTTGCAGCTGCATCTTTTAAAATCAGGCTTTTTTACATTACCTATCTGTTTTCATGTTTCACTGCCTTGGATTTTAAAAATTGCATTAAGTTTCTATTGTTTCAAATTGTTTACAAAGGTATCAGTTTCAGGTACCAAGTCTTAACATTAAGAAATGGAAGGTATGTGTGTGTGGGGTTTTTAAAAAATTAATTCTAGGCCAATTGTATTCCATTAGTTGTGCTCTGGTATAACTTGGATGTTCTTATAGCTGTTCCCCAGCCTGAGCTCCCAGAGAATATACATCAGTAGAGACAGTCATCTGAAACTATTTGCTTTGAAGGGACTTTCTCCATATTTCCTGCATGCATGCACCTTGGGCTGAATGGTGTAAGATGATCCTTGAAAAGCTGAAGTTCTCTATGCCTTCCATGATGCAGGCAGGCACTTGATATTTTCCAACTGCTGTGGGTTTCTCTTTCCCAGTTCTTTCACTTCATGCCAGCATTTTTCCAGTGAAATGATTTGTGACATGAATAAATGTATGTTGAAGGAATTGCCCCCTCGCTCTGCATTTGCTTCCAGGCAAACAGCAATGCCCCTAAATGTCAGGTCAGGTTAACTTTAAAATTCTAACTTTAAAATTATCTCCTTTGAACCCATATTTTTATTTACTGCCATCTGTGGGAGGGGGTATATATGTTGTTTTCTTCTGGCCTTTTGTTTCTAGTTCCTCCAGGTGTTTTCTCTCCCCTGGCTAAGACTGACAGCTCTTTTACCCTCCTTCTCCTGTTCTGCACTGCATTTATCTTTTTCACTACAGCTAATAAATGGTTTGATTCACATTTTCTTTTACAGATCCATTCATTTCTATTTTTTTTCTCTTGAAATTCTATTCTTCTAGCGATGAGGTAGAGCACTACTACCCAAGACCACTTTAGCGAAGGGCAAAACTGTTAAGCTTAGTCTTCTCATTTTACACTAATTCTATCTATCCTGATTCCTAAAACTGTATAAATGTGCATGTTTAGGGACACATCTTTGAAACATACACATTTTCGGTTAATACATCCATGGACTAAAGTGCCTTTGTCCACATTTTAGAAATGCATACTAAAACTACATTTTTTGCTCATACATTTCTCAAATACGCATATCTTTTCAATTTTTTTCAGTCTTATTTTTTCTAATAGTCTCATTTCTATCCACATTTTTAGACTGGAGAACTTCACTGCACAATCCACAAAAATGCAGCTGTTGAAGGCGAACTGCATGGTGGTTTGACAGTGCAAATGTGAGCTAAATAAATTTCTTTTCCATCCCTGCATGAAATCAGGGGACTGATGGAAGACTAGTGACATTTTGTTCTGGAAATATATATGAGAAGGGTGTTTTGCAAGACGATTCTTATTGCCAATAGCTTTCCAGGTTCTTGCTGGATGTTGTTTTAAGTTTTAAATCCCAAATGGCTTAGTGCCTGGCTGTTCAGGGGACCACTTGCCTTTCTATGAATCTGCCTGGTTATTAAAATCTGCAGGAGAGGTCCTCTTTATGGCACCTTCACCAACAGAGACATGGCATGGATAAAAAGGCTTTCTGTTCTGTCAGTCCCAAATTCTGGAAAGGGTTCCCTCAAATAAATCTACAATTAAAATCATCATTTATAATGGGTGTGAAGATAATGTTAGTAATCTAGCCTTATCAATTACATATGGGATTTTAAAAATGTTCTTTTTATTGTTTTAAGGTTTTGTTTTAAATTGTTGCGAACAACCTGATGGCCTTTTAGCAAATAAGATGGTGTATAACAATGAATGACAATAGAGTCAGAGATGTTATTGGCTATACTTACTTTACTATCTATGCCTGTTAGCTTTCACTGAGATGAGATGAGGCTGTGATGATATTAACAAGAGAATGATTTTTAGTGGGGGCATCTTGGTAGTAGAATACCAATTGCCTGCCTTCTAGTTCTAGTAGATAAATACATAGGAAAAAATAAAAGGAAAAAGTCTATTCTTTTTAGTCCTTCATTTTCAAAATTACATTAGTGCATTTCAGACATTTGCATTGTTTCCGATTTTTAACTTGTTCACTATTTTGTTTTCTGTTTTATTTTCAACTTACAGTAGTTACACACTCTTTCACTATGTTACTGTGTGCCTAGTTCCATAATGTTGACTCTGAATGCCAGCATCTTTCCAGGGTTTCTGCAGGGTTTCTGCAAGTCAGCTACAGCAGATTTCAGCCATATAACTGTGGTGCTTTGGGCAGAGGTGAAGGACGGTAGAATGGTGGAAGGATACCTTGTATCTGGGTGGGCCTCCTCCCCTGTCTGCCTCCCTAAATAACCCCTTTGCCTGCTCCCTGAATCCACTTTTCTGGCCTAAGAGATACAGCCTGTGCATTTCTTTCTGTGCTGGTTGTCAGGGATTCTGAGGTTCTGCCTTGTGGGCCATTGGCTTGTTCTGTAAGAATTCATATAGTTAACGATTTCATTGTAAAGAAATTATTTTCCCCATGGTAAAATAATACTGTATTTATGCAGTCTTTTATATTTACATAATTCATAATAAAAAGTTGAATAATATTCAATTATTTACATTTCAGTCATTGCATTATTTAATAAGTATTTGATACACAGTTGGGACATAAATCATTCATATAGAAGTTTCACTTACAGACTGCCATTTCTATTAATGTTTTAATCAGTTTAACACAGTTCATTATGAAATATAACTTAAAAATGCATCTGTTTATATGGATGTGTGTATGTCTGTGTGTATAAATACATCCCTTGGTCATTAATTTCCTCTACTATCAGAGGAATTTAGGGCCAATGCACCTGAGATGCCTAAATCTCGATTATTTAGCCTCCAATTACTTGCCATGTGCTCTGAGGATGTGGCTAAACATTAGACTCATCCTGCATTAAACTCAGCCTGCAGTTTGTCATCAGATACTTCTCCTGTGCACCATGAAGTGGAGAGGTCTAACTTGCCTTAAGAATAAATCTGAGGGGAACCTCCTTTCCATTTATCAGCTGTGAATGAGTCATTAAGTTTGCCTGCCATTGCAAACATACCAGATTTGGACTTCTTAAACCTAAATATTAAATTAAAAACAGGTATATGTCAAAAATGATATTTGTACAACATGTAGTTTACAAAAAACAAACAAATAAATACGCACTCTAAAATGTATCAATTTGAATGATACCTAAAGTTTATTTATTTATTTATTTATTTATATCCTGCCTTTTTCCTGCAAAGGGCTCAAGGCAGCTTACATCTCCTCCTCCATCTTACCCCCACAACAACAGCCCTGTGAGGTGGGTTGGGCTGAGAATCTGTGACTGGCCCAAAGTCACCCAGTTGGCTCCATGGCTGAGCGGGGACTAGAACCCAGATCGTCTGAGTCCCAGACCCAGCTCTTCACCACTACACCACACTGGCTTTCTTAGGCTTAGGGTTAGGGTTATATCTGGAATAATGCACACTAATTTGTCCCTATACGTCTGTTTCATCTAGGAAGGGGCCTGTGGTCTTTAGCTCATGAGTTCAGAGGTTAAGGCTTAGAAGTTTCTAACACAATGACTGTCATTGACTGACATCACTACTGACTTCAGAAAAGGCCCTAATATGCAGGCAAAGAAAATCATCCCAACATCTCTATGACTTGTGTTGGAACTAGGGCTGTTGGAGAATTTCTAATGGATTCTAATTGTCTGGATTCCTGTGCATTGAACTGCAGGTTCTTCAGTGGGCTTGCTTTCTTGAGGTTCAATAGATTCTGTGCATTACTGGACTGTTATTTCTAGATTTAAATGTTGAAAAATAGAACATTATCATCATATCATATCACTGACCAAAAATGCAGAGAATTTCATAACACAATGTGTGAAAACATGTATTTTGGAGGGATTCAATACATTTTAGAGATGATTTGTACATTTGAGCGAGTGCATATTTGCACAAGTATGAACAAAAATTAAAAAAATATTTTTAAAAAATCTTTCAAAGAAGACAAAACAGAAGGCATTTAACCATCTGTAAAACACAGAGAGACCAGATTTTTGAAAATCTACACAGTCCTGGCTGGCTGTGGGCCTTGTAAAGGGGGCCTTGGTGCAAATGAATGAAAGTCAAGAACTCTCAGAACTCCAAGAAGAATTCTAAATTGATCTGCACTTGCCAGCCTCAACTTATGAGTTCCCCAGTCCCTCCTGTAGTGATTTTCCAACCCTGCAGATGTGAGGAATGGGGTAAGAGAAACCAGGAAAAAAGGTAAGGAAAGAGAGATGCCACTCAAGGAAAGAGAAAAGGGAGAAAAGATAGCAAACAATATGTGGGTGGGTGGTGAGATTAGGGTGTGATATCATAGCTTGGAGTAAAATGAACACTGAAGAAAATTTCAGCTGCTATAATGGTCACCTCTGTACTGCAGGCAAGCTTCAAAAGAGCAGATACCTTTACATCATGGGGACACATACTTTGGTGGTGCTACTAAATCAAGAGCAGGTCTAACATAGCTTGCTTGTATCAGATTTTTTAAGGTACTACTAAAATGGTGGGAAACGCAGCACAGCATAGATGATGCTTGTTTGAATATGACATCCTCCTGGTTTTCCCTCATGTACTTCTAAAGTAATTACAATCTATTACATCCAATTGAGATAAAGACTCAGAAGAGCTCTCTATTTCAGCATTAAATGGTCAGATGAGTGACATCTGAGATTTTCTTTTGGGTAGGTGTGTAATTTTACTGCCACTTTTTGCTGAATGGATTTTGAAGTATTATCCATTTCTGTGCTTTTTGGTAAATCATAATAGAGTGTTGTGACAGTTTTTCAAGCCATGTACACCAGGGATCTGGGGTGGATGCAGAGAGAGACTAATATGGAATTGCCCCGGTTAAAATGCATAGATTGGTGAGAAATAAAGTGGAAGGGAAATGACAATTAATAGACTTTTCATTATCAAAAATGATATATGATATCACAGAATGGGTAAAGACATTTATTCTGCTTTCATATATGTTAACATTCAGATCTCCAAGGTCTTAAAAAGTTATTATATTACTGCCAGGTGAAATACACTTTTAAATCCAAACTGTCGATTTGTGGCAATATAAGTATGGTGCTAGTACTGAAGTTAATGAATGTTCAGATTAATATTTGACCAATATTTTCCCAAAGGTTAGTTCTGTGCTTCTCCAGAGTTTAGTGCATAGTTTGCCTACCTGCACCCAGTTATTGAGAAAATTTTTGATTCATGAAAGTGAAGTTTAGAAGTCCTTGGTTGATTCCACTGCAATGCAAGGTATGTTTTTTTGCCGTGATAGTATACCAAATGCTATGGAAGGGAGGGAAATAATCAAGACACCATAAAAACTAATTAGTTGTACTCTTCTACAAAATTGCTCCTTTTCTTCTACAAATTTGCTTCTTCAGATATTCATCCTCATGTGATTAGAAGCATGTGATGAGTGCAGCAAGGCCAAGTTCACTAGCCCCTCTCTCTTCATCACATCCCTGGAGTTCAGCTTCACCTGCCCCCCACCCCACAATATATGTCCCTATCTTTGGAAGGGTCCAAAGATTAGTGCTAGGCCACAGGCTTTGCATATGGGAGGTATCAAGTTCAACTCTCAGTATCTCCAGGTAGAGATAGGTTTCCATCCTGATACTCTAGGGAGTTGCAGCTGTTTTTTCTTGACAATAGTGTGTCATATTAATGAATGATGTAACTCAGTGTAAGATCTAACTGTCTGTGGTACTGTGAGTAGGTCTGAAGGATTCCTATCCATGTCTCCACATAGAGTCTCCACATGCTTTTGAAGTAAGCAGGCTCCCCACCTGAGACTTTTTCCTTCAGCACATGGAGGGTGGCAGTGATGGGAATGGCCGCAATGGCTGCTTTCTTTTTCATAGGATTCTAGTCACATGATGGTTATGTGCCACCGGGTCCATTAACTGACAGAAAGGCTTTCACATATCCTATTTACTTAAAGGTATTCCTATGTGGATGAAAGCTTCCTGGAAAGGCAACATGTTGGATTAGCCTCTCCTACATCTTGCCTTAGGAAAATACTTTTTTGCAATGATATTTCCTTACTTTTAACATTTCCTTACTTTTAACATTTCCCCATATGAACTCGTTATGGTCAATTGATTTTTGTCTTGTTTTGACAAAATCGCATCTTCACAGACTAATTCCATCATGTTTTCACCTGAGTGCAACTTTGATATAAATCTGAAATGATAGTGCATTGCAGTTCCCTTGTTCTGCATGGCTTTAACTTCAGAGATCTATATACCATGTTATATTGATTTCCTGATCAGGCCATTGAGTGTTGCGTTGCTTGACATGTTGGTATAGCCTGCTCCTGAAAAAGCTATGCACTGAAAGAAAACAATGTAATTGGGAAAGAATATTTTTAAAAGATTATTAGCAGCTTTAGCACAGCAGCTTCACTCTTATTTTACAGAAGAGGGTCCAGCAAGTAGCTGGAGCAAAATTTAGATATACTATTTTTTTATTGCTACTCATGACAGCTGAAATAATCACAAATGCCCTTAGTTTATACTGTTGTCTCTGCAGTCTTTCATCTATACTGTAAATGTTATCACTGCTTTTTCCATCTTCCACCTGAAACCTTCAAGAGAAGGTTCTTGGCGTACATATTAGAAAGAACAATCACAACTCTATGCTTTAGGTAGACCATTCATAGTTAATTGGTTAGCATCTTCCCAGATAGTTTATGGCACTCTTTCACCCTCACCGCTTCCCATTGTTGCCCCCTAAAAACTGACACTCAGTTCTTATCAATCTCTTTATGAATGTGCTTCCGCACTTCCCCATGAAAGATTTTGCATACTTCTCCTAACTTGACTGAATCCCACTTGTGCTGTTTTTAACATGTGGATGGCGCTGATTTAGCTTCATAACAATATTGAGTTAATAATATTTATTCATGGTATTTATTAATTTATTTAACTTCTATACCACTCAACAGCTGAAGATGTCTGGGTGGTTCACAATAATTTCTCAAAATACAAAAGAGATGCAATAAAAATACAGGTATAAATTTCCAGTGTACATTTTTTAAATAGTTTAATTCCAATATATGATAATGTAAAAGTTCAAATATCTGAAACAATTAAAACAGCAGACATAATCCATCATCTGCCATTAAATACATTGATATATATAATGTACTGATTACCTCTACGCTATCAGGTAATACTTGGCAGTAGTATGGTAACTTTTCAAGTCTTGGATATGTTTGAGAAGTAAGGAGGTTGCAGAATCTTTTCAGATCCAGCAGTTCCTGCAGATCAGAATGCTGTTATCTGTTAGAATATACCCTTTCTCCAAATTTTGTAATTCAATGTTTGGCTCTAAAATGCACATTAATGCACACTTTATATAAAAATGCATACTCAAGTGCATATTTTATAGGAAATGCATTTATGTACATTCTTAGTTGAAAAGTCATACAAAAATCTTGTGTCCAATATAAATGCAAATTTTTCAAAATATACAGATAATCTGGAATATAGTTATGATTGAGTACATGAACAAACTGTCACAGATAAAAATAGGCTAATGCATAGCTAGAGATAGCCTAAATTTGTTAGTGAAGCCCTGTGTTTCATTTTACTTTTAATGCCACAGTTAAATTCTTGCATATTTTAGATTCATGCTGGCATCAGATGTTCTAAAGAATTTCTATCTTTTTCTTCGACCCCATAGTGAGTGTAGATCCCAAACAGTGGCTTCCAGCATTACCACAGCACTATCAGAAAGCCCTGCAGTTGAGAGTCATCTCTTGATGGTGCAACTGAAAGAAAGTGTAAATTCAACCATCTGGAATGCGACAAGGCAGTTCAGCTTATAGAAGGGAGCTTTGCTATCTTATCCCATTCTTGAAATGATAATTTGGGCTATTTTCTAGGATGTGCTGGTATTTATTTCCTTTAATATAATGGGTTTACTGCTGGTGGACTGCCAGCTTTGGGAACTGAATTGTTTAAGAAGTGATTCACCTGGAAAAAATTCCATTCTAAACAAGAAATAAAAGGTAAGCCTGAATGCCATTCTAGGTGAATACTTTAGGCAAGTAATAACACTAATATTGCTGTATGAAGCATTTATGTTAAAATATTGATTAGCAAGTTTTATATTGTGCTGCACTTCTAAACACATTCCAGAGCAGTGAACAATAAAATATAAAAATAATAAAGCACTATATTAAAATGAAATAACAATAAAATAATGGCTGGTCAGTCAGAGAAGCCTTCTTGGAATAAAGTTTTTCAGAAAGTACTAAAACACCCCATAATGTTGGTGGGCGTCTGACTTCCAGAAGTAGGCATTTCCACCAAAATGGCACCATCATGCCAAAAGTTGTTCTCCAGGAACACCAATAAGGTCATAAATCCATGTGGGACCACAAGGAAGATGTGGTGGTTGGGTGGGTTGATAAGTGATGAGGTGTTCTTTTGGGATCCTGGTCCCAAGCTGTTTAGGGCTTTATTTACTTGTACCAAAACCTTAGCTTTGGCCCAGGAGTGAATAGGCAGTCCATTAAGAGTGCAATCCTATGGCCTCCTGACCTTGTCTGGGAACTGTAGGATTATCAGAACTCCAGCCCTGATGTACTGTAATATTGGAGCTGGGGTTTGAATGCAGAATCCTCCCCTCCCCTTAGAGCTGGTGTAGAAAGATGGACATAGGTTGCTTCTTTTAGGCTGGTAAACACCCTCAGAGAGAACTAAAGAGGTGTGATGAGAGGGCAGGGAGACAAGGTGGAACTAACAACTTGCATTGTACCTAAATAGTAACCATTCTCCTTAGTCCCCCCTGTGGCACTTATCCAGATGGCTGAAAAGGGCTACCTAGATTGAAAAACAGGGCATGATGTGTGAGGGTAGTGAAAATGTTGTGTCTTAAGTTATCGCCTCCCTGAGACACTGAATGCAAAAATGTTAAATAAGTACATATATAAAAAAATAAAAAATAAAATGGCTGCCACCATGCCTTGCTCCACACGGTGGACGCATGTAAGACTCTGAGTTTGGAGGCCTGTGTCCATTCAACATGGAGAGCTTTAGATTGCACCTTAAATTGTCCAATGCTTGAAAACAGCAAATGTACCAGATGTACAAACAAAAAGTATCTTTAAGATACGTGCATGTGTAGAACAGAGGTGCAAACCCCAAGGTTTATTTGGGTGGTGGTGGGGGAGCTTATCCACTTTATAGGCCTACCCCTTTTTCTCCCAGCCACTAATTATTTGCTGGTTTCTTGGTTGAAATTCCTCCCCTAAGATTTAGATATCATTGCTAGGAGCTTTAGGTAAAAAATGCTGGTCATTGGGGCATTTGGGCCCAAACCCTTTTACCTGTGGCTCCATTCACTATTAGGACATGGTCACTGACAGATTTTCCAAACTGGAATTCAGCTGTGATTGATTTAAAACTTTTCTACTGCATTCACCACTGACCAGCACCACATCCAGCAACTCAAGTTAAAACCAACTAGACATTAAAATAGTGGGAACGTAAAAAGAGGTTTTGCCCCCCTGCCATCAAAAGACACATGTACCAGCATGCATTCTCATCCTGAGTAAGCCAACTAGGTGGGAATTCTTGTTTGTTTATTTCATTATTTATCTATATAGATTTCTTCTCTGTCTTGCTGTGTATGGTAAAAATTGATCAATAAATTCAGTTAAGTGGAAACAACAGTAAAAACAATAACAATAAACAGAACAAAAACTGACAGGATATATTTTTCCCACTATAAAGGGTGGCTGTGGGACACCTCATCCTTATTGCAAAATAATTGGCAGAGTGTAGGATTGCTGCAGCTATAGCTGGCTCAGGATTTACTAAAACCAGTAGAATGCTTCAGAGTGGAGTTGGTCCTTATTCTACCTTATGTTGGTCCTCCCTCACTCCCCCCTTCCCTCATTCAATTTCATGTCTAATTCTGCTGTGCTGGAATCAATCTATGGATCACAGTTACATTAATGATCAGCATTCCCATGAGAAGTTTCCTGTCTTTCTGGTATATCATTTAGAATAACTCATTCCCCACTCCCCACTCATACAGCTACCATCAGTGGGGTTGAGGAACAAGGATGGCTTGTAGTTATGTTTTTGCCTGAATTATGAGATTACTATGCCTTGGGGATGTAGGAAAAGAAACACCACAGACATGACAGTCTCCATGGGAATGGTCCCTAGCTTAAAATCAGTGGGAAGCACAATATAACAATATAGGGACAGGGAAATTTCACTTCCATCTTTCAGCACTAGAGGCAGCAGGAGGCATAGACATCATTGCCAGCTAACACACCATAGTTTCTGAGTTTATTAATTGTGCAATATGGAAACAACCAAACCCATACCATTAGAGGAGGAGGAGAGAAGGAATGACACTGAAACACTACAATTTTTTATCAAAATTTAAAAAGAGCCATAGCCTTAATTGCATGTATATGTGTCTATATTTAGAACAGAACATACTGCTGTTATTAAAAATAATTATGTGTAGACTTCAACAAAGGCACCCAAGTATTCATATATGTATCCATTTCTAGAGGTGTTATTCCAGGAGTCTGTTTACCCTTCCAGTGTTGTGATATTAGGCTTTCAGCTGTCAAAGAGGCATGAAAAATCAATTTACATTGACCTTGCATTAAATTCTAAGAGATGAGTAAGTAGTTCAAAAGAACATCTATATCCATCAGTACTAAAGAACACTCTGAACATTTATCTGAACATTTACATCTTCCCAAAAGGAAATGGCCATGGGCATTGTCAAAATTATATGAAGAAGAGAAGCATTAGTAGCACTGTACCTCCAACAAACATCCCATTTTCATTAAGCCTTTATCAAAGGGATACTGAGAGCCCTAACGTTGTGCTGTCCAGTATGCTCAAAACATATATTTTTTTTTACTTAGGTGCAGCCTGAGATCTGTGACTCCCTGAGAAATAGACAATAAGAAGAACTCCATTGATTGAGCAAGATGTGGTGCTCCATTATTCCATTCTTGCTTAAGACCCTGTGTATCATATTTATTCAGCAATAATGGGTATTTATACACATGAATTGTAGTCTGATTGTAACTTTTCAGCCTCAATCAATACTTCCAATAACACAGGCAGCTCTGAAGCTGTAAAAGCAGCAGGACCAAACCTGTATTCCAATAAATATTTCAATTGCATAGATCACGATGCATATGTAGCTGACAAGTATGCTTATATAGTAAGGCAGAAAGTAGCAAAAAAGAAAGACAGAAGAGCAAAGAGCAAAGAATGAAGAAATCAGGACAGACAAACCAATCCAAAATAAATATTAGCCTTTCATCCAAGTCTGCCAAAATATGTGTTTTGGCAAATTCTCTCCACAAAGTTATGGGTTTCCCCATAAGGTTAATTGTACTTATGAAAATAGGTCCAACTGCACTGGGTGTGAAAATATGTCTCACAGCTCCCCTGCTTCCACAACTAGAGAGAGCACTTCCAGTTTGGTATGATGAGAACGTAATGCAATCACTTGGAAAGAGGATCCAGAAATGAAGATTCCAAAAGGGAGGTGAAATTAATCTAAGTTTTAAAAAGACCACAATCTAGTACAAGTCAACAAATAGAGCTGATGGTAAAAGGCAAGGTCAGAGAGCCCAGATCGTCCCTCTTTGAAAGTTGCATCCTTTTCCAGGATATTTGTAGTGGAGCAGAAGCCTGTAACAATTAACAAAACAAACACAAAGCTTTTAGAACTACTTGTCAGATATAAACAAACAACTTGAGGTATTATATTAATTTTTAGTGCTTTTTTTGTAAAATAAATGTGCCGGAACTCACGTCACCGGCAGAAAGCACGCGACCACACACACCAATCCCAAGCCAAGAGCAGCGCTCTCACTATCTCACTATCAGATAGCAGACAGCAGACACAAAAGCAGCCTGCAGGCACTATGTTAATGATGTTTGCTGCTGATCTGCTACGATTCAAAATCACTTCGTAAAATCCATTCGAAAAAAAGGTGCTGGAACGCCGTTCCGGTCGTTCTGTGACAAAAAAAGCCCTGATTTTAAGTATGTTTACCCTACTCTAGTAATGTGTGAGAAATCCAGTTTGGGGGTGAGAGTCCATTGCATTTCCTCAGTTCAATTCCCTGGACTTCAGCCTGCTTTCTCTCTGCTCTGAGTCTGCCTTATGCTGAGCATTCATGTGGGAATCCAGCAAGAAGCGAGTCTTCAAGGCCAAATATCCACAGTGCAAGCAAAGTTCTGCTTCCACATATGTGATTTGCAGGTTTTCTGTGCTGTGCACACTTTATGCAAAGAATTATATAATTTGACTATTATCTGCAAAGAAGTTGCTAGCATCCGCAAATGTTTGCATACTTGGTCTCAGCTTGGTTCTCTTTCTGACCAGGGCTAAGCATAGGAAAATCTCTAGTGAGCATAGGGAAGCCTGATTCCAACCTGATCTTCACATCTCTACCCTTCCCCACAGAAAAAAAACTGCAGATGCCCATCTGTCAATGTCCCCTGAGACCTCATTAATCCACTTATTCTAATTTAACGTAATTATTTCCGATATATCTCTTGGGACAAATATTCTGAGATAGGCATTGGAGTCAGCACCAAGTCTAAATTGCCAATTAAACAACACATTATGGGATGTATTATTTCCAATAGGCATGAGTTCTGACATTTACCAACTAATAGTTTAACTAGATAAATGTCCAAAAGCATTAATCATTTGGATCAAAGCCAGTTCAGAAAAATGGTATTCCACAATTTACAGTAAACAATCATCAGCATAGAGAATAAGCTTAGTTTCCAACTTAATATGCACAAGGATCCTAATCCAAAGGATTAGGATTTATCAAATAGCACATGCCAGCAGTTCCAAACATAAATTAAATATCAATGGGAAAAGGGCATCCCTGTCTAGTACTTCTCCCAAGTTAAATTAATGGAAACAACAACATTAAATCATGACAAAACTGCAGTGGTCCTAACTCTGGCTCTAGATGTTTCATACAAAATATTAACCCATTACTGAAATTTTAGAGAAATCCAATTTCTCAATGTGACAAATAATGATTTCCAATACATTCTGTTGAAGGTCTTCTCCAAATCCAGAGAAAGAACAGCGGTTGTGTACATTCAAGGGTTTGGAAAAACCCTTTCAGAATCTGCTCCTTAGTGTCTGCACACTTCCTCTTGAGCTCAGCTGGGTCCTACAAACTGAATTGAGTCAACAGGTCAACCATGAAAGTTTACATACTTGGTTGAACTACCAGCTACACATTTTCCATCTGCATCAGCTGCAGGATGCAACCATCTTCCCCACTCATTCTGCCCTCTTCCTGTTTTTACTGAATTCTGTTTGGTTCAGTTGGACTAATGTTACAGTCCAACTTGTTGTGGTCTGTCATGCAGAATTACTATTACTATTTTAATATTAGCATTAATCAATGAAATAGGTCAATAATCAGCACAGAGGCTATGATCTCTATCTGGTTTATGAATTACTGTAATTAAGTTTAAGTACTCTGCTGACAGAGAGCTGAATTCCAAAAATAGAGCTAAGTTACTTGCACTGATATCAACCTTCACCTGTACTTGTCTGTAGCCCTTTGTGTCCACAGATGACTTTTAGAACAAAAGGAACCTCTGTTCCTGTTCTTTGGCCACACCACAGGTGTTGACAGTTTTGCCTAGTGGACCATTTCCCCAGACAGTGCTGGATTAGATACGTATCTGATGGCGGTGTATATCTCAGTATGGTACTACTTCAACCTACTGTTATACTGTTATGCAGGCTAATTACTGATAGCCAAAGAAGACATTAGTTTAAATGTGTATTTAGGAACTATGTTTCCCCATCTCGTTTTTTGTCTAGACCTGGTCTAGACTGTCAAGCCTAGACCCATTCTTAAAAGTGCCTGTATTCCCACTGGTAGGATGCTAATCTACATGGATGGCCTGTGCCTTCTGTAGAAGAGAATGAAAAAAGACATATTTAGAGCCAGTGTGGTACAGTGGTTAAGAGCATGGGACTGGGACTCGGACGATCTGGGTTCTAGTCCCCGCTCAGCCATGGAGCCACATGGGTGACTTTGGGCCAGCCACAGACTCTCAGCCCAACCTACCTCACAGGGTTGCTGTTGTGGGGATAAGATGGAGGAGGAGAATGATGTAAGCTGCCTTGAGCCCTTTGCAGGAAAAAGGCAGGATATAAATCAATAAATAACTAAGTAAATTTAAAATAGTGACTCCTTTTGTCCTGAGTTGTTCTATATTTGCTCCAACTTCCACATGATCTCCATTCACGGCTAAGAAAGAATTTGAACCTGGATGTCCCACATTGAAATAAATAATATACTCTGCTTTAAGTACCTTATTATACTTTAGTCACTAATGCAGAAGCTGTTTCACCCCATCCTAAACTTTTTTGTTTGTTTGTTCTTGTATAGCATATATCAGGGCCACAAAAACTCGTGAAGTTTGGAAGCAGTAGAGGAGATTAAATGAGCAGCTAACTCACTTTGAAGCTGCTAACTTGGTTTGACACAACACACAAATGCCTGTGTGTTCTCAGAAGCAAAAGGCCCTTCTGTGCAAGCATTTTATTCCTGTCAGGTGATGAGGCATGACGAACAGCTTAGGGAGCTTAGGTTATAGACATAATAAATGTTCAAAAAAACACTTCCCGAACACATGCAAATGATAAATGTAAAAGCACAATCCCAGAGAATAATTTATAATCCCTGCACCCATCAAAACATGATGGCAGCAGCAGCAGCTTGTTATGCTCAGGAACAGAGCTAAACTTGACAGCTTTCAGCTACAGTTTGTGGGGAAAGAAATGTTATCTTGATTTTCCATAGTATATTTTTGTAATGATGGCCCCTCTGGGCCAGCTGTCAGGTAATACATGTGTCATTTCCCTATATTCTTGTATTCCAAAGAAAGATGAAAACTGCCAGAAGTACATTTATGCTGCATTGCTCACTGAAGGCACAAACTCACCACATCTTTTAATGGCTGTATCCATAATGCTTCAATAATGGCACTGTTTCCTGCTGAAACAACCTACTGAGAAACTGGGTAAAACTGATATGTCAAAACTGTACAGTGTCTCTTCCAGTCATTGTGCTGACTGCTTGCCTACCGAGTGTTGTGACAAGTCTTTTCCCATTCAAATGCCTGTAGCTAGTTTGGAGATGCTCCAGGGTTTCATCAATGGAAGAAATAGAATTTAAAAAGTCAAGGTTTTTAATAACAGACACACATGTGCACACACATGCATGTACACACACACATGTGTACATACTGTGCTACTTTTCTCATGATCCTTTTCAGAAGGGTTTGAAGAGTTTGATCAAAGTCACAGCTTTAATCGAAACTCTCAGCCCATTCAAAGATGTTTAGGAGTAGTATAAAATAATAATAATGGTAGCAGCACAGATATGCCAGAAATTCATCTCAGTTGACAGGTCATCATCTGAATGAATAGCACTCTTCATTCAAAGTTTGAAATGTGAAACTAATGTTATTCAGAAAAAAGGCTGAGTTACCAAATTTTTATTTGCTTATACATGGTTTTTTTTAATGCATAGTGTAAACTGTGCAATAAAAAATTGCACATTTTAGTTGACTCTATGGGGAAGGTTACCCTATTGACAAATGTGCATGGCAGTGCACACTTGCACCATGTGAAATAAATATTTGTCCTGTTCAAATGGAAAAAAACATGGAAATGCAAATAGGAAGGAGGTAGCTGGGTTCAGGCAACGTGATAAGCCATGGTGTTTTTTTTTAACCTTTGTGGTCTGTTGTGCTGTCTGAACGTAGTCACGGTATTTCGTAGTGGCAGGCTTGGTCTTCAGAAAGCATGATAAGAAAGAATGGTTTGACTGATCGTTCTGCTGTACTACCAAGGCTTGTCATGTTGTCTGTACCCAGAATCATGGTTTCCAAGGTCATGGTATTCATTTCTCACAGAGTCCTCAGGAAAGAGTGGCAACTAGAGGAATCATTCCAGCCATCTAACCTTTCTATGTGGACCAATTAGAAAATGGTAGATGGCATAAGAGAGAATGATGCATGTTGGAATTGAATTTCAGGCACAGTGGCTGATGAGATAATTGTCAACAGTAGGAGCAATGAGCAGGAGGGATGGAAACCATAATAAAGTAGAAAGCAGGAGTGCTTATAGTGCTCTATGAATGCAGCCACTGTTGTTCCTTATGATGCTTTGTAAAGACCAAACTTATCATAGTTAAATACTATGACTGGGTTCAGACAATACAACTATCCAACAATGGTAAAAAAAACCTACCACCATTTGTCATGTTGTCTGAACCGAGCCATTGCAACATTAAAACAACTGCTCTATATTTCCCTGAGTCCCTGAAAAATCTTACATCTTTGTGTCTCATTCCTCCTTCATAATTCTATTAACTTTTCACAGGTTAAAATTCTGTTAAAGGGATTGGCTCACTCAAGCATTAGCGATTCTGAGTCCCTGACTTTGGATGTGAAACAAACTCTTAGCATTTTCTCAACTCCACCCCTGATTTCTTCACATTTCCCGACTTCTGTGAAAGGATGGTTGATGTGCTTGATTTTCTTAATATCATATCCATAGATCCAGTATCATGGTTAAGTTAATTATGATACTGGATACCTCATACCTAATTTAATAAAGCAAAGCTACCACTCATGGTTAGATAAAGGGACTGCACTTGCAGTTGAACATCCCCTACAATAGTTACAGACTATGACTAGAATATTCCCAACATTTAAAGAAGCGATAGCCCTGCTGATTAAAATTAGGTGCCATTGATTATCAACCAACTTTTAGTTGATGACATCCTGAGTAAACAAACAGCAAGCAACATTAATCCCAAGTGGGATAATTGTTGACCCAAGACAAAAGTGCTTCAGGCAAGAAAAATGCTGCATATGAAAAGCCTTTGTTCTGACTGAGGTTTTTACTCAGAAGATTTTAGTCGACCTAAGAACAGCTCAGCAAGTACAGGTAGTTTAAGGTTTCTGGGGCTATACAAAATGACAAAACCAGCATGACCATGCTTGGCCTATTGACCTTTTCTCTGCATAACAATATTTTAGCCTACTAACCTTAAAAAAATCATAGAAAAGCTTTTCCTCAATGGATTTTAATTCTCTTTCCTAGGCATTTTAGCTAAGAATCTTAACTTTAAAAAAGAACAAGATGTTCTGTAGTGAAATTTCTGTGCTCCTTTTTTGGAGGGCTTATTTTTGGTGCATAAAAGTACCCCATAGAACTATTCCTACTGAGATTCTGAAGTTCTTTTCTTCTCTGGGCATGTTTCGCTTTATAGGAAAAAATGTAAAAGGCAGGAAGGTGCAATTTGGGGATGTTTTAGAATAGGCTCCTTGTGGCAATGTCCCAGAAAGACAAGTTGGTGGGACTGCTTATGTATAAATTATGGTACAGAATGTGACCTGGGGGATGCCAGCTGACTCACAATAAGGGATGAAGATTAATGTTCTATTAAAGTTTGTAGCCCTACTTTTGGAGAAGTAAATGTCTTTGCCAAAAATTGCAAACTGGTTGTCATTTGGGATTAATCATTGTGTATTGTTGTGAATTGCCCAGAGAGCTTTGGCTATTCGGTAATACAGAAAATAAATAAATAAATATTGCTTGTTTTGGCTTCTTAACTTGCCCAATTCTTTTTTCCCCCTTTCTTTGTGGTGCTTTTTGATGCCATTGATCTGGAAGTGTAGTAAGCTGAAATAGTTACTAATTACATTGAACTCCATCTGCTACCTGCCTCATGCAGGTTATTTGGCTAATTGCTCACCTGTTTCCTGCTTTTAAAATTCTGCATATGATGTATTTCCCATTCATGCCATTTAATTGGTTGCTTTTAAGTTGTATCCTTTCCCCTAATCTACAAATATCTTAGCAGCTTTCATTCATTTTTTTCCATTCCTCTAGTTTTGCAATGTGATAATTGCTCCAGGGATACAGTAATCAGCTTGTTAGATTGTCAGCTTGTCACACAGCATGTTAATTTCACTTAGACTTTATTAATTTCACACCCTCTGGCAATTCCATTTTAGCCACTTTTGCTCCTAACAATTCAAGCTGAGATTCTATTTAAACAATGTTCAAACACAATGTTACTGAAGTATTATTTTTTTCAAGGAAAATAATTGATGGGTAGGAGTAAGAAAGTGCAGTGGGTGTGATACTCAAGTTGTAACAGATTTTTTCCAAACTTCTTAAGATCTTCAGGCTCCTGATTTATTGTAAGCAATAAGTATTATTATTAATCTAAATGATCAAGAATATATATATATTTTATTAACTTCATATTCTTATGTTACTTTTTAAGAAAAGGCCTTCATACCATCTTACAAAGTTAAAAAAAGCAAATAAAATCAAAGGTCAAAATAGTAAACAAATTACTTTTTTAATAGGTGGACAAAATGCTGCTGAAAAAATGACATTTGGCATGAAAAATGCAATAGAAAGTCAGTGCTGATAGTAAGCAGTTAAAAGTAAATGTCCAACATAATCCTTTTTTCATTAAATTCAGGTGAAACAGCAGATGTATGAAATTAGTTTCTGCTTTGCTAATGAACTGGATGAGGGTCAAGAAACTGCAAATCAAACCAGGCAAGGATAGGTGATTCTTCTTTTCAAAGGAGCAGAGTTCCTGCAGTGCCAAATAGGGACAGGGTCATCCTCCCCATGAAGTCACAGACTCACCACTTGGGCATATTCCATGATACAGCGCTGTCACTAGGGGTTCAAGTGGCACAGAGCACCTCTTACCTTGGCTGATACACCAGCTGTGACCTTGCCTACACACAGACAGATGCTCACTCATACATACGGGTAGATTCATATGGTGCATTAATATATGGGTCTCCTTTACAGACTGCCGTGCAACTTCAGTTAGTGCTGAATGCAGCTGCTAGATTACTAACTGGAGATGAACATTTTGTATATATTGTGATCAGATTTAAGAAGAACATTTGAAAAAATTAAGTCAGCTATGGCTAACTTAAATCCATTGATTTCAGTTACTAATGCAAATCCATATCCCTAGGCATTATTATGTCTTTATGCAACCCTTTGTTTTGGAGAGAATTTGGTTCATGTGTCTTTTGTCACATCTCCACTATAATTTCCAGAGAACTTTATAACTTAATTAGGAGCTATATCAAGAAAAATTGTCTATTATTTCCATGGTTATATGTTATTTGATTCCTGTTACTGGTTACACAGTGTGACATTCATTTTATTAACTGCAATCTGGCACCCAGCTGTGCAAAAGGTCCAGTCCTTATGAGGTTTTCTTATGAGGTATGTTAGATTTCAATGTGTAACACATGTTAGTGTTCTCAACCACTCTGAATCTTTGCAAAGCTTGCTGAGTCAAAATTATTTTTCAGTCCAGGCAGACTATTTAAATTGACACTTAGATACATGCCCTTTCCTTTATTCATATTGAATTTGTAATTTAAATATTTTGCAACCAGTACTTAATATATAGATGCACTCATGTCACTAGTATGCACAGAACATCTGTCCTGAACACTTTGTCATGGGTTGTGTCCATCCCAGCAGTGGTTTGCCCTCTGATTGCCACTTTGCAGTATCTTGCTGCACATCATTCTCCACATAGTGGTCACATATATAGCATGTAACAATTCATGTGTAGCTGGAGTCCATAGCCTGTAATGACTCTCTCATTGATTTTCTGAGGACTGATTTCTGGAAAGTGAGAAATTGGCATTTGGTTAGGAAGAATGATTTACTGCTGCTTATAGCACAGAACAAGATTTCAGATTTTATTTTACATATACCACGTGGGACTCAAAAAGTTCATATAGGCCTATAAGCAGTGTCCCTTCCAGGGAGTGACCAGTCCCAAGACTGTTTAACTTCAGAAAAGTAATTACATCATCTTCCTTCAAGCCACACTGTGCAGACTGACTGACTGAAGTTTTTGCATCTATAGTGTTGCATCTATGTGGATCAATGCCCACTCAGATTTAGATAGAGTGGAATGACTCCACTGCCTTTTAATACCATCACCATTCAGTCAAATTATCAGTTATTTGTTTATGTAGTATATCAATGTTCTGCCTTTCAATTTTAAAGAACATTAAATGTGACTTTCAATGCTACAAATATACAGCAAGCCATTGAGCAGCATCAGTAAAGTCAAATCAATATACACAAAACAGGAGGTACTGATAAAACAGTAGATAGTAGCATATAACCAGATACTATTCTAATTCAGTAGGAAAAAATGTGCACCTGTGTTCACTTGTAACATTGTGCTTGAAGGAAATAGGAGTTTTGACACCAGGCAAATTAATCTTTGAGGAAAGAGTTTTGTACTCAGGTGTCACTCCAGAGAAACTCAGTTTTGTAATTGCCATGCAGTATGAATGAATGACTACACTGAAACAGAAGCTGAAGAAGATTCCTTCAGGAGATTCCTCTCCTTTACCTGATTTTATCCTTGATGCTCACTGTGTCTGCATCATCTGGAATATCGCTGCTTGTGGAGCTAGTACATAAATCCAGCTGTTGTTTATCTCAGATTTCAAGTATTCTTAGTTTTGCTATTTACTTTGGTCAGGATTCAAAGGAAGTTGAGATGTTCATTTTTATCTTTTATGCCCATAGCCATCTGCCCAAACCCCTGGGACTCCAGGAGAAGTGCCGTAGTCTGAAAAGCTGAGTCAGCTGAACATATATAACATTCTTCCTGTGTGGGAAAACAGACATCACTTGAAGCTCCACTATTTAGAAAGAAGATGGTGCTGGTATAGTACAATTTAATTTGGTTAATTAACAGGTGAACAACCTGAGAGTCAGGGTTGTGTAGTAGTTAGACTAGGGTTGCAAGAGCCCCAGGTTCTAGTCCTCACTCAGCCATGCAGGTCACAGACTTTGGGCTAGTCACAGCCTAAATTGGGATGCTGTAAATTGGTCTCCTGCAACAGCAGGGGGTTGAACATGATAGCCTTCTTGTTCTCTTCCATCTCTGTTATTCTGTGATCCTGTGAAAAGTGCTTTTCATTGGTAGACACCATTCTTCTCTCTCTCTCTCTCTCTCTCTCTCTCTCTCTCTCTCTCTCTCTCTCTTTAATAAACACAATCAACTGACCATGCAATCCCATTAATCATATTCCAGCCTCAGTTACTTGATCTGATATTACATATCCAAGTATAATTAATTATAGTTAAAAAAAAGCTTTTGGTGGAAAGGGAGGGTATGCCTTGGTATTCTTCTAGTGTCTGTTCTCTATCTCTGAGTGTGTGTGTGCACAAGAGTGCATACGTCCACCCATGTGTGTATAGACACACACACCTCACTAAGAAAAGAAAATAATGATATGCAACATCTGTTTTCAAATCCTTTTGGGCATTCCTTTATTTATTTTGCTGTAAATAGTCAGCTCACAAACCTCTTCTGTGGGACCCAGTGGGACTTAGATTGTCCTGCGGTGTATGATGTATTCTGCCTCATTAAAAATATGCTAATTTAACATGCACCTGTGGATTCTTTAACATTTCACACTATTGTCAGAAGAAATAGTTAAAACCTAAGGGACATTAAAGGAAATTCTACTGAATTTTGGAAATGGGTAGATCATTCTAATCCTATCCTGGGGTGGTTCTTATCTGTCCCTGCAACATAAAATTATGTTATTAACTGTTGCACATTGAAAGATCATCTCTCTGTGTTCCGCTTTGTTCTATTCCTCTTTGTCTTTGCGTATTGCAATGATAAAATTTGATGTTTTTGGCTTTGTTGATGGACCTCCCTTAATGGATTCTTTCGGTTTGTTCTATACTCCACTAGAACACCAGAGGCAGAACATCTTTCAAAATACATGCATCATCTCCAGTTTGGCTTTACCAATTAAAATGCACTGCTGTTGTTAAACTGAAGCTTTCATAAGGGTTACAACTGACCTGGGAGAAACATCATGTAAGTAGAAGATAGCCCAGTGGGGCTGAGAGAGCTATAGCTTTCCAAATGCAGTTGGACTCCACTTTCAGTCAGCCCAGTCAATAGTGGAGGATGATGGGAGTTGTAGTCCAACAAGATCTGGAAGGTCACAGATTCCACAAGTGCTGGGGTAGAAAAAATACAGCAGCTAATTTCTACTCTGAGTTTATACTCCAACCACAGAAGCTGGTGCGTTCACTGGTTGCAATTTCACACAATTTGCTGTAGATCAATGGAGGGAAGATGGAATTCATGCCAGAATCTATAATTGGTAGTAGCTGGCAGCAAAGATAAAGGATGTAGGAGACATGTAGATATTAAGAGACTTTAGGAATTTTAAAAGAAAGAGGAAACTGCCACCTTTTCCTCCAGAGCCTGCATCTTATTTGATCAAGTCAGGAGTTCAAAATTGTCCAACGGTACTACCTGGCTTTCTCAGAGTGTGCTCGTAAGTCCCAATCAATCACTGTTAGATGGTTGTGTGCCGGGCTGTTGTAGGCAGTAAGGCCCTGATAGGAGGAAGAACAGGAAGATTGGGTGTTCACATATCAATTGGCATGCCAGAGGCTTTAATCACCTGTTGTTACTTCCAAGCTGTTTCAGGTTGGGGATTGGACAAGCACAGTTGGTGTGAGGGTGGACTGCTAAAGTGAGTGAGGGCACCATAAAGTGCCCTGGCAATGGGCTCAAGATATTTTGGAATCCCAAGTAAAGCAATAAGCAAGTCTAGGTTTACTTACAAGAAGAGAGCTGGCAAAATACAAGCCAGTTAGCTCATAAAGTGTTCAGCAGAAGTTACTTACAATGCACTGTGTGAATTGCACTAGAGGCAGACTTCAGTCAGTTGGAACAGACAGTCAGCAAAGGCTGCCTGAGAGATCAGTATGCAAACAAAGGGGCAGCTGGGCTAAGTACCTAGTTATACACTCTTTGCCATGAAGCCCTGCAATCTAAGCAAGCTGAAAGTTTCTTGCCCTAGTGAATCAAGCTGTAGCTAAGCAACTTACTGACAAGCAAGGTAAAGGAAGAGCTGGCAAATTCCCACAGGAACATAAGCTAGTGAGATCTTGGAATGCAGGCCTTGTTATGATCTTTGAAGGCAGGCAACTGCACATTAACTGGTGTTAATGCTCTGAGGTGTCCTTTGTCCATCTTCTCTGCTGAGTCAGACAAGATGGAGGCTCTTCCCATAAAATGGCAACAGCCTACATATGCATCTACACTGCAAACACACGCTTAAGCAGTACTGAACTAGACCTTTTCCACCTATTCCCTGATGCTTCCTAGCAGGGATTATCACCCAATAGCAATGATGGCAAACCTTTTAGAGACCGAGTGCCCAAAATGCAACCCAAAACCCACGTATTTATCGTGAAGTGCCAACACTACAATAAAACCTGAAAACTGAGGTTTTAGTTTAGGAAAAACAGTGCACAGACAGTCCAAGCAAATACACACACACACACATACACACAAATCTCCTTGGCAGTGCACTGACCGGCCATGTGAAAACTAGGATGAGTCATGGCTAATGAGTCATGGTACATGACGCCAATGCCTGGCACCACTACTCCTTTCCGAGCATGCACATGGCCCCTCTGTGCACTGTTATCCGATGCTCGGCTGCTGGGGTAATGCTGGGGCGACTTGGCTCGCATGCCGACAGAGAGGGCTCTGTATGCCTGCTGTGGCATGCATACCATAGGTTCACCACCACTGGCCTAACCCTACCCTGGTGCACTCCCCTAGCCCTAATATATGGGTAAAATACCATTGAAAGGGGCAATTTGAAAAAGCCTTCCTTGGGTAGCTTTTTCTGCCCAGCTCGTCATTTTTGCCCATTCTAAACACATACCAGGACACCTCGTTTTTCTAACCCTAGCCCAGTGATGATGAAACTTTTAGAGACCAAGTGACCAAACTGTAACCCAAAACCCACTTATTTATCACAAAGTGCCAACATTGCAACAAAACCTGAAAACAGCTAGTCCAAGCATATATATCTATATATCTCCTTGGCAGCACACTGACCAGTCATGCAAAAGCTTGGATGAGTCATGTCTAATGTGTCATGGCTTGTGACGTCATCACCTGGCACCACTCCCCCTTTCCAAGCATGCACATGGCCCCTATGTGCACTGCTATCCGATGCTCGGCTGCTGGGGCAATACTGGGATGACTTGGTCTGCATGCCGACAGAGAGGGCTCTGCATGCCTTCTGCAGCACGTGTGTCATAGGTTCGCCACCACTGCCTTATAGTCATATTACCTTGTAGAAATGGTTGGTGATTCTGCCTAGAGAACCATTTCACTTGCCACTCCAGCAGGAGGCCTTGATCCATTCATGAATGTCCTCAGTGACAGAGCTCTTTCATGCCCCATGTAATGTGAAACATACCAGCGCAAAACAGGCTTGGGGCAAGTACATGTTCCATAAACCTGGTCAGAAACACGCATTTGCTATATGCACAGATTATACTTTTACAGTAATTTTTAAAACACTTTCTTTGGACCCAAAAGTGAGTGTTATGTGAAGCAGTCCTCAGCTTTATGTAGACAGACTGGAGTTACTTGGTGAAGTAAATTTGCTTTGTGCATATTTAAAGTATGGAGTTCTTATAGATACTTCACTTGTTCTGTGAACCCTACTGAGCTTGTCATCATAAGCAAATAGATACAATACAAGATTCATCTTACAGAAGCAGATTTTTAAAAGCAGGGGAGGTAGGGTATATTTTCACTGAAGTAGTGCCTAAGTGAAACAGTAAAGTGAGATCTCCTTAGAGCGCACCTCTAAGAAAATGATACATGCCAGGTAGTTATCCCTACAGAGATGCCAGAAGTTAAAAAACAGAGCAAAACAAATATGACACCTTGTATGTTCTGACAAGCAAATGCAATATTAATTGGAGTGATTCTTTCATCTTCCCAGATGCTCAGAGAATCAGAAGTAGCCAAATATACCAAACACTGAAAGGTGAGCTCAATGAACTGATGATAATGTAAGTGTTTTTCCTCCACTGCAGTCAGATGCAGTTGCCATGGGGAGAGGAAAACTCTTAAAGTGACCTGGTGATTTTCCCTGATAACATTTGCTCTGTGTGTGTGTGTGTGTGTGTGTGTGTTAAATCTCTTCACTCAAAGGTAATGTTCCCAGTAAAACTTGGCAAGCAATCAGCAGTTTGATTAGCTTCCACAAAATAAACAGTCTGACTGAAATTCAAATATTTAGAAATGAAAACTCCATTGTTTCCAGTGGGACTGTGGAGGAAACAACTATAACAAAACACTTTTAGAAGAAAAATGCAATTTACCAATACTTGAAGTTGAGAAGCAGTGTATATAAGAACATAAGCCATTTGCCCTTACAATTTGATATTTGCCGTTACAATTTGAACTAAGAGGAATTCATACTTTGGCCCTGTTCCTTATCCTGGAATATAAAATCATATACAACGTTTCCAACAGTTGTCACACCAGTATGAATCCTGGGATGTGTTTTGTTAATATAAACACTACACAGTCTTAACACCATGCAAGCTTACTTAGAGAGCTGGTGGTTAAAAAATGAGCTTCCGTCAGGGTATCCAGTTCAAATTTTCTCTCTGCTGTGAATTAACTCATTTAGGCAAGCCGCGTAGCTGCAGGAATCCATCTCCAATATGCAGGATAGTTATACTGACTCATCATAGATAGTTGTAAGCATTACAGCTGAATAATGCACGTGAAGGCTAAATAGTGGCCCTGGACATTGGGTCACATAAAGCACAGGACAAGATGACACCCCTTCCTGCATTCCTCATACAGAAGCAAGCTGGGCAGGAATTCACATTTTAACTTTGGCAAGTGAACAGTGTTTCCACTGTACTGGAGCACAGCAGACTAATTTAGGAAGTGAAGGATAGGCCAAGGGGCACCCATAGCTCTGTCCTCCAATGGAGAGGAACGGTCAAGGGGCTCAGGAGAAACAGCTGGGGTTGCTGCTGCTACTGAGTAGAAACTTCCAGAAGTAGTTGCCTCATTTATGCCAAGCACTGCAAAAACTTGGTCTCTGTTCAATAAGAAAAGAACAATAGGAAATACCCATATACATCCAGTGCCACCTAGTGACTGTATATAATGAGGCACACAGGCTGTTTGTTTGTTTAATTTCTACACTGTGCAATAGTCAAAGATCTCTGGGTGGTTCACAGCAGCATGTTTGAAAAAGAGTATAAAATATACCATCAAAACTCATTAAAACACCATTAAAGATAGCAAAACAAAATTTAAAAACAAAATTTAAAAACAAATACAGAGAAACAATATATATCCATATATACACACTTTGGGAAGGCCCTGTTAAACCATGTCTAACAACCAGCAAGCCCCAGTAACTATTCAAATGTCCTGTAGTGGAAGATAGTAAAGTTGGTGCCAGGTGGGCTAAGTGAGGACCTGGTTCCAAAACTATGAACACTGGAAAGTGTTATGTGAATGTTATGCAATGTTTGGCATTGCAGAACTTAAGAGGTGTGTGTATGTTTGGAATTCAAACTTGAAAAACCCACAACACTTATCTGTTACCCACAACACTTACCCACAACATTTATCTCCTTTAAATTCAGCTGGGTTTGGAACAGACAGTCATGCTGACCATTCTTCTCTTCCCCAACCTAAGTGCCCCTTGCAAAGTGCTCAGCGAAGGGGAAGGCTTGCTAAGGAAAAGTAAGAGAAACTCTGGGGATTTCTCCTTAACTGGTTTGCTTGATACTAAGCAAGTTTAATAGCATTTTGTGAATTGGTGAATTCTGTACCTCCCAATTTATATAAGTGCGCTGTGTCCCACTGATACTGGGGCATACACTCTGTCCTGAAGATGCAAATTACTAAGTGTCAGTTAACAAGAAACATGCAACTTCTTTCCTGAATCCAGCTAAACTGTTTCTGTTGTGAGGTGGCAAATTTTGCAAAATTAAGTGTACATGGAAAGTAGGGTGCTGAAGGAGAGGACAAGACATGAACTTCCCTATGTGCAGGTTTCTTCATAATTCCTCTAGAAAGTTCAAGGAAAATACATCATAAAATGATGCAGGGAGACCTTCTCCATCAGTATTAGGGATAAGGGCAATGCTTTCTGCATCTTATATGGGTGACCGTAGCTGATCAACTTGCTACTTTCATTAATATGTAGGGAGTATTTTTTTAATCTCTCTGATCCAATCCTATTCAAAACAGTATTAAGAGAGCATTGCCACTGCCACAACATCACTTGTGAAAAGTACTAATCTTGTACTTCAGTCCTAGTAATATAAATAAATATTACTTTTTTGTGATCATTTTATTTTATCAGGTGGTCAGATTGAAAGGGGAAGGATTTCTGTAGTTTAATAGGTGGTAGAAAATTGACGTTTGTCAAGATTAGTTTTAGCCATTCTTTTACAATCCGTTACAGTTGTCAAAATTTCCTTCTTTACATGGCTATTAAAGGTACAGGGGCCTGCTGTCCTATGCCTATGGTCAATCTAATATTTTATGTTTGTGTAATGGAGCTTTTAGACATTTCTGTGTATATTAGGTTTGTGTAATGGACTGTGGACACTAATGAGAAATGATAGTGCTCAGCACCTTGTCAGACAAAGCCATTTACAAAGTAAATTTGCACAAAGAGAGAAAATTGATGCATCTATGAGTTCACTGTCTCAGGATGCTAGTTTATCATTTTTCTGCTGCTGCTGAGATAACTGCATCCCATCAGATAAAAAGGTTTATAAAATTTGAAGACCCTGAACATAAGTGTTACTACTGGAATCCATGGAAACAGATTGCCACACACATCACCAGTTTTCTTTTCTGTGGCAGACTTTTCAGTTTAGTCCACAGCCTAGTTAAGCCCGTATACTCCCATTTTAGGGGAAGTGACACTGGCGTCATCTCTTTTACAAAACCCAAGAAAACAAATTGAGTTGTAGCAGTTGGGACTGCATGTGTTTTTCTCTATCACACCAAAAGCGGCTCATGAAAGGGGATGATGCAATATAAATGCTAGCTTTTCTGCAAAATGTCTAATTAATTAATCAACGGAATGATAAGAAGTCCTTAAACACATTTAGTTAGATTAAACCAATATTATGTATGACTTTATCTTGTTTATAAACTTTAAGAGAAAGACCACTCATGAAATTAAAAGCATCACTATCAATTTAGTTGAACAGCTCATTCTTATTTTGGACTAATGGAGATATCTTCACCATACTTTTAATGCACTTAATTTCACTATAGCTTACATGAGAATGAGTTATTTCAGCAGGTCATTGCACAGTACCCTTCATAGGCCTAATATGGACTGATTCTATGACTGTCATTATAGTCTGTACTTTCTTCTGCAGATTAACAGCGCCAAGGACAGATTGACTGCACCATGGAAGAAGAGGATAATTCACAGGGAAAGCATCTGTTGTTCTAGTTCTGGATTCATGGTACAATATGCTATGATGACTAATTAGTAGGAGTCATAACAGCCTTGTTCATGGTAAAGATGTCAATGGTGTTACACCATAAAAGTGAAATGTTTTTTCATGAGTTAATTAGCAGTCAAAACCCCAACTTGCACAGGAACACAATTACTTAGTTGGGAGGTGCCACCAACCATGACAATTCAATGAAATAAAAGGCACTATGCCAGACTGAAGAAACAGTACACTATCACATAGTAGCAATATTACAGCATATGTTAAGTCTGGGAGTCAGAAAATAATGATACAATAAAATAGTTCATTATTGTACAGTTTTTCCTACTCTTTAGCAATTCTGTTTCACAACTGGCTACACAATTCTCATTGCCAGTTTGTCTGTTCTTCCTCATTCAACAAGTCTTAATTATCTTTATTTCTTGAAAATGCGGAAACTGTGGGTTAGTGGTGAGAGTGCTGGATTAGGACCAACAAGGACCAGGCTCAAACCTCCAGTCAAAAACAAAGCAAGCTCAATTATCTTGAACCTTTGTTGTTAGTTGCAAAGTTGCGTCCAATCCATCGCAAACCTTACTTCTTGCTTAACATACCTTTCCCGGGCTTGTTGCAGGACAAAATGAGCAGAACAGAAATTCAGATGAGGGGGCTGGTCCAATATGTTTTTTTGCTTTTTAATAGACAGTTTATCTGCCATTAATCATTCTTATGCCCAAACTTTGATGAGGCAGCTGATCTGGGACAGAATGCACAATTAGAGAAGATGTTAGTTATATCTAATGTAGTAGTCCTTTTTATACATACCAGCATGCAGTTTTCTATATTCCAGAAACTTAGGGTGGATTCACCAATAGATGATGCAGTGACTAGAGTTGCAAGGCTATAAACATTTACCTGGAAGTTAATCAGTATTACTTCTGAGTAAGCATGTATGCTATTGCACTGTCAGTGGAATAAGCTACCATATAGTTATGATGCTAATTAAATATTATTCTGGATCCATATGTCAGTAATAATGCAACTGTTTTGCATGCAGACTGCCTGAGGTTCACTCCTAGCACCTCTGAAGTCCTTGTCTGAAATCACAGAGAGATCCTTATAGTGAGTCTTGACATTACTGGGTCAGATGGACCAATAATCTGACCCAATATAAGAGACTTCCCTATTTTATTATTATTTATTAAAGATGGCATACAAAAGTAAGAGAACTACATATTGTTGTGAGGAAGGTTCACATGGCTTTCACATGCTCTTTCCCTGAGGTGATAAGCTACAACCCTTCAATATGTCAGTGAAATGATGTATCTGTCAAATGAAAACTTACTATAATAATAATTTTTGAGTAGTTTCTCTGTAAGAAAAAAACTAGATATTGTTCCTAGTTCCTTAATATAGGAAAAACAAAAAACAAAAGCAAAGCACCTTATATCTTCCTAAGGTCCTCTCAGAATCCATTTAGAGATAGGAATAGTAGCATTTGATTCGTGTCTGCGTGTTATAATGAGGAATTTGCAGAAAGCTCAGCTATCTATATTTAAGGAGAAACAAATGGGGGCACTGAAGAATAAATAAGTAATATGCAAGTCAAAACAATTCAAAATCGTCATCACCATAGTAATCTATTTAGATAACATACCACATGACCGAGAAAAGATTAACTTTAAAGCAATCTTTAGGATATTTTTAGTGATAATTACTTTGACATATTTTAAAAACATAATTGTCTACATTTTTCTTTTCATTTTGCTCATTTGCTGAACAATTAGCTACACTGAATTACGTGCACCCACGCCTAAAAGTGAATTGATTTGAAGTCTCTGAAAAAGACAAAGAGCTTCCAAGAGGAAATGAGATGGAAAAATGAAACAGAAAATAAAGTTACTGCAAAAAAGTGAAACATAATGAAAAGGAAACACAAAAAATATTTTAAAGTTGTCTATGCCATCATGTACACTGGTAGAAATCTTAACCAAATAAAAAGACGAAACTGGAGGTATCAGGCTTCTGATATTTATTCATTTATTTTGCTTGTTTATCATTGCATAGACCAAAGGCTCTCTGGGTGGTTTCCAAAGTTAAAAAGCATATAAATAAGCAATAAAAAGCACCCTATATCAATAAAAATAAACAATAAAACCAATATAAGAACATCATCATCAAGAACAACTCACAAATTAACACATGACACAGCAGCAATAATCTTAAGAACAATATTAAAACTACCAATTGTCTATTTAAAAAAAAAGCTTTTAGCTGGTGTGGAAAAGGAAAAAAAGAGATGGTGAAAGGCATAACTCTTCGGGGAGCATGTTCCAAAGACAGGTGAACTTGAAGATGCTTGGCCACCACTCATTCAAACACCTTGCCCAGGAAGGAAATGTTGGCAACAGGCTTATAATTATTCACATCATCTGGGTCCAAGTTAGGCTACTTGAGGAGTGGCTTGATCACAGCCTCTTTTAAACAGGCTGGTACCATTCCCTCTCTCAAAGACACATTTACAGCTTCCTGGACCAAAGTGTGAATCCAGGAAGTGTGAATCCTTGTCATGACAATAAGCCATGACAAGCAAGAGTCAAGGAAACAGCTGATAGGTCAAACTTGACCAAGTACCTTGTCCACATCCTCAGGCCTCAATAACTGGAACTCATCCAACAAAATTGGACTAGAGGGTGCTCCGAATACCTCTATTAATGGAACTGTATTTGCTGTGGTGTCCGATTTTAATGAATCTGAGTGACTTTACTTTCATAGTACTATACAAATTCATCACAGAGCGCTATTGAAGTTTTCATAATCTCTTTCTGGTCCACAATGTAAAAGGACATGGACCACTTGGAAAGCTCTGCTGGCTGGCACTGTAATTTCTTTTCCACCCTCACTGCACAAAGTAGGCTCAGTAGTGGACTCTAAGCCAAGTATGGTCAGACTCATTATGAGTTTTTCTCAGTCTGAGCTCTGTCTCCCCACTTGCTTCATTGACCACAAGTTGGCATACACCTAAGTGGCCAGACTTTGCTGAAACTGAGAGGCACTTGGGTGCAATCATGTCAACCACCCAAATCATCTCTGTATTCCACAGGGTAACAGGAGCACCAGCATACCAGTTGGAAACTCCCCCAGACCCCTCTGGAAATAATAGGATCCATTACTTCCATGGTCAAACCGTAGTAATGGCTTCCCGACCCTTGCAGAGGAGAAAAGGTGTCAAAAATCTAAACCTCAGGAAGAAGTGATCATGACAAGGGTGTTAATATTAATCTATCCTCCTTCCAGATCACCATTCTCCTTTCTAGCTGAAGAAACCAGGTCAAGAATATCTCCTTTTACATGTGTTGGGTCAACAACATGTTGAGACAACCCCATGGTTTTCATGGTGGTCATGAAGTCCTGAGCTGTCCTGGATAAGCATGGAAGGCTTAGCATAGAAGTTCAGGCTCCCAGAACCACCACTCTGAGGGTCCTCAACACCTGGTCCAAGACAACCTTTGTCAGCTCATGCAGGGTGTCTGCTGGCCAGTGGGGCGGGTGGTAAACCAGTGAAATTCCCAGTCTGTCTAGATAGTCCACCCAGCACAAGATACAAACACTGGAGATCCACACTCAAGTGAACAGGAAGCTTAGAAAGGGAGATCATATTACTATAAACCTTGGCTACCCTCCTTCCTGACCCTTGAGACAATGCTGGTGCTGCTCTGAGTACCCATTCAGGTCAGCTCCCTAGACACAGTCAAGTAATAGCTGAGGGAGATCTTATTCTGAGCTGACCTGGCATTCAACAGCTGCATCACCAAGCCTGAGGGTAGGCTAGTACAGCTGCTAGGAATTGTCTGGTTGGGGCAAAAACCACAAAAGGGAATAGCTATAAGATGTCTGATGCCTCTTCTGCTCTGTTGGCTAGCTAATTCCCCAACACCATCTCTCTCCCTACCTATAACCACACTAATGGAGACACCCCCCTGTTCCCCAAAATTCTCCAGAAACAGTAAAAATCATTACTGTACCTAGAGCTGTGGGTCCTCTTCTCAACCAGCCAACCAAAAGTCCCAACACCCAATGGGGAACACAATGAGAGCTGAAAGGCTTCTAAATAGGCAATGCCAGAAGAAGAGGGTCCAGTCAGTGGAATGCCCTGCCTCTGAAGTAGGCCACAGGTGCTCTCCCTCTCTCCCCACTCCCAGAGCTGGTCACTTCCAACAGCTGGCATTGAGTTTAGTCCATGGTGGCATGTGGTGGAGGAGATGGCAAAGGGCGGTGTCTGGTCCACAGTGAAGTGCAGTGATGCAGGGTAGTCAATCAGGGGCAGAGTTATATCATACTGGGTTTGAAATTAAGCATCCTATACCTGATATGCTAAAGTGATAGGCAATAACCTTTTACTAGCCAGTCTTAGGTCTACTCACAGTTAGCTTCCCTTGAGTTCCCTTTACTACCAGGTAACCATATAGGATTTTCATTTCATTTTTTATTACATTTGTATGCCACCCCATAGCCCATAGGTCTCTCTAACAGCCTAATGGTGTAATTCTATACAAGTCTATGCAGAACTAAGTCTCACTAAATTTAATGAGCATTACTGCCAGGTAATTGGTTACAGAACTGCTTATTTAGTTACTCAAATGCAGCACCTGATGTAATAGATCAATGCTGCATCACTGGCATTATAACAAAAATTTGTCCTAGAATCCTTTGAATTGTGTGAGACACCTGCACCGATCTGTGTAAGAGGCTATCTTGCATATATTTATTCAAACTGAAATGTTCTTTAGTCTTTCATATTTTTAAAAAATTGCTAGCCTTTCCTAAACTTCTGTTTTCATAAAGAAATAAATATATTAATATGTATTATGATATTAAGTTTGAATCAGTTTGAATCTAAGAAAAGCTTTTTTACAGAAGTACTTGAGCTGATATGCTCTTTATTAGGGAAAGGTTTATAACCTGAAACTTTCCCTGACCTGGGATCCTCCTGTGGGAAAGATGAAATCTTCTCTGTTGAACTCAGGAAAACAACAACAACACAGCTGGTGTCTCAGATGAGAGAGTGAAACTATTGCACATCTTCAAATTAGGATGCAAATAAATGAGCGTAAGATTTAAAATAACATTTGAATTTGAATAAGTGAACATGAAATATTGTGGGAAAGTAAATAGAACTGAGAAACACTTAAGATTTAAAATAGCAAACTCACATAAGAGACGCTATATTACCCTGTTTCAGAGGGAAAAGTGTAAGCTGGCACTGCTGACAAGTAAATATATTTTCTAAATCATAGCTGAAAACTCTGGACAAAAGAATTGTTACTTAGTTCTTTTCTGTGGAAAGCAATCACATAAGCGGTGCAGATAAGAAATCAGATAAGAAATTTGAGAACCAAAATAGAGACAATTCAGAACTTAACATAGAGTCTCACAGGACAAAACACCTAGGCCTAGGAAGGCACCAACATTAGTCTTCATTAGCCACTTTTCTCCATTTTGCTCCAGCTCAGAAGTCTGCCTGTCTGTCTGTTTATTAAAAGCTTTTTTATGCCATCCTTTATATAAATATCTCAGGACAGCTTATATAAATATCTCATGGGCTAAGACTCTTTTATCCGTAAAAGGCAATGGTCCTAGAACTAAACTTTAAAAAGTGTAAAAGTGTGTTTTGCTTGCAACCACTTGGTATTTTGCATTATGTCTGTATTCTAATATCATGAAATATGGAAACTGCTTCTGATGTTTGAACCAGAAGATAAAAATGCATGCCTGATCTCAGAGTCCTGCCATCTAAAAACTCTAGGTGTTCATTGCAGGAATATCGTAGGCCTGCAGATTCCTTGGTAATCATTTGTCTGGGAATGTGGTATAGGATATGTTACCTGCTGAACAGTGATCAGGTAAATACAAACATCCCCTATCATATTATCCCTAGGCAAGAACAAATCTGTCACAGCACCACATAGCTAATGAAATACTTGAGTGACATTCTAGTTTGAGACCTACGGATTTTATTCACTGCTATTAAAGTTGTGAATAACTCCAGGAGCTCAAACATTCTAATGGCATGAGGGAGAAGAATCATAAACTTTTCTCTTATATTTTTTGCCCCCTAGACCTGCAGTTTCATAAGAGGCTCCTGCCACAGGGAAGTTAATACTGGCAAGTTAATACTAATTGGTAAATTAGTATTTGGTAATTCTAGTGTTGCCTCTGGAATTTCCACAGCAAAAAAAGACCAGAGTGGATAAAAAGTAAACTTTGGGGATCACTTGTCCCACATCACTTCTCCATTACCATCAAATTAAGGAAGTATCACCCTGTGATTTTGAGAATGATGGGAACAGCAATCAATGTAAGCAGAATGACTTCAGGTAAAGAAGTACACATTATGGATGCCAATATGATCAGTGAAGATGAGATTAAGCACTTTGGATGCCTCTACCAAATGCATTCTAGTGGTTAACATTTACAGAGATACGGAATTTTCTCTCCAGAGAAGCTTGCTGGATGCTCCCACCTTTTACTTTCAGGTGAAGACTTTTTTCCAGTTTGATTAGTCTTAATCTCTTGTAGAACTTGTAAAGTTATTTGCTGTTCTTGGCTTAACTTCACACTTATACTGTTGCTGGTTTTACACTGATTGAGATTTTACTTTTGCTTCTTATTTTTTATGGGTTTAAATGTTTTTGTAAGCAGTCCAGAGAACCTAGCTTATTGAGTTTTATTGTCTAGATCTTATTTGATTCCAAAGGCACTGCAAGTAGTAGAGCTTTGAGAAACAACACAACTTGAGCTGATGGGGAAGAGGGGGCAGATGGAACGTGTGTTTGTGTGTGTGAGAAGAGGGAGAGAGAAAGTTTAAAAGAGATAGATTCATGTTAGAGCTGAGCTGTATTTACCAGTTTTGGTCTTCTTCCCAATTAGAGTGAGCATTTTTGACCATGAAATGGTGAGACACAATATTGGGACTGCTCATCTTGGCATGAGAGGTACAAGTGAGGAGGCAGTGTGGACCCAGCTTTAGCCAGCACAATGTAGCTTTATCTGAAGGTGTCCTTGGAATGATGCAAGCCTATCAATCTATTTCTTTCATTGCTGTGTTCATATTCATTCAGCTCAATGTGTGTCACTTTCTTCAAGTTCTGATGCCTGCCTCCTTCAAATGCCAGAACACTTCATATCCTGATAGGCCAAAACTTAGTTCACTTAAACTGGAAATTTGACCGATTCATAATGATTGCATGAAATAGCCAAACATGAGATTGTTTACATTTTTGAATTCATAAGAAGATTCTGCATATGCAGAAAGATCAGCTTTTGATCTGGCACTATTTTTTAACTCCATATGGAGCTCAGCAAACAGTGCCCAAATGTTACAGAAGCTCCAGAGCCTCAGGAAAAGGAGCCGTTTAATCGTAGACTTGTGTGACTGAGCCCTAGAAGCCAGTAAATGTATTGCCTCTGCTAGTTCCATTTACTCATTCTTTTTTTCTTTCTCCTAATCTATATTTTATTGAACTTTGCAGCTTATATTTAGAACAAGAAAAGCTTTCTTCCTGAAAGTCTCAATGTATAAATGTAAAGGTCTGTACACAAAAAGATAAAAGCTGAAGGCAATATGATACAGATTAATCTACATTACCATTCAGTTTTGAACTCTTTGGAGGTGGCCTAGGTAGACTTTCCCCCCTTCTAAATAAAGAAACGCATGTTTTCTGAATTTGGGTAATAAGAGTTCATCCATTATTGGTCAAACAATCCAGCATCGGCAAGGGTAAAAAAACTGTAAGCTGTATAAAACACGGTGTGAGAAACAAAGTGAAGAAGGATATGAATACAGTGCATGAGTAAGATTAATGCAAAGATTCACATTTCCTAGCCCTGTCTCAGGCCAAGCATAAATGCTTCATAAGATGGGAACAAAACCTCTGCTGTCATAATTGGTTTGAAACAGTTGGAAAACCACATTGCTTCTGGGAGCCAGATTGCCTCCAATGAGATAGTAGCTGTAAGTGGTGTGGTCCTACCTATGCCATAAGAAGCAGGTCTGCACCTCTAACATAGGTAGGCCCCTGGCCAAAGCACCCACTGGCTGTGGTCCAGAGGTAGAGCTCAAAGTATTTAGCTCAAAGTCAGGATCAGTAACCATCCCAATGCAGAAAGTTTCATAAAAAAGTTAGGTTACCAGGGCAAATGTAAGACTGGTGCATGAGCATTGTTTCAGCATTCTGTGTCTAGTACTGTGACCTTTAAACCTGAGCCTTCAAACCCTATCAAGGGCACAGCTCAGGGCAACAACAACAACTGAGGAACAATCCTGCAGAACTCTGTTCACAATATTCCCCTACTCATGCAGACTGCTTCTTAATCAGGCACACCTCTGCATCCAGAAACCATCTGAACTCTATGCTTAGTGAAATTAGACAATCATTTATCATCTGTCCATGAATCTCAGAGGGCATTAACAGCAGCTTGATTAGGATGTATCATTTGTCACCTTTCCTAAGAGCTTAGGATCACCCTGATCTGCCTTAAGGGCCCTATGCACTGCCAGGTCCTCTGCAGTGCTTGGTTCAGAGGGCTCCATGTCATCCTATGAAGATCAGGCCCACAAAATGGAGCTTCCCCATCCATTTAAATGTCATGTTCAAAAAATACTTCCAATGTGCTGTATTCCTTTATTTTTAAACTAAAAATATGTTTCTCCTCCTACTTTGATCAAGACACCAAAACTGATTCCTAACCCCTTTCTTTCAATTGACGTTGTCACAACCTCTTATGAACTTCTCAGCTTTTAATCATCAATTAGAAGTATTTCTGTATCTCAGTGGCATAGCTCAAATCTTGAGCTGTGTTGTGATCTTGGCATGAAAGATAAATCAGTAGCTAATCACATTTCCCCCCACTAATTAAGCTCATATATCTCCTTGAGCTATGTTTAAATCCCTTTGCACCTCTTGAGGCCAACGTGATAGGTCATCAGGGCAAGAGGTCATCCTCGTAGCTCATTGTGAAACCACAATATAGCCCACCTTGTTTCCTTTGCGGTCCAACAGTAGACAAAGGAAAATTAATTAGCTGCAGAGTTTTGCTTCTGTTTCAATTATGGCTGTGCATAAATGACCTCCTCAAATTCTCCATCCTATGGGGGTAGAGAAACTGTGGAGACCATTTCATTAATTTTTTCCAGGGGGAAGAAAATGTCTCCAACAATTTCTTATTAGCAGTGGCAGCAATCCAACTTTTTTCGCTGCTAAGCATTTTTGGTGTTTGCACTGCACTGGAAGTGGCAACAGAAGCAACTATGTTTGCAGCTTGGCCTCCATTTTGCATTCACAATGCTCCACAACTAGCAACATCATAGGGAGCTGGTGGTAACAAAATCATGCAAAGTGTCTTTCTATTTCTAGAGGGGTAAGAAAAAGAACACCTCAGAAACTACACCTCTGGAAAAAACTTTCTGAGAATTTTTGGTTCAGCTGTAGGTATTCTTTGGGATTTGGTGCCTTTCTCAGAATCTTCCAGACATTCAGTTTTTGATTGATGATGGTAGATACATCTTTTCTCTAATACAACCCCTTTCCTGTAATCTCTTTGAGTTGCAAATGGGCAAATGTTTTTTCCAGCTACAGGGAAAAAGTAAAACTAGTGCTACACTAAAAATTGTCTTCTGATTTTAAAAATTTGGCTTCGGCCATGAAAGATCTTCCCCTACCACCTCCCTGGATCCATTTTTCAAACAGTGCTTCAAAATTCCTTCTGTGGTATTTCTGAATGTCCCTTATCATTGTGAAATAACAAAGGATACTGTGTATATATTTTCTTTTATTCTGTTATACATCTTGTAAGCATATGGGTTGAAGCATGTGGACATAGAAGTGTGCATGTGACACCAACATATGAGATGATCGTAGATGAGTGGACTTGCATACTAACAACCCATTTGAAAACGGATGGGTGGTTAAGTTTGCATATGAATACAAAACCAAAAATGGAATCCTGACCATTCACTCCCAACTTCAGTGTGAGATTTAAGTTTTCAAGAGAGTTGGTTTTCTCTACTGTGTTATAGTATATTTACTTGTTTCCTTCAAAATGGGTGTTAAGATGCAAGCTGGGTTTCATTTGTGAAAATTCAGACTAGAATCCTGAATGTGCATAATGATATTCTGATAGCAAATTTAACATCTGTCCAAGCCACCTTGAAAGCAGTGTCTTTTAACCATTCCGTATCTATTGTTTTCCCCAGTAATCATTGTAAACTCTGAGGGATTTGTTGGGGGGAAAAAACCCCTCAAATGGATGGGAACTTGGAAATGACAGGCCCCAAAGGGGGCACTTTCAGAAGAAATGTGAAACCTTTCATTTTTCTTGTTGAATGACACAGCTGGTGAGTTCCACAGGGTTGAGAAATTTCATGACAGAAATGTAATTCAGTGACAACAAAAATCTGTAAAACTACTCATAAAGCCACACTTTTACTGTTCTGATATCCAGGTTAAGCAAACAGCTCCAAGTAAATATCTGCAGAGGGAGCTTAAATAGTTACAAGGAAGAAAATAGCAGGATCTGATAGGAAATAGGGAACAGTTAATGGTATTGATCACTACATTCTTATTCAGTTCCTCTTCAACAAAAGAGGTCATTAGAGGGGTCAGTATGGTATATCATAAACATTTAACTAATCCTTTACATATTCCCAGTGAGGATGCAAACAAGGCTGGGGCTCCAAAGATGATAAAGGGTCTGTATGCTATCAAGTGGGAAAGGAGAAGAGGAAGAGGAAGGTTCTTTAAGTGAATCTCATGAGTGAAGATTTATTCATTCATTACATTTATATTGCACCTTTTTATCCCAAGGAAGCAACATAATCTTCCTCTTATCCATCTCATGACAAGGTTGTTTGAAAAGTTTGTCTGAAAGTCAGCAAATGGCCCCAAGTGAGTGAACATAATGGCTTAGTACAGAACTGAACACTAGAATTTTGACCCTTCCCCCCCAAGCTTGTTAATTATAGAAAGCTTCTCAAAAGTTCCTCTCTACATGCCTTAAAAACACTGGTGACCAGGAACTGCAGAAAAGCTGGAATGAAAGACAAAATTCCTTTCTTAGGACAAAGGTAACATAAGCCATATAAAGGCTTTTCTATATATTTTAAGGATTGCAGCCATATTTATGTTGTTCATGACTGGATGTGACTAGCCTAGGTTGCCTCTGGATCAGATGAACCACTTCACTTGAAAGCTTTATAAACTGCTCTTATAAAACATGATTCCTTTTAGGATACACCAGCTGCACCTGAATTCTGATGGGTTTTAGCAACAGCCTGTTATTTCCCTCACATGAATTTAATTTGCTGAGGAAGGGGAGAATAAGGCTGGTCTTTTCATTCTATCCTGCCAGTCAGATCCTCAACAATCCTTTCATTGGGAAATAAAGGAGAAGCCTTCTCTTAGTCCTGTGATTTTCAACCCTTCACAAGAGATGCTTCAAATATGGAATGGTACAGATGTTGCCTACACCTTGCCCTATATCCAATTACTATAGCATGATGGGAACTACCAAAAAAGGACTGCCAGGCAAAAGAATTCTCAAGGATGTCTCATATGTAATCCCATAAAAACAGGGCATGAGAGATTCTAATACATAATATACCTTTTTTCATGTCCACAGGAAGGGTGAACCAAATTCAGGGTTAAATGGTTACATATCAAGGAGCATGAGCATATATTCATAAGCTTCAGAAAACTAAATGGCTAGCCTTTGACTTAAATGGGACCCTCCATGCTTCAGTTCTTTGAAGTGAAAAAAAAAAAAGAAAAGAAACTTAGGAACAATGGAATTCTTGGCTCTGCATGGATTTGTTATGCTACCAACATGTAATCAGCCTAGAAAAACTATGCAAATCCTTTTATGTGAAGTAAGAACCTGGTTTTGATCCGCCTTAATTTACAGGCAATACTCACAGGAAAGAAATTGCTGGAATTTATGACAGTCCTAATTAATCAAGCATTGCACAGCTGCAGTGGGTATTAATTAGATTAGGAGAAGAGTTAGAAAACAATAATTTTGCTGAGTTATTTGGAGCATGATCACTTTAGGGTTATGAACAGACATTGTTTTATAATAAGATCAGTCCTGGAGAATGTGGAAATGATCCATATAAAAATGAGTATTTATATTCAACCACATTGTCTGGATTACGGTTATTTATTTATTTATGGGCCAGTGATGCTAAAATATTGAATGAAGGGAAATAATTATAAATAGCTCTTGGAAGGCAGGACTAATTTGTACTACTGTCTAAGAAAATGAATAGCATATCACCTCCTCTTTAGTTCCCAGGACATAGGCTGGCTTTCATCATACATGAGTTCCAGTTCTTCCTATAAATGGATAAATATATGATGAAGAGGCACATTTATTCTGAGATTTTGGAAGATTTTAGAAGATTCAGTTGTCCACTTGAAATGAATATCCCTCTGAATTTTATGGAAGGGAACCACTAAGTCAAACGCCAGTCATTTCTACAACTTAAGATTCTTTATATAGCATGTTCTATTGCTGAGGGGGTTGTCATAAAAATATAGAGTTACATCATAAAGTAAGATCTCTTTATATCTTCTTTTTCCAGGAATGCTATCTTTGAAAATGGAATAAACACAGTTGATTAATGTTCCCAGTGAAAACGTAAATAGCTGTGACTACAGACACTGGTTCTGAAATACTTGGTGGTAAAAAGAAGGGAAAAGAGTAGGAGAGCAATGCAATATTTGTAAGAATAATTATAGCATCCTTCCTGCAGTAATTTAATCCTTTACAAAACTTTTCATGTTAATACCGCATCCTATCTCCAAAACATCATTTTTCTGACCAGAAACATTTTCTTTTCCTGTTTTTTCAAATGTCCATGATGAAAGCATGACTAAAATAATTAAAAATGGAAATGAAAATATTATCAGTATATATATCAGTGATGTAGGAGATATCCAACTGTCCACTTCAAAAAAATATCTTCATTGATTGAGTGAAAAGTGTGAAGAACACACACACACACACATATGTAAACGTGATTTTCCATTTCTTAATAATGCACCATAAGGCACAGTTGAAGATGCACAGAAATAGTGTTTTCCCCCTTTCTTCTTTCTCTTTAAGATGTACTTTTGTGTCATGTCAGATATCTTCTTTTTAAAGACCTTGTGCACCTTTCTAACTGCACATATAGGGAAGCAGGAGTTTTACCTTCATAAAAGCATTGCTCCAGTTTCACAGGTGTATGGACGTCCTAGAACTTTGCCATCTAAATTCATTGTATGTGCAATATTTCAACATAGCTAACTCCACAATTTAAAGAGCAATCCTATGTCACCTAGACATTTTCCAAAGGACCATAGGATATGCCTTCCCCTGATGCCAGAGACATACTATGAGCATTGGAAGGGATAACCAAAAATGCCCACTTCCATTCCCCATCCCACTCCATGGAAAATTTCATGACAGAATGGAGATGCGCTTCTGACAGAGACCATGAATCCACACTTTTCTGCTCCTGAGCCCAGGGAAGTAAACAAGCCAGATGGGCTCAGTGGTTTGTCTAGTTCAAAACAGCACATAGAATGACTGTGAAGTAAGAGCAGGTCTATCATTCAGGGGCAGTGCTAAGTACCCACATGGACTAGGGTGAGGATCCATGGCAGAGGATAGATCACAAGAGGGTGCGGCAAGGGATCACTAGAGGCAAAGCACAGACACACAGAATACAGCGGAAGACATTCTTTTGTGCCCATCTTGTTCTGCTCCATCAGTAGCAAACCATTGCACAGAATCCAAAATCCACCCTTCAACCTGAACATCTTTGAGCATATGAAGGCAAAACAGCCGGGGACATTCCATACAGTCTTACAAAATGGTGACAATGATGTTATTCTTGGAATTGCACCAAAAAGCTATCTTTAGAACCCAGGAGCAGCCTGTCATAAAACAGAACACAGAGCCACACACACAGGCATCCGACATGCTTTTAAGCATGGCCAACAGTTTCTAAACATTCAGACATGGAACTATTTACATCAGAATCCCCATTTCTACTCCTCATAGCAACAGTGATAAATGGTACGCACTGTATAAAAAAACAAATGTGCCCTACGAATGCCTATTCCATAAGTCGGAAGAGCTGGATTACTAAAAAGTAAGCATGGCCAGAAGTAGCAATATGTGAGGAATCTAGTTTGGGGTCAGGAATCCATCAGATTTCTTTAGCTTGTCTCCCTGGACTCCTGGCCCTTTCTTTCTGCTCCAAGGCTGCCCCATGCTGAGCATTCACATGGGCACCTGGCAGGAAGTAAGCCCAAGTGAATCTGCAGGAGTGGCTTGAGCACATGCTGCCTGCTGCCCATGTGTCCACTGTGCAAGCAGAGTTTTGATTCTGTGCACCTTACTTGCATACAGCATGCAAAGAAGTGGTTTGCTAACATTCACAAACATTCATGGACTCAATTTCATTTTGGCTAGCTTCTTGGCTGGATAAATTCTGGGACTGAAGTCTGGTGATCTCAAGAGAGCCAGATTCAGACTAGATCTTCACACTCCTAGCTGTAAGTCCTAACTAAAAAAATCCACCCACTCCACAAGCAATCACAGATTTTTATTTTTTTTTAAGAAATATGAAAATTGGGAAGCCAAGCAATTGAAAAGAGTTGACGCATGTTCTGGACTCCTATTAAATACCACGAAAAGGCATAGGAAAAACAAAACAAAACCTACCTACAGAAAAGAGTTCAATCTAGCACAACACTTAAATAGCAAAGAAATAAAAATAAAAACAAAGAAAGACGATCCCCACTTTGAACAAAAGCAATTAAGGATACATATACACAGATTCCTGGGTGTAAGCCCTACTGAACTCAGTAAACATGCATAGGATTAAACTGCAAAATTTAAATTACATACCCTTATTGTAAATACTTCCAAGCCATGCCACCAGAGCATCTGTTTTTGCTAAGTTGATTCTTCCTAGCTGTGGATTATTGCTTACATAAAATTAAGGAGAAATGAAAAGTAATCAAAGTGCTCAGTGTGCAAGCTTTCCTTTCTGCAGGAATCATGGCACTTATGTACCAAAACTTGCTCAGACGCATCCGGGTGAAACACTCAGACACAAATATTGTTTAAAAATCTCATCTCTAAGCCAGACAAGAGGACTTGTCTATATCTTATCTGACTGTATGAATATAGTGACACATATATCAGCCAAATTCACTAATGAACGTATCACTTATGAATTGGCTAATTTAAATACTATGTGAATGGTGGGAGAAGAAGTGAAGAGTATACCTGACAGGCATCCATGAGTGAGTGCGAGGGCTTTGCTCTGGGGGCCTCATAAAAGCATAAGGAGCCCCACCGGATCAGGACCATATGATCCAGTGCTCGGTTGCACAGTAGCCAACTACTTATCTACAGAATGCTCAGAAGCACTGCATGAGTGCAGCAACATGCTCTCACCCATGTCTGCCAGCAACTGGTGGACATAAGCACATCGCCTCTGATACCAGAGGTAGCACATAGCCAACAGGACTAGTAGCCACTGATAGCCTAGCATCAATAAATATGTCCAGTCGCTGTTTAAGCTATCCAAACTGGTGCTTGTTATTATGACTTGCCCAAGTGAATCTCACAGTTTAACTGTGTGTTGTATGGAGAAGAACTTGTAAACTGTTCTGAATCTTCCTTCACTGTTCTTCTGAGAGGACCATCTTGGATTCTAATATTCTGAGACAGGGAGGAAGATGTTGTCCTATCTATTTTCTGCACATTTGCCTAGTTTTGTACACTTTACAATCTCCAATCACTCACCTTTTCTCCAAGCTGAATACTGCACCACTCACAGCCTTTCCTTATATGGAAGCTGCTTGAGCCCTAGGGGGTCATCATGAAGCCAGCCATTCACATGGAGTTATGCACTTCTGTTGGTGCATTTTTCTCACACATCTTTTTGAGTAGTTACACACACTCAATGTCATAGGTAGCCAGTCTACACTAGAAGCTTGCTATACTACACAGCACCACCCTGAATATTCCTAAAGAATACTAGAATCTCATGATATCTCATACAAAATCAAAATCTTCTGAGAGATTATCTGAAATCAAAACATCACAAGACTTCAAGACAGGATGCATTCCAAGGCCAGAATCCTATGGGACTCCAATCCATCCTAAGCCTCTGTCCACCGGTAATGTCAAAAAGCCCTAGCAAGTGATTTATTATCTTAGCTGAAGTTTCAAAGCATGCCAGTTGCAGACCTGATGACATGAAAGGGAGAATAATTGTGTACAGGACAATAGTTATGGATGAGGGAACAACTCCTTATCAGGACTCCTGATAAACAGAGGGCTTGAATCCAGGGCCTTCTGGATCTCGTGTGCTTCCAGCAATAGCCAGCAGGGCAAGGAAGACACAGTTGTTGGCATTTCTCTTCCTGCATTTAGTCTAGCAAGAAATAAGGAAGGAAGGAAGGAAGGAAGGAAGGAAGGAAGGAAATGGGATTAAAAGAGAAGGTATACTCAGTACTTATCAATAAATGCAAATTATTAATGTGATAACCTAAATTAAATTATCTATTCAAATATACCTGCCAAATCAATAATAGCAATCAACAAAAAGAAACAATAAAGGCTTTACCTTAAAACTGTGAATTAAGAGAGGAAATGAATTAAGAAATTAATAATGCACTTCTAAGTACGTCTATGCAGGAATAAGACCTGTTGACTGGATGGGCCTTTCTCCTAGGTCATGTTTGGATTGCAGCCTTTGAGACCAATCTTGAGGTGTTCCTGCAGACCACCTCCGATACACTTTTGACAGTCCTCTACCCAAGCACCCCTTCTGGCCTACTTACCTCAGGGAACCTTGATCCTCACCCAGAGAGATCAGCCTTCAGATGTTTCTGACTGGTAAGACTGGCTAGAATTGGATGGGGGCTGCCAAGGGTGAGTTAGGGGAGGCCTTGGGCCTGCAGGGTCCTTTCCTTCCTTATTTCCTTGACTTGGCCAAAAGCAGCACAGGAGAAATGGTGTTCTTGTTCCTCTGTCAAATCCACCCTTTCAAACAAGGATATTTTAGAGCAAGAGACTTCATACAATAGAAGATAGTCTTACGCAGAGATATAATAGGCTTAAATTGGACCAAATTTTAAGAATGCTGGCTTGTGGGATTTTCAGATTCAACACAATTCACCCCTTTAGCCTCAGCAGGAAGCTCAATTTTCATTTCTTTCTATACTTTTTAACCTTATTTATAGACATAAAATGTGTTGACTTTTTAAAAGAAAAGATTCAAACCCTCCTGACCAGAGGTACAGCTAGATAATTTTAGCAATTATTCTGTGTTCTTTTGTAGGAAAAGGACTTGAGGAGAGCAATTATGGCAGGTATGAAGACACAGCTAACATGTCTTCCCCTCCCTTGTTATTTTGTGCTTCACAGTAGCTTCTGCATATCTTATATGGTATAACAATGGCAACAACTTTTAACTCTCCCTTCCCCACTCTGAACAAATACAGCTTTGCTTTTTCATCTAACCTAAATCTTAGCACCATCATGGCTAAAGGAATATAACAGAGTTTGTTTCTGATTTCCTGATTCCTTATCACTTTTTTGGTGGTCACTGGGGTTACAGGCTATGGGGATCTAAGCTATGGGCTTCAGACTTTGTTCGTATCAGTGTCCCTGATTTTTGTTTCAAATGCCACTATGATAAGTGAGAGATGGGCCAGCTGAACGTTTTAGCAAAATCAAAAGCACTTTCAAAAGTATGGAAAAGATTCCTATTTCCACCCGTAACCTGCATATGACTTTCCACATAATGAGTGTGTTGTATTGTGCAAATGTAAAATGATGTGTATTCCCATATAAGTCTACAACCTTAATCAACATTTTTCTTGCATCTATGATCATTTGAGGTGCTGGCATTTGTTTGCAACACTTGCAGTATGCAATGTAAGTACCCTGCCCTCGCCCACTAACACCCCCGGGCTTTAATCTTGGATGCTGATGTATGTGGTTCGTGAAAATGGTCCTTAATTGTTTCTCTGAAAAAGATTTCATACCTGTTTCTATGAATCGGCTTATTAAACCAACATGTGTCCTTTTACTTTGAATAAGAATTCGCATTTGTCTCCTTGGAAACTCAGCATGCTAAAACCCATGCTTTCATGTACTCGTGATGGTTAATGGTGCTCAATAAACACCAGAGTGCTTCTACATTATTTACAGAACAGTGCTTCAGTGATGATGGCTAACCATATATCATTTCTCACTGCTCTTAAGACTAAACCAATTTTATGACAGCACAAGATAATCACTTCTTAAAACATTCCAGTAAACTTCATTAAAAAAAAAACAAATTTTGGTCAGTCAACTATACAAATCTATGCCACATTAAACTATACAGATACCTATGGTTGTAGGATGCTTGCTTGCTTTGCTGGCATACAGAGATTATAGGGTATTTAAGGGGGCTTTCTCTCCTCCTTGTAATATATCTTACGAGTAATAATGCTTTAATGATCAGTTATATAGGTGATTTCACGTGTTTCCCAGATCCTCATAGAACAGGGGAAGTACTCTCTAACAGTACTATTATTTTAGAAGGAGAGAGTGAAGGATAGGCTATGAAGTTGCAGAAATGCAGAGGCGCACTGGGCTTGCCATCTCAGCAACCAGTGTTGCTGGCCAGGAGAAGCTCCAGCAATGATTACTGAAGAGACTGAAGGAATGCAGAACTGGTTCAAAGAAGGTCAGACTTCTGTAACTGCAACCTGAAGATTTTGCAGTGGATGGACTTTTTCTTTGTCACACAGATTCCATGGACTTGCAGATCAGCTTTTTTATCCTTTTGAGGAGGGGGATTGCATTAACTTACATTAATATTCCACTTGAACAAGTAGAATTAAATTCCCATGAATTTCTAAAAATAATTTGACTCATCAGTGAGAAAACAGAACAAAAGATGTCTGACAATCTGTGAAACACAGATGGAACAGATTTAATGAAATCTACACATTCCTAGAATAGATATCTAGGCCCCAGATAATTCCTGCTTGGTGGCCAAAAGCACTGACTAACCCTAACCTTGACCCTGACCCTGAGCCTGATGCTGCAATGTATTGAGGTAGCACTTATGACTATGATGTAGCTGAAGTTGTGGGAGATTCATGTATCATACATCACTGAAGAATTTGCCAATGCAAAACAAGATCACCATTTCAGAAATAATGCAGGGGGTACAGAGCTACAAAACTGGATGAAAATGTTGTTTAAATGTAAAAAGCATTTCCACCACTCTGATCTGACTTCATAATGTCATCGCAGAGCCAAACTATATTGATCTAGTTGTTTTATATCACTATGCTGGCTACGTGATCCTGATTGTCCGGAAGGAGGAACAGTCTTTTAAAAAATCACCAAAATGCTGTTCCGAAAACTGGGACAAAATTGTACAAACATAACAAACTCAATTTTTCAAGCTAAAAAAGTTTTCCCTAAAAAATGGCTCAGGACATAATTTGTGAAGGTTTGCAACAATTATAACATTTTAAATAGCTTGGACCCAATTTCTTGTGTGTCTTTGACCACCTTTTAAGGTTGCTGAAGGCATCTGTACAGCATTCTGTACAGCAAGCTAAATTTGGACTTTTAAAATTTTCTCATACATTGCAAGAACGACGGAAGGACGGAAGGAAGGCAGGCCTTCACCCTGCCAATCCACTTTCCCACCATCTTCATCTTCCTTGGGCCAAATGAAAGGGAGAACAGGTTGTGAAACTCTCATACAAAAGACTTGACATGGCCTCTCCTTGGCTTCAGATACTGTTCACACTATTATTTGTAAAGAAGATCTGCTACCAGTATGTGTAGACAGGGATTCCAAAATGTGATCTCCATTATTCCAGTGTGCAGAATCCCTGTTCCCAGCCTATGTGTTCTGGCAAGTATGGCATAATCACCTGTACAGATGGGATATTGAATGAATGGTGGTTAATTGCAGGGCAAGCTCTACTATCGTGTAGAGTGAGATTGGCAGCAAAGTAAAAGGGGAGAGACCTATAAGCTACAAGGCATGTCCCACTTCCTCTTCAAGCTAGCCTTCCACCTTCAGCTGAGGTGGAAAACATTGTCCCATTGCCAGTGTTGAAGAACAATTCGGCTCTCAGTCAAGTCACGTTTTGTACATCAAAGGGGAATGGGGTACTATCTTGTCTATCACCATGCAGCAAAAAGTCTTAAACCCACAGGTGTGGGACCAGTATGCACAGTCCCCAAATGCTATATATTTATTTGTATGCACTAAGACCATCTATACAGGCTTTAATTTAACTTGGACTGGGAACAATACCTGGAGCAATTAAAGGTAATCAGTGGCAGCAACAACATTTTTTAAGCCATTGTACCCACAATGAGCAGCCTGATAATGAAATGAGAAGGTCTGAAAGTTATCTCTGTTGTCATTTTGGGCCTTACTTTTTCATCTTATGAGAAATATAAAGTACCATATCCTAAGAAGATAGTACTACAGTTCTAAATTAAACTGACAAAGCAAAAAATTAAATTACTCACAATTTCATACTGTTCAAAGATGCCAGCAATGACTGGTTTTATTGGTGGAGTTTCAGCTATAAATAGAACACCAATCAATTCTATTTTTATAGCTTTCCTCCTACATGTCATCACAAAGCACTTTACATAAAGAATCAATCACAAGTTGATGGGAAAACCACGCTTTTAAGATTAGCTTTAGAACAAGAAAGTGATTAGAAGGCTGCATTAGAAATGAAGCAAGGAAGGTTTGGGTACACCACTCAGTAGAGTGACATAATGTGGAACTGTATTAAACTGTAAGTAAAGGTGTGCCTGGAATCCAAGTGGTGTTAACAGGCTTTGTGGTCCACCTCAGGAGATGTGAGACATGGAGGGCCCATGTTTGAAAGTTATGCCCTTGCCAGGCAACAAAGGAGCAGGGCCAACACAGACATGTAAAAGTACTCCCAGGCACTCGCTATTCTCCTCAGGCAAAATCTCAGAGTGAAGTCCGTACATTCCAAGCTTTCAATGTGATTTTCAGATTAAAGGGGAAAGTCTGAATTGTATTTAAAAATACACATAAAGGGGCATACTTTTGGAAAACAAACACATATATGCTTCAATCATTGGGAAAAAATGCACAAATTTTTAAGATACAACCATTGATGTGTGCATGTAGAAAAAATATACATGGAAATACGCATGGAGAAATAAGTACTTGCAATTTGATACAGACTTGAATCAGAGCAAGCCTCAAGAAGGAATTTGGACAGCTTGGACAAGCCTGAGTATGGCTAAGTTTGAGCATCATTTCAATTGGCGAAGCCAAGATTACTTATTGTGAAAGAAAAAATAAGTGAGATTTCTCTCCAATAGTTCTTAACTACTGAAAATGTAGGAGAAAGGAATTCCCCACAAGCAAGGGCTAAATTACGTTCCATGTAGAAGGATCAAAGAAGCATAAAAATATGCTCCCTAGATATCTATAAGTAAAGCTTGTGTATTACTTTCCTTGAGATTCTAGGTACTTTAGGGCCTCGTGAAACATTCCCCAGTCTAGAATGTGAAAACATTATTGTATGCTGACCAATACCCATTTTACCCAGATCTTTGTTCTGGTTCCATACATATATTTCCTAGTTCCCCTGGTTTACCTACCTCACTGTGTCTTTATGAGGCAGAGAAATGGTAAGCTCCCTTTTCTCTAACACAGAGACATAATAATGCAAAACTTTTTGAAGTTTTAAGCATGTAGCAGTATGTTGTTGGAAGATTACAGACTAAATGTAGAGCAGGTATTTTCTTTCATAAGGGCTGCCTTACTTTTGCTTCTGAATTAGTCCTGTGTAATGCAATGCATGTTTCATAGCATTTGATTTTACATAACTTGCATTGATAGTAAATGAAATGTTAAGTGAAAAAGAAGTCTGAAGTCTGGCTTCTGTCATCTGCCTCTAGTCAACTATCCCCCATAAATTCTCTGTTCTGTTTTATGGGTTTCTTGAGATTGAATTTCTGGCCTTGTTTAGCTGGGTCTCATACTCCCATAATGCATAAGTTCTTTGCTTCCTTGTACTCTTGTGTTCACCTTCTGACAGCTAAGCAAAATGTTCTTCATTACATCAAATAGACAGGCCTTGAAATGGGATCAGCAGACTATTGAAAAATATTTTTTCAGGTCTAAGTCCTGAAAGGTGACCAACACTCTCATCTGTTAATGGCCTGGCTTCAAAAGGAATAGAGAAGTATTGCAGCTTAACGCTTTGCATGCTGCACCTCAGGTATATCCAGCTGAGCAGGAAATAGTGGATTTGTGTCTAAAAACCAAAACAAGCAAGCAATTTGCTATCTCACTATTTACTATCTCAAGCTTGCAGGGTTTTTCTCAGCCCCCCTCCATATCTGCACATTCAGAGTGGCTGCCTGTCCTGGGAAAGGCTGCATATATTGGAAAACTCTTTATATTTGGAAACAGAAAGAGTTCAAATTTTTAAAAAATGAATATCAAAGAAAGCAAAACTGGAAGAAGCTAGGAGGTTTTCTGGATTGTACACTGAATGTATCTTTGGTGTATGGTCGAATACAACTGCAGTGGAATAACAGTGAAAAGTGCCTCACTGTAATACAAAACTGATGCATATTTCAAGGTGAAAAACACATGAATTCCTGCAAGGAGGTTTTGGCTTACTCTTATTTATTGTATAGTCCTCTGTTTGGTAAGAAGTTTTGAACAGTAACAACAAGCTTAATGGACAAATTAGGGGGAGGAACTAAATCACATACCAGCAAACTGTACCACTTTCATTGTGACCAACAGGACTGTGACTTGACACATCCCACTGATTTGATCTCTTACAGGCATTCCAAATGGAGGGGAACAGGAATGGGCACCAATACCTTAACCCATGATCTTCTTGTGTTTACTGGGAACATCTGAACTAGAAGAAATATAATGCTTCTTGAATAAATGGACCTCTGCAACTGCATTGACCCTTGCATAATTACACACTATCAGACCTTCTAAATTCCAGAATGTCAAAAGATGTGTAACCACGATAGGCTGAATTTAGGAAAACACAGCAAGGTCACAGGCAAAGAGATGGGGCTGAAACACACATTCTGCTTCTCCACGGATACACATTTTAGTACTGCATAAAGCTATGGAATTGACAGATATGCTACACACTCATGGAACTTCCAGGAAAATCCCACTAAGATGTTTTGCATTCTGAATCTCTACATGGGAATCGGGAGTGGGGAGGAGGGGTACGGAATTGCAGAGAGAGAGAGAGAGAGAGAGAGAGAGAGAGAGAGAGAGAGAATCACCAAAACTTTTTCAGTATGGCTCTTCTTACGTTCATGTATTCTCTGTCTTCTGGCCAGGTGTAACTGTTGAGGTCCCTTTTCTATATTCTTATCTATCCTTATCTTTAAGCAGGACTTGGACTAGATAACTTTTTGAACAAAGAACACCTTTGAACAGCAGATGATTCTCTGATAGCTCAGATAGAGAATTGACTCTGCTGATGATGACACAAGGCCACCATGGCTGTGGCAGACCACCTTGATATTCCTTGTGGAGGAGTTTTCTTATTGTATCTTTTATCAAAAGATATGTAAATATTATTACCCTTGGATACATTTATTACTTTTCTATATAGGTGTTTGGAAATGCTCCATTTTTAAGGGTTTTAGATAAAATCAAACTACAGCTTCACTGAGAAACATCATCTCATATTAATGTTTCATGTCTTAGAGTCTCATTGTATTGATATACTGGAAAGTGAAAATTTCTCCAGTCTGACAAAAATGGACTAAATGATTGTGTACATTAGTGCACACACTTGTGTTGCTGGATAGATTCATATGCATGAGTCATAATATTTGAGATAGGCTATTTTTCTATTATCTATATTTATCTAAAGAAATAAAATGTCAATACAAGTAGTCCAATTGAAATCAGGGGTACTTACAACACACTCAGATGTAGACCTGCTCAGAAATAAGTCCCATTCAGTTCAGTGATGTTTAGTGCTGCCAAGTTAAGTGTGTACTGAAACATACAGGATCGCACTATTAATAACCTCAATAGATTATACCCTTTTTCACTCATTGTAATTCATATAGATATATTATTTATGCCATTCATATGGAGATAATATCTATTATTTGTTTGTTTTTCAGAGTCACAATATTGCTGAAATGTATTTTGACAAAAGTAAATGTGTATAGATCTTGTACTCATGTTGGGTGTAAAGAGTAATCATATTCAGGGTGAAATGCCTAGGAAAATGCAAGTTGAAATACACAAGGGATGGAGTAGGGGAGCCATAAGTTTCAGGTGGTATCCAGAGAAGCAAAGTAATGAAAACCAAATACAAGCCAAACATAGGTTGGACTAAAAGAATGCATGATCCCAAGATTGCAAAAGATAAGCATGAAATAGCTCTTGTATTACATCCCTTTACAGGCAGAGATGGAAAGTAAACTTTATTTAAAGCTCCCCAGTGTTTTACGATAAATTTTAGCATCCCCACAGTTCAAATTTTCTTTAAAACCTGGCAAACATAAAAATATACCTGCTGGAGCTTTATTGATTTAAAGAGCAAAAGATCACAAATGAATTTGCACTTTAGATTTTACATTGGAGATTCAATGTTCTCTAGTACATAAACGACAAGGACCAAAGTTTGCAAAGCTTTACCAGGCCTACTGCTATATTTTCTTATCAAGTGGAAACTTTGCTATTGTTACTGTGGCCCAAATACTTTGGGCTGTTGAGCAAAATAATTTTATGTGCTTAATTTGATTAAAGGTAATTTTTGAAATGAGAAGAATGTTAATCTGCTGGTAACTGGCTTTACATTACACCTTGAATTTCCTGCACTTGGATCTTAATGACTCCAGGTAAATAATTGATACCAAATGCTCTTTGGAAAATCAATATTTAGCTTCCAAAATCTAGAAACTGGAGACAAACTATTGGCATTGAATTGAAAATACAATTGCTCTTTCAGGTTGTAAACTACTTGGAGAGAAGGGAATGAAATATTCAAAAACCATGTGCTTGCAAAACAGAAGCCACCTCTAAAGATATGGATTTGCCTGGGGATTTAGTAAAAATGAATCCTATGGTGAGCTGCTAGAGTATTTGAAATGCTGGTACTGTTGCTTCTAAAGCCAACTTTTCCAGGTTAATATACTTCATAATTTCAATGCCAGTCTCCACTGCTGGTTTTAATATTCACATGTAATATAGCAGGAATTCACAAAGCAAATGTACAGACCAATGTTCTTCCTTGGTATCTCCAAACAATCCTATCCAAGCTTTCAACCTACAGTTGATCTAAACATGTCCATCAGGAATGATGTTGCACACATTCAAGAAGAGACCATATTTCTACAGATGTTTACTTGTGTGAACATCAAGGGCAGGTGGCTATAATGCAGTCAGAACTACACAATATGGCCAACTTGCACCTTGGTCTGTGAGAGAGTCCTCAGAGGAAACTGTTTTATAGGCTTCCAGCATCCATAGTTGTGACCACGATCTAATTTTTTCCCCCCCAGGATGCCATGTCCAAGATGTTCTGCCATTGCAGGAAAAAAGGGCAGCTGCCACAAATACATGTGGTCTCCACTGGGAGCTGCCATGCCCTCATCCCCCCACCTCACCCACAATCTCCATACTAACTCAACTTGCTGCAAATCAAGTAGACAAGAGTGACCAGGGCCAAACCAAATGGAAATGACCAGGGCCAAACCAAAAAACTCCATTGGATATTCACCTTCACAACCACAAAATTGATGTCTCATACAATTGAAGTCTAGTCAAACTGCCTGAGCAAACTCAGAACTTTGGAACTTGCTCATCCTGCTGTCTTAGCATGCTTTCATTCTATTGCTATAATTGAAAGGAACTGTGCAAATTTTCCATCTTCTTTGTCTTCCCCAGAAAATAATGATGGAAGAAGTGATGGGAAAATACAAGAGGACTGCAAACTAAAGATGATTGTGTTTCAATGCCCCATAAAGTTATGGGGCAATGAGGCTGCACAATAAAAGGCATGTCTAGAAGGACCCTTAATTGCCTATTACAAACAAAAATCTAAAACAAAACAAACCAAGACATAAAACCTCTTACCAGACTTAAAAAGCAGTGCCTATTTTACTGAACAGTTTACTGTTCTGCATACTGTGTAGAATGAATAAAAAACTGCTTTTCTTATCTTCTCACTAGCAGGCTTAAAATGTAATTGTACAGGAAAATAAGCTGCAGAAAAGACAGCCATCCTGAGGCTATTTTACTAGGTTTGAACTTTTCAGGAGCCTTATGCAAACCTCCAGCCTGCACACATGGATGGGCTTTCCAAGAACATGCATGTGAATCGGCTATTCATATGGGAGAGGGCAATGCAGAGGCTGTTGGATCCAGGTCTGACTGGAATGAGAAAGGAAGCATGATAGAAAGAGTATGGGGGGGGGGGGGTTTGAAGGAGAGAACCTCTGGAGACTACAGTGAACTTTGTAGAATACAGCAGTTTTTGTGGATTTATCACTGAAAGATTCATCTTCTCCTTAGGGAAATGCTTAATTAACTGTTCCTTTTACAATTATAAACTGTAGAATTATTCCAGAGTTCATGTTGTGTGCGCCAATTTAAGCTGAAATTTAAATGAGCAGGACCTCTTAGTGATACGAAAGAGTGAGCAAAGCATCAAGAGGGTTGACATTTTGTAGTGCAAGGTTTTACACTGCATTTTAGATTTCATTTCTGTAATATAGAAAGATGAGTTTTCCAAGAGTTTTGGGAATGAGTGCCTGCAGCAAGACTTCCCTCCAGTATCCCCAGCTGCTCCAGCATTTCTAAAGCCCTTTGCATGTTTAATATTAAGGTCCACAAGGAGTGACACAACTGTGCTTGATTGAATGTGATGATGAGCTTCCTCCTGATTTGGAATCCTTGTGTTGTTGGGCAGTTTGCAAGCATATTCAGTTCACTGCACAGAGATCTAGAGAGGAGACAGACCTGTGCGATTCTGCTGCTCATACGATTTACATGTACTTTCGTTCACACCACAATTTTTAGCCTTGTATGTGCAGGTGGAGCAGCTGGAATAGCACAATAAACACCATCTTTGATTGAGACTAGAAATTACACTGTATAGCTATAAGTCCTTCCCCTTTTTTCTTTAGTACTGTAATGGTAACAGGTAACTAGGAAGAGGACAGAAATTCATCTGGTTCACATTTTAATATGTACTCACACTTTTGAACAAATCCAGGTATTCTTTAAATTTCACACATTTTTCACTGATGATAATAATAAGTGTATATTTAGGAAATGTGCACTCCAAAATGTGTAATTATTAAAAATTACATTAAAGGCACTATATTCATCAAAACTACTTGTAAAATTGTGTACAATCAGGGAGAATGTACACAAAAATACATAAAAATGGTGCGAAATTTTAAAAAGCAACTCACCATTCTCAAACAGATATGGAAGGAGGATGAACTGAACTCCAGGCAGGAAAGTGAAATGGACTTCCTGTGCCTATAAACAACCACAGCATCAGAATAGGAAAGGATAAGAAAAAAGAACATCACACTTTCTGTCAGAGTAATCTTGCTGGAAAATGATAGATTTTTATTAACTCCCAGCAATGCCTCTTGTTGAAATACATGTTGCCTAAGGAGAGAAAATGTCAAAACCAATGTTGAATGTAGAAAAAGAGATTAAAAAAAAAAAGACCCTTGCTAACCTCAACACTTCTTGTCATGTGACCAGTCCTACCAGGAGCAAAGCAATCCTGTATCAGAACTTAGGAACACCAAAGTGAAGCCATTTTAAAGTTCTGTCAAGGTAAGATCTATAGCAACAGCGGCAGGAGTTATTTGAGGAAGTGCACCTAGTGGCATTTCAAAAGGAATCCCTTTGTATTTCAGAAGAGAATGAAATGACTTTTCTAACAAAGAATGCTTCACATTTTATTAACTTTACCTCTCAGGTGTGAATCTGAACTGGAACTTTGTGTAGTCATAGTCCTTTGGTGATCTAATTCTACATATGGGAAGTTGAGTGCTTCTGAAGAGCCTTATATTGCCTTTTTCAGAGAAAGATGATAAGGTTATATATTGGGCACGTTCACAGCAATGACTTTACAACTCACTTTGCTTTCATGGGATTCAGTATCATTTGTCTCAGTCACTACAGTGAAAGCAGCATTGCATCTTTGATTCAGAGACCTTTGAAGCTGGTTGAATTGTTTGATAATCTAGTTACTTCCCCAAAGCAAAGACTGAGAGGACAATCCAGTCCTTGCATTATGTCCTTCTATCACTTCCCTTAATGTGTTGCTACATGTGTAGGATTCTCCTGGCACTGATTTCATCCCTTCTGGTACCCCTTTTAGATCGTGCTCAGAAAGAGATGCTTGCACATTACCTGCTGCAGTCACAGGCAAGGACAGAGCAGAGCTAACAATGATTAAAACATTTTGCTTGATTGTTCCTGAGCCTCTCCACTGAATAATTTACCTAACTAAATGTACATGACTTTAAATAAATGATGACACTCTACGTGTAGGAAAATACAGCTGCACTGTTAGTTGCGAACTAATGCATGGCCAGTCATCTTTCTGTAAGCACACAGGAGAGAAAGTTTATGTCTGGGCTGCAACAGATCATTCTGTCAAGGCTAGGCAAGCTCCAGGAGTCTGTGGGCCAATTGTTTTCTAGAATGCAGCGGAGGGCAGAAATGCCGCACTTGGGTGTCAGGGCCAATTTGTGCCTAGAACAAGGTTTGTGGGGCATGCACAAATTGTGCTCCATGAAGGCCTGGACGAGTTCAGTTTTGATTAGAACAAGCCATTCACTCTGTGCGTGCCACTTTCTGATAAAGCTTTATTTTAAAGGATAAATGGCATTTCTGCCAAATCGTACTTAATGCCGGCAACAAATAGGGACCGCAGGCTGTACGGTTTTTCAATTAATTTCAATGTTAATTTCTCCAAAACAAGCAAAAGCATGTAAAAGGAAGGAATGCAACTTTCTTACAGAAAATGAAATAGATCACTTACATCAGCTGTTTATTTATTTATTTAAAACATTTTTATGCTGCCCCCATTGCAATGAAGCCTCGGGGCGACTCACAACAGAAACAAAATACATAAAAACATAAATACATAAATAATAACAATATGACAATAAAAAATATTTAAAAAGCCCCGATGCACCTCAGCTAAAAATTTAAAAGAAACATCCACAAGTATATGTAAAAATATGATTACACAGAAAGTTATGCATACTCTTGAGAAAAGGTAGACCAAATATCCAGATATCTATCCATGCACAGGTAATATCTAAATGCCATCCATGTAATCATTGAAAGTATCATTAAGTCATCAATATACTGTGTAATGAAGGCAGACATTATGCTTCTAGTGTTGTAATGTTGGCCTTTTTGTGTCAAGAGGACATGATAACAGTTAACATTCGTCCTTGTGGTAAGTTCCATAAATCAGGCCAATAATTGAAAAGATTGCATGCATCGGTAAATATTAAAGAGAATTCTAACAACCTTCACCAAAACATGTGGGTAAGTGAAGAGTTAGTGGTATTACACCTCCAAGATATCTGACTTAGATAAACCCTTAGTAGAAAGATGTTTTGAAAGATGCTTTTGTGTAAAGCCAACGCAAAAGCCTTTGCTGAATAAGATGTAATCTAAGATCCACAGATGCTTCTGGCACAGAAACAGAAACAATATTCCATTGATTAGGCAAAGTAGGACAATCTAATTCCCAATTCCATTTGCATTTAAGAATCTGTGTATCATTCTTATCTATTTAAAATATGGATCACATAACTGCTCAGCTCCAGTCCATGGTTCCAATAGCAAAAAGGGTCTGAAGCTATAAAAATGGCATGACCTAATGCAAGTAAAGCCAAAACTGAATGAAAGTATTCAGCCAAAGCAGGCAACTCATATTTGACACACAATAACTCAAGGTAAAATCCAACCTGTCTGTCCAAGTCTTTCAGAGGAACAGTTCCTTAGCAATTTTTAAATGTGGATTTCCCAACAAGTCAATTAACCATGAAAAAATGGGTCAGATTATATTGGATGAAATATAATATGACTTGATTGATAGAGGCCACTATCCATTTTCTTGCACCAATGTACAATCACTTAATGTGATCTAGTTAGAAAGAGCAGTCAGAAAGAGGACACAATGATTCCAAAACTGACTAAAGTAGACAATTTAGTCCTAGACAAAAGACCAAAACTGAATACGGGCCAACAGTTAACATTAAACAATTTCTGGGAAAAACCCACCTACTTTAATTGGAAAATGCTTTTTTATTTCAAATAAATTTGTTCCAGGAAGAACCCTAAGAAGTTTACAGAGCACTGTCCTTTTGAAAACATTTGCCAGATATACATTAAGGAATCCCACGCAGAGCACAAATAAACCAAGGTGTAACTTACTCCTTAAATGTAGTAACTTTACCACAAATTCAGATTTGGGCATACCCATCTGCCTATATCCCATGCAATCTCATTAAACAGCTTATTCAAATTAATTATTTGAGATATTTTTCTGGAAATAAGTATCCCCAAATATGGAATAAAATCTGGGCATCATCAAAATAGCCAGTGAGTTAATTCATCATGAGGACAATCCTATCTCCCCTGTGGAAGATGCTTGCAGGCCTCCAAAGGCTGACCTGCATCTGGTGCAAGCCTTGAGTGACAGCAGTGGCAATCTTCATCACTACACCTCACACCCTGCATTTTTTCTTGGTGGCTATTTTTGTGTAGATATAAAACCAAGAAGGGGGGAAAGCTGAGAAAGCAATCAGAATAGTTGTACCTCTGTGGCCCCTGCCTCCTGCTCTCTCCACTGCTCCTGTACAGCCCCTGAGGCCCAGTTGACATCTTGGAGAGCACCTGGTGTAGTTCTTTCTGTACTGGGAAATTGGCCTTCAGGGTCTGTGCTCCAGGAACATAGGATTTCAGGTTGGGGACTCCAAACAATCCTATGGCTTCCCAACATCATATGGAAGGTTACAGGATTGTAGTCTATGTGATACAGTATCTCCAACAGCATCAATTCAGTCTTTGAACAATTAATTAATGAGCCAGATAAATCACCAGAAGTATTAAACACCTGCATCAAAAGTGGTGTTTTAAAATGAATAGTAAGAGAACATAACGAATAATTTTGAATTATAGTCATATACAAATACAAAAATTATAATATATTGTCTAATAGCACACGCAAGCAATGCCGAACACAAATCAAATATGAATGGAGAAAGTAGACTTCCTATCTAGAACCTCTCCCAAGTATTAGTCATAAATCTGAACACAAAATTTTAAATGTTTGACTAGCAGTGAATTTAATATCATTCTTCCAAAGAGCTTCCCATTGACCCATTGACTCACTTCACCAAGATTCTTTTCCTATATTGTCATATGTTTCTTATCTTGATGACTTCCAGCATCATAGTGTGTTAACAATTGTAAAGACTTCCCAGTAGATGATCATTCTGCTGTGTAATCAGCTTTTCAAAATCGGTCAGCTATCTTAAGATGCCTTCTTCTGATTGCATTTCCCCTTCTGTGTTAGGGGAAGACTTAACTCATCCTGATTGATCAATAATGTCTTGATAAGTTATAAAATAGTTGTTCCTTCTTGAGTGTTTTCTGTATGCTTCAACTGGGGACATCAGGGCAGAGGACTAATTCTTTTCCTCATAGAATACCAACATTTTTACTAAACTGTCTCTTAGCACATGGTTGTTACTTAAGATCATAGACTTCTTAACTGATGCTTTAGTCCATAAAAGATTATGCATTCCATCTTCAAGATCAGTCAATTCAAACTTCATTAGCATTTAGAATCCAATCTGCAATATAGACCAGGCTTGCTGCATGATAGCATAACTTCAAATTAGGTACAGCAAGTCCTCATTTCTCCCTTTGCATCCTGTAGAATTTTAAATCTGATCCTCAGTTTCTTGCCATTCCAAATAAAACTGGTTTGTTGTCTCTGCCAATCTTGAAAGATTTTTCATGGTACCATAATCGATGTCATCTGGAAAAGAAAGTTCAGTTTAGGTAACACATTCATTTTTATAACTGAAATTCTTTCCAACCAAGATGCTTTAAGTTTAGTCAATTTTTTGTAATTCCTTTTGAATCTTCATCCAAGTTGTTTGATAATTGTCCTGAAAAAGTGAGACATTGTGCCCTGTGATGTTTATCCCTAAGTATTTTGCTGGGTTTGAAGTTATTTCACATCCTGAGATTTTAAAAACGTTTTCTCTTCTTGCTTTGTTACAAATTTTAATATAATTTTTGTGTTTTTTTTCTTATTGACTTTATATCCTGAATAAAGTCCAATGTATACAAAATTTTGACCCATTTAAACATTTTTCAGGAGTGCCAAAAGTGCTCAGAGTAGCAACAATTAATTTCCACTGAATTTTGTCAGAGGCCTTTTCAGAATCCAACGAAACACAGAGTGCTATGTCTGTTCTATCATTATTTAAAGCAATCGCATTTCTATGATTGATGATAAATCTAACATTGTCAGCTCCCTATCAATTCTTAATAAAACCCATCTGGGCAGTTTAAAAAAGCTTTATAATAACTCGTTGCAATCTATCCACAAACATTCTACAGTAATAAACAAAGTAAGCTGAAAGCACAGTAACTACAATCCTTCCTGGACTTAGGAATGGCAGCAGTGTAAGCATCATATAACAGTGCTGATTCAAATATATTACGATACAGATGATGAAGTGAGTTGCATGTTGCCTACTCATCCTCTACACCTTCAATCCCATTTGCATCAGGATGGATTTAACCAGTTCTAATTCCATCAGTAATCTACCAAGTGCTTGTCCCAGGACCCAGGACCCTCAAGCCAGTGTCCATGCAACGTGGTTGCCCTACCACAGCTACTTCCTCCTGCTCTCTTCTTGTTTCTTTTACTATTTTTGATTTTTGGTAATGAAGACATGATCAGATACAAAACTGTGTGTGTCCAGAATGAGAAGAGGAAGGCTTTATAGGAGGAGAATACATTAGCTTTGAACAAATTGCACAGAGGGATAACATTAGTTAGAGGTAGAAATGTAAGAGCAATTTCATATTAGGCTTTTTCTAATAACTTGTTATTTCTTACAGGTTAGTGGTAATTGAGTTCCCGGTTCTGATGATGATGATAAGAACGTTCTAGGTAGGATCACACTTTTCCAAAAGGATCAGATCTGTAGTCTAGGATCACTTATTGATCCAGCAATGTCATTAGTCGCTTTTGTGTCTTGAAGTGGCTTTTATCAGCTTTGCCAGATGTGACTTGCCTTGAATACAGATAGCTTGCCCAGAATTATCTCCACTCCAGCCATCTCTGAATCAGACTATTGTGTTTTATGTGAAGCTGTCTTTACAATTGTTTTAGAAGCTGCTGTTGGTCAAAAAGCTGTTTTGACCACATTACTTCCATGCTTTGTAGACGCATTGGCTACTGGACCAAATTTAAGATGCTGGTTTTCAGTGCTGAATGGGTTGAGGACAACTTAAACACTTCCTTAAATTCCACAAACCCTTTGACTGTGTGAGACTTGGACTACATGTGTCCTTCACAATAGTTTTCTATTATTTTTTCTGTAATTTAGTTTAATTAGTTTTTTTATTTTAGACAATATTGGTGCTGGTATTCATTTGTGAAAATTGGGCAGAGAAGTAGTACAACAGCCAGTGTAGTGTGGAGGTTAGCATGTTGAAATGGGGACTTGGGAATCTGTGTTCTACTCCTCACTTGGTCATAAAGCGTACTAGGTGACTTTGGGACAGTCACTTGATCTCAGCCTAAGCTACTTCACAGGGTTGCTGTGGCGAAAATATAATGCAATGGAAGAGAACTATGTAAGCAGCACTGGGTTCTTCACAAGAGGAAGAAAGGTGTGATATACATTCAATGTCACAACAGTAAACACTTAGATCAATAGCCCAGGGAAGGAACTTATTATTATATACCACCAAGAGGGCTCTCTGGGCAGCTTACAAATAAAACAGCAGAAAGAACAGTGAAACAACAGTGAAAGGCATAAAATCCATTAAACAAATACAAAATCTGACAGTCATCAAGGGAATCACCTGGAACTTGGTGAAATAGCAAGACTGCTAGTATTGTGTCTAGTTGCTGGCATCACTGACCCCAAGACTGCTCAGGGCTGACCCAACTGCAAGACAGAGTGAGGTGACTGCCTCAGGCAAGGCAGGTGGCAATGGGCAGAAGATGTGATGTGATGGAGAACAGAGTTCCTCAACCTTGCAAGTGGTCCTACTGCTCCTCAAGTGCAGTGACAGACATCATCCCATTGCCAATAAGATATAACTGATGGATTGGTTGGCTTTTATGCAAGAAATGAATGGATGGGGTGGAAAGGAATCTTATGCTTCACTTTAAGCAGCAAAATTACTTGATGGAGAAAAAAGGTAGGGGTTCTATAGCCCCTGTGTCTTGCTTATGGGTTTCCTGCAGCCGGTGGTTGGACATTGTACAAACAAAATGCTGGATTAGATGGACCACTGGTCTGGTCCACCATAGCTCTTCTGTACTGGCATCAGCATTGAATTCACCCATTTACAAAGCACCCTCCTACCCATTTTCCCCAAGCAAGTAATTATGCTTCCTGCACTGAAACATAGGACTTTCCCCCACCCCACTAATCTGTTTCCTGTGCAGAAGCTGCCCAATCTGTCAGTTGCTGCTAAACTGCAGCAATGTCATTCTGTTGGTTCGGGGTCTATTTCACAGCACATTTGCAGTGCCACTGAATATGTATTTTGTCTGACCAATACTTCATTTCATGATCCGTTGCCTTTTATAAGGCTGGACTTAAATTGTTTCCTTATTTTTCATTATGTCACTTACTGCTTTGATTATAGGTCAGGGGCTACAGTTGTTGAAAGTTCACTTCCAAATGCAGAACTAACTTGACATATCAGCACGTAGCTGGGCTTACAATTAAAAAGGTTAGATTTTCAACTTCTTCTTACAGTGCTGTAATTAATTCTGATTCCTGTAGAGAGATTTAGATGTCTTTCCACCCACTGTTATGCTAGAATAATGCTCTGTATGAGCAACTGATTGTTAGAGCATAACTCAGCAGCTTATTAACCTTATTGTAGGTATCTGCTACTGTGTATCCATTAAATTCTGATTGCCAACCTGTTAACCTATGTATTAAACACCCATGCAATTAACAATGCTTTGTGTTCTTCCATAATCATAGTTCAGTTCTATAATTGGTTGCCAATTTCTTAGCTTTCACATTAGTTGACAGAAGCAGTGAATGTGTTTGCCTCGGTAATAGTTGAAGCAACTGCCTGTTGCAGAAAATCAAAATTTTTGGCTCTGTTTCTGCTGATTTATCAGTAAGGTAGTAGTGTGAGAGCTTCACTTTTGCATTTATCACCATCCAGACTGGATTTAATGTTCTTTATCTTCATCATCATAAAGCAATGATGATTTTATAATTTATTAGAGCAGAAATTTGTTCATTTTCCATTTCAATGTATACATTTCAAAGTTGCTGAACTGTAGTTCATACTAAAAGCATACTAAATGTGCATACTTCAAAAATGACATGCACCAAAATATTTAAAAGTATACAGGTGTTTTAAAAATGTACAAAGTGGAGTTAAATCAAACAAGCAAAGAAACCCACAATCTGATGCAGAATTGTAATGGAATGAACTCGGCACTGTAAACAAACCAACAGAACAAACCAATCATTTATGTAGTATCCTAGTTTGCATGCACTGTTCAGCTCTGCATGTGCGAAATTCTGGGACACTAGAAGGCAATCAGAGATCCTGGCAAAAGCAGACTTCCAAAAGATGTTCTGCTTGTACCATTCCCACGCGCATAGGCATAGTGCACACACAACTGAGGGATGCCTGGTAGTAGGTGGGAACAGTGGGTACAATTTCATTCCCACGTGTCCACTGTGTGTGATTGCTTACATTGTAGAAAGAGCTTAAGTGGTTTCTGTAGCTGCAACCTCCTTTGAGTTACACATCAGAGACTAATTTAGAGAAGTGAGTTTGGAAACTACTTCTGGATGTACAGTTGTTTGAGTTTTGGTCATAGCATTCAGCCATTTTATTTGTGTTTAAGATAAGAGTAGAGGACTTCATGAAAAGAGCATGCAAGCATTAACACTTTAACTACCCTGCAAGATTCCATTGTGGTAGAGAAGAACAATGCTAGCAATTTCAATCTCTTGTTTTTCTGAGTCTTTTCCATATCAATTTTTCCTAAATCAGCTTTTAAGTATGTAGGAAAGGCTGTACATACTTTGTGTGCATTTATTTATTTCCTGCCCCTTTTCATTTCAAGAAACTCAGAGCAGCTTACACAGTTCTCTTGCTCCTGTGAGGTAGGTTGGGATGAGAGTCTGTGAGTGGCCCAAAGTCATCCAAGAAGTTCCAAGGCTAAGTAGGGACTAGAACCCAGATCTCCTGTGTCCCAGTCCTGCACTCTTAACTGCTATACCACACTGGCTCTCAATTCTGCAGCATATGAACATTTTTGCAAGTCATTTCCGGAGACATGATCCTGGAGATGTCTGACCTATCCATGATCACACATGTCCTAGTTACTTTCCATTTGGATTACTGTAACATGTTCTACATGTGGCTGCTTTTGAAAAGTATTCAGAAACTTCAGCTGGCCCAGAATGCTGCAGCCAGTGAGAATATGTGTATCCCTGAATATGTGTATTCCCACACAGGTTTAATTGGGGCATTAATGCAACATTGGAAATTTAAGGGATTTATAGGTTCAAAAGTGTAATATTAGTTAACTTTACATTAAAATGTGACTCAACCCCCCCCAACACCCCCCATGGTGCTTAGACATACAAATTTTGCACACTCTGTTTGGAGGTTGTGCCAGAGGTGCATGTTGCTTCTAATTACTCTGCCTACCATTGCTCATTCCTTGGAGAACGCTATAACCAGTAAAAAGAGACATTTTTACCAAGGAATCCTGTGCCCACTTTTTAAAATCAAACTCTATGGAACTCAGTGAGAAGTACTTCTGACTAGATATGTATCCAATTGTATGGTTAATTCCTGACATTTCCAAGTACAGTTAGGAAAGAATTCAGCTTGAAATCTCAGTCAGCCACTGCCTGTCAATGTAGAAAATGTTGAGCTAGTTGGACCAGTGATCTGACTGGTTATAGGATACCAGTATAGTTATGTAATAAACATTTCCAAAAAAGCTTTAAACTGCAATGGTAAGACTCCAAGCAGAGTAATTCTGGCTCTCCTAGACAGCATCTAGCACCTCATATAGTGCTTCAGATTCCTAGATGCAAGATCAGAAAAGAACTCTGACCCTAAAGGTGGGCTTACACACTGTGATTGCCCTCCTCTTCCTTGCTGCTAGTATAGAAAGAACCATGCTAGCTGCTTCTATGATATAACAGCAACCTTGGAGAAAGGCTAAAGATGGCATTCTGATGTACAAGGAGGTGGCGGTGAGAGAATGAGTCTGCTGAGTTTTGACATATCCTGATGGTGCTCCATCTGAAGCCCCAGAGCTGAGTGGCTGAAGTTGTCCATTTAGCCATTTTGCAGGTGGGAAAAGTGGGAAGGTGGAGATCTCCTGCATGCTCTTCCCACTGAGCATAGGTTGTCCATAATCCTCTGAGTTCAGAGGCTTATGGGTGCTCCTATTCTGGGTAAACATATATGGCACTATTTCCTGACTGTTAGAGCAGCATGACGATGGATCCTATAACCTTGGGAGGTTGTGGGCTCTGCCACACTAGAGGCATCCTGGATTCAACTGGATAGGAATCTGAGTGGGATGCTTTAACTGGGATTCCTGCAATGAGCAGGGGCATGGGCCCAACAGTCCTCTGGCACCTTCTAACTCTACTATTCTATGATTCTGTGAACTGCACTGTTAATTAGATAATTAAGATAATTTGGCTTCTTCTATTTTGGGGAGAGGTTAGGAAAGTGCTCTTTTCTGATTATATTTTCCTTTTAAAAATTGATATGCAATTGTTTCCACATCACTGACCCCTAAATTGGAGTGTGGAGCTTGTCTGCAGTACAGTATCATTGAGTAAATTCTAACACTTTCAGAGACACACAAAATCAATTTGGAATGTCTAATCAACCATAAATGTTTTTCACACCAGGACATTCTATCATTTTCCAGCACTGCTGTTAGTATACAAGGATTAATGTTAAGTAGCCCCTAGGAAATTGTAAGCACACAGCCAGATTCTCTATTGTTGTACATATTTGCATTATGTTATTGAATTGGCATTTGCTGACATTTATGGCCAGATAGTATTTCAGTTCCTTTGTAATATAGCCTTCATGGAAGACAATACTAGTTTGAATACAGGAGGTGAAAACCTTCAGCTACCCAGCTTCATGGTCTTAACTTATCTTAAAAACAACACAGTTATTTATGAGTTACATTGTTTCCTCTTTCATTCTCTCTTTGAGGGTTTTGAAAGCGCAATCAAATTCTGATCTTTTTGCCCATTTGCTTTTGCCCTCCGAAGTGTCCTAGAAGTGGCTTTCCAGATGCTGGCCAACTTTTGCTTTTCATTACTGTAACCCATGCTGGTTGGAGTCTAAGAATATCTGGATGGATATCAGTTTCCCACCCTGAAATAGAGTCTTCATGAAAAAAAAGTCTCTCCTATTCTTGAAAATATGCGATAAATTCTGTCTTGGGTTGTATGTGAGGTAGAAGTGTTATTTTTCTGTCTTCAGAGACAACCACATTCTCTCTCACCCCTGTGGGTGGCTTTGTTCATTTCTTTTTTCTTTAAACTTTTTCATCTGTTCCTTAGAGGCTTGGAGGCTGACCAAAGATGATAGTGCACACTCTTCAGGGAACAATTTTGGATCATAATTCCACAAGTTGCAGTTCAAGCTTCCTACCCTGGCAACAGATTCCATCTGTAGGTGCAAAAACTTGTATCACTGCCATGGCATCTGGAGTCTACAACTGCATAGGCAGCTTGGGATAATTTATTGCCAGGTGAACAGCAGGCAGATAGTCTATTGCATTAAAACTAATTTACCTGGTGTGTACTATTTTCAAGGCAAAATTCCACATATACATGTACAGATAGAAATTAATTCCATATTATTTTACTCCAGTTCAATCCATGTTCATGATTCACTGTTGTTCTCATGGGAGTATCATACATTCTTGCCATCCAAAGTTCTGTTATATTATCAAAAAAGGTTCAAGAAAAGGATAACATGCTACTTAGAAGAATATTGATGAGATATTCAGCTGTCATCAATAATGTGCAGAAAAGCACATCTAAACTGATTGAGGGAATGGAACAACTCCTGTATAAGGAAAGTTTACAAGCTGAGATTGTTTAGCTTATAAAAAAGGCAAGTAATGAGAGACGTGATACAGAAAGTATACAGAATTATGTATGGTGCAGAGAAAGTGAACAGGGAGACCATTTTCTGCCTTTGTCATCATACCATAAACTAGGGTCATCCCATGAAGGTGATAGGTGTGAGATTCAGGACAGATAAAAAGAAATACTTCTTCACACATTTGTAGTTAAACCAAAGAATCCACTTCCACAAGATTTAGTGCTGGCCACCAATTCAGATGGCTTTAAAATAAGACTGGAAAAAGGAGGAGAAGGGTATCAATAGCCACTAGTCCTGATAGTTAGGTGCTATCTCAGTATTACAGACACTACTGAAAAAGTGCACTGGAATATGGGCAGGAGGTTGTTGTTGCCGTCATGTACTACTTGCGGGTTCCTATGGGTTGGCTCAGTAGACTAGTACGGAAACACAACAGAAGACTGGATGGACCCTCAGTATGATCCAGCTTGGCTCTTCTAACAGATTCTTAATCTAGCCTTCACCAATCTAGGTCCTAGCATGCACATTCTGTTTCCAAATGCCTACCCAGACCTGAAAATTGTGCACTCTGACATATAGATATCTGAATATAAGAGGATACACTACTGACATAAACTGCAAATCTTTTACCTTTAATACTGCAGATGCTCAAATCAAATTTTACATAAAATAGGTTGACAGAAAGGGAAAGGAGCCACACATCTTTATTTTTATAGCAGGTACACTCTTCCAACACACAGGCACTGAAAAGTCAGGGCTGAATGCCTGTGTATTCCTTAAATAGGCATAAAAATCAACTGTGAGGTGGAAATGAGGGAGGGGTAACCAGCTGTGTACCCACTTCTGAACTGCTGATTAGAAGGATTCTAACATTTTAAAGAAAGCTAGGATGGCACAATCCTAACTAATAGCTAAGGCTAAGGAAATGCACATCAAGCAAAAGCTGTTGGCATGTATTGGTTCATGAAAGTTGGCTTCCACTGGCTAATAATCCAAAATCATCATGAAAGAGGGCACTTGGGTGCCAGGATGTGAAGGATGAGACAGAAGTGGCATTTTTCTTGCCTTTATGCACAGCAGAAGTACAGCTCATATGTTTTCTAAAAGAAGGAGCTCTTTGCAAATGGAAAGACTGCAGATTGGTATAAATCATTTTGTTTCTCTTTTAAGGTATATGCTATATCATTTCAAAAGGGCTAAAAAGTTAGCTGCAAAATACAATTGCTTCACTTCTAAATTATGCCTCAATTAAAAGATAATCATCTCTCACACATTCTAAGAAATACTGCCTCTCGGTATATGCCACAAATGGCCAGAGATTTTCAAAGGACTGGTGCAAAGTATCTATCAATCACAAATTCAGCAGAGCATTTTGTGCTCTTTTAGATACAGTGCTTCTTTGCAAATGGTATACTCCATATGGATGTGGGAGAAATCAAATTTTTGTTTGCTTTTGTTTTAACAGTTCAGTTTTACCTTCCAGACCCAAACACAGATCCAAAGGCAATTTGCTGTTAAAGAATCAAACAAAAACCAAAAACATACTGCTAATAATATGTGCATAAATGAAAAATACATACACACAAATGCATGCATTTCCAAAATGCACACAAACACTAATAGGCAATGGATCCTTCCTTCAAATGTGTTTATTAAAATAAATGTGTACATCTTATTATGCTTCTTTTTAAATTACGAGGTCAATGGAACAGAATGAACTTAACTTTAAAATACTGACAATCTTGGCAGGATCAAGACTGAGAGATCTACCCATTTCTAATTCTCCATTCACTTTGTTGGATGAAACAATTCTGATATTTTTTTGTACTCAATCCAAGGGGCCACTTAGTAGTTCTGATAATATCATATCCATTGATTTGATTACAATATTATACTTATATTTATTAATAAATGTAATTCCATTGCATCTCTGTCTGTACAGATGAAACCTGAACATGTTTGTTTATCATTAAGTCAGCATCTTTCTCATTAAAGAGAACAGAAATTGGAATGTTACTAAGGTCTTTGCAAGGTGTTACAATGATGAAGCACCCACAAAGTAAGTATTGTTTGAGTTGTTTTAACTGATTTCAGAGCTATTTAAGTGATGGCAGCTCATGCAATTTCCCTGCAATTAGTACTAAAATTAAAGCAATTCTCTTTACAAATGAAATGATATCTTAATAGAGATATCCTCAGGGAACAAGACACCTAGAATTACCCCTGACTGGCACAGAAGACATGATTGAACAACATTAGTGCAGTGGAAAAGCATTAATTTGGCAGTTAAAAAGATTTAAAGAAAAGACAGTAGGGACTTATATTTCTTCAGTACTTCATCTAATTTGTTCTCCTTTCATCAGTGCTTTTGAAATAAATGCTGAATTTTAACAAGTATATCATTGACATTCATGGGAATTAAAGTTTGGATGGATTTCTTAGCTCCTCCTTTACTTGCTTCTTTGTTTTTGCTGATACTTTCTGTTCCAAACTGTTTGGAAACTATCTAAAATCATCAGTCAGATGAACAATTAAAACATTAAAAGAGTTCAGATTAATGCAATATATTAATTCACACTTCTATTCATTTTTAAAATAAGGTTTAGTAATCCTATTTCTATAACACATCTCATCAAGAGGATTTAAAGTGGGTAGCAATATAATATTTCATAATGAGTATTTTTCTTTTCAAGATTCTACCATAACACGGACTTTTCCAGAACAAATGTTGAAATCTAGAATATTTCAGTGGTGGCTGTGAGTAGTGGTTGGGAAACTCACCATGTGCTACTCCTAACTCACACCATGGCTATAAGCAGAATAAGAAACCATGATGGCTTCTTTTCCCCACCCCTGCCCATGCCAGGCACCTAATTACCTATGTGTTGTACAACCTCCTGTGTTATCCGAAAACAGCAAGGTACACAACAAGTGGCAGCTACAAACTACCTAGCAACAAGCCATGGATTGGAAGCTGGTTTTGAAAGTAGTATTGTGCACTCTTTCAAAGAGAAGTATTGGGATAGATTATATTTTAGTCTTTTCCAGCATCTTTCCATTTAATCAATAATTGTGTCCATCTAACAAGCCTTCTCTAAACTGGGGTTCCTCAGATGTTTCACACTTCAGCTCTCATCAGCCCCAGCAAACAGCCAGAGAACATGAATGCTGGGTGCTATCATCTGAAACACCACCCTGGGGAAAGATGATCTGAAGTTAGTATTATGTGCAATACCAAATTTTGGAAACAAATCCTGCAAAATATATTGCTCCATCTGTCCATATCAGGATTGTTTGGCAAGAAACAACCTTTCAGCTAGCCCCAAACTGAGAGTGGCATGTACATTTGTGGCATACACAAATGCACATGACACCCATCAGTGCAGGCTTATCAGTGTTCTCTACGACTTTACATGTCCTGCACTGCCTTGAAAGGGGTAATTGTCTTACATCACCCTGGAATCCATTAGTTTTTTTAAATCAGAAAGATTTTAACTATATAAACACACATTGGTAAGTACCTTTACAGTGAATGGGGATTTCTTAGACGTACATCTTGGGGCTGAAGGACCCGGGTCCACATATCTAGACAGTTGTAGAGCTTTGGGGAAAGTGACTCAGAAAGATCTTGGCAGCATTGGGAAGGAGTAGCTTGATGAGACAGGCTAGTAGTTCATATACTACCAGTACCTCAAAACCAGACTTGCCCTAAATCAGGACTCTGGAGACTTTTTCAGCCTGGATAACTTTTAGGAAGCTTCAGTCCAGCGAGGGGTGAAACAAAAAATACAAGTATATTTAGCTTAAAGTAATTTAGCTTTGTTGCTGTTGTTAGTTGCGAAGTCGCGTCCGACCCATCGCAACCCCATGGACATTCTTCCAGGCCTTCCTGTCCTCCACCATCCGCCAGAGTCCACTTAAGGCTAATTTAGCTTAGCCATTAATGAAACCTTGGGATAAATACTTCCACATTTTAGAACAGGATAAACTGGAAAAGCAAGGAAACAAAGCCTCGGTGATTACAGGAAGAGAATGGGGCCAAAAGAAGTGGGTATGGCCATCACAGATAGTCTAGATGTGACTCCTAGACAAACCCTCCCGTAAGTCAATGCAGGAATAGGCATGCTGGTAGCTCCTACATTATAACAGTATCCTGTATGGTCAAAAGATTTCTGGCTGATCCTTGTTGTGTTAAAGTTATTGATGTTGTGGTCCTAGTTAACCCAATGCAAGTGTCATGTCCTTTTACCCTGGAATGTTGGCAAGAATGAACTTTTCCAAACTTTGTTTTCATAGCCATGGAAGAAAATAGAAGTCTTCAGACCCAGCAGAGAAAAGGTAATCAAGATAAAAAAGATGAAGGTTGTGCTCTGTAGAATTTTGAGCTTGCTTACATGCAGTGCACTTTGTCACTATGGAGAATAGAAAAGTGCTCTGCCTCAAGCAATGACTGAGAACTTGTTGTTCTTGAGAGAAAATGTCTCCCTACGGGAACTTTGAAGAAACCCAGGTTGCTTGGGGAAGTCATTAGGAAGCAGCAGTCATCTCTTCTGGAATTTTTAGATATCTGTTAGAAGATGCATTTTAAGGCATTTTAAGCCTGCTTATCATTCTTGCACTCTATAGAGGAGGCTCAGCCTTAAAGACAGGTTTGACTAGATTATGCATTGCTCACATGAAAGGTACCTCTGACAGGTATCATAGTCCAAAAGCAGCCTGTATCCTCTGTGGTTATGGCTCTGGGTATACTATTCTTCACAGAATATTCTTCCTTACAAACCTTGGCTATGTCTTTTCAAAGCTTGGGGAAACAGCTGTAGGACATGCTCAGCTAAAAAAGACATTTTGATCTCTTTAGATCATATTCTTGGATTTCAGCTGAAGTGGGATCATTGTCAACAGTTGAATGTGTGTTGTGCCAGTAGCCACCATTTTTTAAAAGGTTCATGCCTTCTCTACTTTGTCTTCCTTAGCTACTGAATCTTAGGAGAAAAGCAAAGGTGCCAAGGAAAGCAACACAACATTATATAGGGGCTACCTTGGTCACCAACTTGAAAAGCTTTGAAAAGTCAGTTAGATAATTTGATGGACAATAAGGGTATCAATGATTCTTGGTCATCATGAGTATATATTATCTCCATTATCAGAAACATGCTGCAAATGGCAGTTGTTGAAGAATGTAAGCAGCAAACATATATTGTTGGGTAACATAAGCAACAAACATATGGTATTGGGGAACATAGGCTATGGCCCTCATGTCCTGCTTGCATGTTTCTTGGAGGCACCTGTTTGGCCACTGTGAAAAAAGAATGCTCAGCTAGATAGACTCTAGGCAATTTTCAGCAGGGCCTTCCTTATATTCCTAGTAACAGGAGAAGAAATTTAAAATTTATTTATTATTTATTTAAACATTTGTTTGCCACCCAATTGTAAAATGGCTATTGGTAGGCAGTAGTTCATCAGGAGTCATGTTTTGCTACTGGTGAAGGGAACTGAAGCAGCAGACACTTTTAGAGCAAGACGGAATGAAAAAGATAAGGAGCCTGGAATTTTTTTTTTTAAGACCATTGATTTGGTAGCTATTACTCTGCATATAGAATAGTGTATTATGTAACAAATGTTTTTTAAGTTGCTATGTTAAATATACGCAGTAGGGAGTCAACCCCACTACACACAGTGAGATTTCTGAATAAATATGCATAAGATTGCAGTGTTAAGAAAATCTAATATTTCCATGATTATTAATATTTCCATTCAGAATTTTAATAAATCTCTTTTCTATATACATTTGTTTTGTGATAACAAGGTATCTGCCTGAAAAGAACTAAGTATTCCATGCAAGACGTTCTTTAGAAATGCAGGATTCCAGCCTCTATTCCTGTATATACCAGTTTCAAAGATGAAACTGTACACAGATCCATGCTTTTATTTTCCTACATGAAAAATATTTTCCCCTTCTTTAGACATGTATGAAGATTCCATACATGTCCCATGACATTAGTTCCTGTGAAAACCTCATGGGAAATATTTTCCAGAATCGTCAGAGAACACAAGCATTGTTTTGTTTGGTACAAAGCAGAAGCCAAAACTTCCTCTATTTCCAGCAAACCTCCGTCTGCTCAAGCATGGAAAGTAACAACAAACGTTGCACCTTGTTAATATTAAGAAAACAAAATGATGTGATAGTTTTAATTTTTTGTGGACTATCCAGAGAGTTTTGGTTAAAGGGAATGCAGAAATGCAATAAATATATAAATAAATAGGCAATCTCTTCTTTGTACACAGTCATAATATATCAAAGATGTGTTTTGAGTACCTTTTATGCTGTGCCATATGTTTTCAGACAAACATTTCTGTCTTTGTCTGTCCCCCTTTCATTGTGCACCCTGCACAGTAGGGTTGGTTTTGCCAAAAATAGAAGAACGACCTAAAAATGTGTAAGATGCAGGGATTGGTGACTAAGTAGTTGAGTTCTTGTTTTCATGTGTGAACACCTAGTTTGAACACTGCGAACAGAATAGGGCACATCTTGCTAACGAAACCCATGCAAGGCTTGCAACAATTTTCAGAGGAGTGCATGCAAACCCTCCCTGCCTTTTTTGATACAAATTGGATGCAGTATAAAAATGTGAACAGAAATACATACAAATGTCCATGCAGATTAAAAAAAGCTCCTCATCTGATGTGGACCAAGCCAGAACAAACTTGGTGGCAGAAAACTGAGACTTCAATCAGTTGGAACTTGACAGATTTATCCATTCCTAATCACATGGAATACATTCTGCCTGCAGTGCCCTTCAGCAAAAAGTCTCTAAAAATGAGTCCACCTAAAAACCTTTGAAAAGCAGGGATTCATGAAACCCCATTTCGGCTCAGCCGTAATCTATTAAACATTCTTAATGCTTCCCACATACAAAATCCTAAATATGCATCTATATAAATGTACTATCTAATGTCCCTGAGGGTTCAACTGCACATTATTTTAAATGAACAGAATGTGCTTTCTCATTATAGACAAAGAAGTGCCTCCTTTCTCCTTGTCTACTGCAGTCTTGCATTTACATTTTGAGTAATAAAGACCACGGACATAGCTGCACAGAGCACATTTAAAGCAATGAATAGTTAGACCTAGGATGTGAAATGTGTGCCAATCCAGATTTTGCTGAACTACACTTCCCATCAGCCACCATAGCCAAAGTCGATGTCTGACAACATTGGAACATCAAAAACATTCCCCACTCCTTGAACATACAGGAGCAAATCTTGGTACAGTTTACCACAACTGGGCCCTTCCAGTTCACATTCATTTTGGTAAGATGGATAAGGAGCATGTGCTTCACATGGCAACCCAGATTTTCTTTTAAATGTTAGTATTATTGAAAATGGCTTGCAGTTCTCCTTGGCAGAATCTGTATCCTGCAAGGCTGGCTTAACAATAAGCATAAAAGGAGGTTTACATTAGAGAATTGTGCCCTAAATACCTGACTAAAAGTAATTGATTGAAAGTGCTTTAACTTTGGCAAAAAATTGTCCTTTTTGGGGAGAGGTATTTTGAAGACTAATTTTTAAATGTGAATGAAATATAGCAACATAACAAGGTATTGCTGCCCGGGCAGCAGCCTTCTGGAGGTATAATTGTTTATATACCTCAAAGTCAGTAACTGGAGTAGACTTTTTCTGCTGGTACATATTGCGTATCTCAGAAGAAACATATCTGAGAACAGCTGAGTTGTCTGCACACAGACACATAAACACTCTTTCCTGAAAATGCTGGAAACAAAATGTGTACTTTAAATGTTTTAAAATAATGAATAATAAAATAGTACTTTAGGGGTGCCATCCAGTGATGCTGTCCATAACCCTGTGAAGGCAGAAATTATTGGCATCCTCCAGAAAAGAAGGTTGTCTTCCCACCCTACAAATCAGCCATATGCCGCCATCTAGGGCTTGGGCGGCTGACTAACTAACACAGGCACCAGGACCCAGGCAACTTGGCTAGAGTCCAAATTCTAGTCACAAACAAATCCAAATCTTTAACCAACAGTCCAAGGTCAGCGCCAGGAGCAGAAGATCAAGCTAAGTCCAGTCCAAGAGGCAAAAGTGTAGCTAAGCAGGATAGAGGTCAAGAAACCAAGGAAACAATGCAAACAGGAACAGATGCCTGAGGACTGGAGCAGGAACAAAAGAAACCTCTTATGACCCTGCAGGTTTAGCTCTTATGACCCTGCAGGAGTTTTGGAGCCAAACAATCTTATGACCTTCTAGACATTGGCTGGGTTCATACATGGTGGCAAACTGCTGCACAGTTTCCATGGTGTGGGGAATTTGCCTGAACTTACTGGTCAGACAATTCTGTGGTTCCCACTGCAACATGGTTTTTGCACTCCCCAGTCTATCCTTGTGCTGTTGCCATGCATCCTAGAAGCCTCCGTGAACAAAATCTCCTTTCTTATGCTCTCGCTCCCTGTGGACCCCAGTACCCTTGTCCTGACTTATCCACTGATATTTTGAGGCTGGTTTTCCCTCTTAACCTTCCAGACTGTACCTGCATCTCTGCCACATTTCCAAGCTACTCCAGTCCCCAAAAGGAATATTTAATAAACACTATGGATGTGGTTATCCCCTTCTTCTTCTGTGCATTTGCATGCTTTCTCCCTGTTTGTGAAAGTAAACAGGAAGACAGAGATATTGCTTGACCAATACAAATAAAGCTGGTGATGATACATCTCTTGCTAGGGAGCTGAGGACAGTAGAAAATGGATGCCCTCAGTGACTTCTGTGGCCTTTCTTTTCACAGGACTATATGGTGTTTCCATAGCAACTGTGATAAAGCAGAGTAGGGCCTGGATGACTGGAGAAGCTGAGGTGAATAGACCACTGATTCTTTCTGTGGTTGAGGAAATCATGCAGAAATGCCGTGACTGGATTTAGATGCCACAACAGAGCGACCAGCCTAAGAAAACACCTTAGTTTCTCATGACATGTGAATCTAGCTGTTCAGAGCTCCATAAGATTGTTCTGCTGTTTCATGAAAAGTTCTTGACCATTTTGAAATTGCCATCAAGTCAAAATATAACCAAAAAGCACACTGAATAGAAGACTTCACTATGCAAATGACTTGTCCAACAGTCCAACACTTCCCTGCCCCCAGTTCATGTACCTATTATTTCATCCCACACTATCAAAGTATGTGTGAGATTTTTTTCCCTGTATCTTTACCCTGCATGTTGAGATGCCTGGCATACCTCTAGGGCTGGGATGAAACCTAACAGAATCCATCTTTCAGGCACTCACAGATCTTTTCTAGTGCTCACAGACTTCCACTAGTGCAGAACAAAGGTTACACAATCAGCAAACTTCTTTCCAAACAGCTGCTGCAGGTCGGAAGGGGGATTGTGCAACACATGGGGCTCGTTGTGTGAGCACCCCATGAATGCTGCAGCTGCTGATCAGGTACTCAGACTCAAGGCTGCTGCAAAGTGGATCAGAATCCAGGGGGCTGAATCCAGGGGATCGGACAGATTCCCACCCCAAACAGATTTCTCACACATTCCTACATACCCCAAACTCACATTCTGTTGTAGAATTTTCACATAAGTAAACCTACAATCTAGTTCTTCTATAGCAATAGGATATGTCCCAAAATTTCAGCTTTCTTCCTTTTATAGTGGTCTTTCTATAAACCAAAACATGCCTAGGGAATAAAATGTCCTAAACGAAGACAGCTTTGTCTGGATACGTTAGGTTTCAATGGACACCAGATTCAAGCACACTCCAGACCTTTTGATGCTCATGCACAAAATGCACACTTTGCAAAGTCACATTTTTGAATGAGTTCTGGTCATAAAGTACACATCTGGGTGTACACTATATGTGTGGTTTTCCTGTTCAGAAGTTCTTCTGAAAAGGACCAGGAATGAGAATTAGGTGGACCAGGCTTCAAGACAGAACTTAAAGAACATTGACACATTAAGCCTTGCTGGTTCTCCTCTCTCTAGGCTTGACAGCTGGTAAGATGATGGCTGACATCCTCCAGATGCTTTGGAATACAGCTCCCACAGTCCTTGACAATTGGCCGTGATGGATGGGGCTTGTAGGAGTTGTCCCAAATATCTGGAAGACACAGGGTTCCCTACCCCAGTCTAATTTATCAGGAAAGGATAATCTGAAAAGCCATTTACACATTGACAAAAGAGACAACAGAGAGCAACAATATGCATTTATGTTCATATTTAGAAATAATTGCCAAAATTTAAATAGAAATATAATATATCCCACCATAAAGGAAAAGACTGACTCAATGCTCAGTCAGCTCTTTTCATGCTAAGCACCAATGTGTCTCTTGCAGGCCCCTGCTTCTCTCTGTCCTTAGGGCCCCTTGACTTTAAAACAAAAATGGATTGGACAACCAATCCAATGGAGAGCCAATGTGGTGTAGTAGTTAAGAGCATGGGACTGGAACTCAGACAATCTTGCTCGCCATGGAGTCAACTGGGTGACTTTAGGCCAGTCACAGACTCTCTGCCCAACCAGCTCACAAGGTTGTTGTTGTGGGGATAAGATGGAGGAGGAGAATGATGTAAGCTGCCTTGAGCCCTTTGTAGAAAAAAGGCAGGATATAAATATAAATAAATACATAAATAAAATAAACCATCAAATAGAGGACTATCCTCTCACAGCTTTTCAGTGAGTCAACTGTCCTCTGCCACCCTAATTTCAGAGATGTGGTAGGTCGGTCTGGTTACTCAGTGGGGAAGAAATCCCTCTTCCATGAGGTCTGGAATGATATCTGTGCTTTCTGAACTTTCCTCAGCTTTGCTTGATAGATCGTCTGTGCATTCTTTCAGTCTTGTCCACTATGATTCCCAGAACACTTGCTTTAACTTATAAGTTTTATCTCAGGGGTTTGAAAGGATGATCTGAAAAACAAAGTGCTGTAATGTTTCCAGAGAGCTTCTGTTATGGGCTGGCAGAGAAATGGAATGAAATATGATGAGGAGGATGAGAATGCTTTTTTATTCTGCAACCACTCAACCTTATTCATGAAACTGTACAAGTGGTCCAGACAACATTATCTTGCCTTGGTAGTTCTCTTGAGTTTTCCCACCACCTCTTCTGTCTTATTTCTTTCCAGGAAAACACTGTGAAGACAGAAATGCTGGAATAACTTCACAGCGCCTTTTAATTGATAGCTCTAGGGACTGTCCATCTGGAAGCACCTCCCGAGACTTACTTGAATACTGCTAACCTAGCTGTCACAGGGAAATCAGCTGGATCAAATTGCCTTGAATCCAAACATTCCTGTTTAACGGAATCTGAATTAGCATGTAAAACAACACAACGGCTGCTATGCATAGTGCATAGGGCTTTTCCCACTTTATGTATGATAGTATGCATTAAACGATGTTCAAGTACTTGGCTCCACTCCAGGAGATTTAAATGCTATAAGAGACATTGGGTGTTTCTGTAATTACTGGCTTGAGAGTCTTGCTGTGAGACAGAACAATTATGTGATATAATTGTTTGAACAGGAATGTATTAGTGTTTAAAGGAAAGCACTAATGAGCTGCTTTCCTTACCATGAATTTTTAACTGCTGGGCTTGTCAACGATTATGAAATGGTGCCACTGACAAGAGTAAATACTGTTTTATTCAATATGAATTTTAAAGGGAAAACCCATTTTAATAAGGAAATTCTAGTCTGATGAAATGGTTTGCAGCAACAGAGATTCAGATAACAAGGTGGGGGGAAAAAGAGAACTGCAGGTCATCGGTGAGGATTAACTCTAGGCTGCCATCTGTGAGAAAAGTCTCACAGAGACACAAGCACATAGGCTTACTGGAGACAAGCCTGGGTGGATTTACTGGATTGATACAGAGCCCACTCTGACCACTCTCTAGTTTTAACAACTCTATCTATGTACAGAGGGCATTTCTCTGTTTTATACTATCAGAGAGAGATCTAAGCCATCATGCTGTTTTCCTTGCAAAAGCATCTGACAGGTAGACCAAGGAATGCTATTTTTTCGTCCTGACAGGTAGGTGGAGGCAGCAATCCTATGGTACCCAGAAAGCATCTGAGAGGCCATAGGATGGTTCAGATTCCTAGATCCCAAAGACAGTAGGCCAGCCCAGAGCTGCAAATCCGAGCTCTGCCTCTGCTCTCCTGCCTCCTCCAAGCCATCACAAAAGGTGCCACACTGCCTATTCTCTGAAGGGACATTCAGGGCATGGGAAATGAAGGAGACTAAGAGGCCAGGATACAATTTATCCTACAACCACTCCAGCTTTCTCTCCAAGGTGCTCTAACTAGGTAGCAAAAAAGCCAGGTAGTGGAAAATTCAGGGCAGAGGGACAGGAGTGCTTCCAGTATGTCTTCTCTTCTCTTCTCCTCCAGGATGGCTGCAACTAAACAATGAAGTTCAGGGGCCTACAGACTATGGAACTGTTTACTGCACCTGGCCCTCCCAAATCAACCTTTCCTAGGCTTTTTAGGTTAATAACTTTTCCCCCACTGGTACGGAATATCTTCTAGTTCTTCTGCATCTGTCATCCTGTTCCAGGGAGTTTTCTCATTTCACCTTCCTCAGGGTTTTCTTCTTCTGCCTCAGCTTGTTGATGCATGTCTTGCTTCTAGACTACACTTAGCTGTTGCAGCTCCACCGCTCTGTCTAAAATCTCTCTATCTTCTTTTATTACCTTGAGGGTAGACTCTCTCTGCTCCAGTGCTCTCACCTTTTCTTCTAACTAGCTTGCACTTGCTGCATATGCAGGCCATGTTGCCCTCAAGTAAGAAAATAAACATTGCACAGTTGTTGCAGGTCACCACCATCGTAGAGTCTTCTTGGTCCATTTTTCATGCAACCTTAGTGATTCTGTCTTGGGGAGCTGATATGAGAACTGGTGCTTTCTCCTGTCTTCACTAAAGGTTAACAACATGGTCCTAATAATAAATAGGAGTATGTTACAAGGAAGAAAACAAGAATGTGCTTGTGTGGGGGGAACTAAGGGGATAGAAAGGAAAAAAGTTAAGGGGCTCCCCCACTGAACTCCTGTTTACTTCCTTCTTCATTTGCTCTGATTGCTTGTCTCCCAGAGGCCCTAGTCCAGCTGGAGCAGCTTATTCTAATTTGTGTAACTTCTCTTTAGTTGTATCTTCCAAAGCATGCAGCCTCTTAGAAAACAAGAGGGCTAGTGTAGGCCCTCTCTGCTTTGCCTCTTTCTCCTCTTCGACTGCAACTCCACCAGCAGTGGATTACATGCTATCTGGGTAAGAAAATAAGTATTGGGAAAAAGTATTCAGATACTTTTTTTTTATTTTGTCATATCTGTGCTGGAGAAGTGCTTGGATAAAACCTAATGCATTTAATCGGGAGTAGGAGACTTATTTTAAGACAAGGCAACACTGGTAGCCTAGCAACAGTTATGGCTAATTAGAACAGAGCGGCAATGGAGATGATGCTCCAATGTGACATAATGCCATTCCCAAAGGCATTGTGTGTGTGTGGATGGGTATGGCTACCTTCATAGCCACATTCCCTTCATTCCATCTTGTTGCCAATTAGAAAAAAATCACCAGGTTCTTGATCATAGACCCACCACTTCCTGAAGTGGGAATTAAGTTTTTGTTCACTTAAATTTTGTTCCCAAGGGGGTGGGGGGGGGAGAGAAAGAGACTGATTGACCCCTCTGGCTTTCATCTTTTAATGGTAACACACCAGTTCCCTAGATATTATCAGATTTCAGCTCAGTTCCAAACAGTAAAATGCCTTTCTTTCATGTGGGCCTCGCACTAACAAACACAGCAAGGACAGATCAGGACAGACAAATTGTTGTATCCTCTTTTTGATTTGATTTGATCTTACAATGAGTGTAATTTTACCTAAATTGTGACATGTAAGAATTTTACAAAGAACCTAGCAACAGATAGTTTCTGCTTGGAGCAGTAAAAGAATGAGAATTGAAGCAGTGGATAGGAATATGTTTGCATTATTTTAGTGAATAATTGCATTTACTGATTTAATTTAGGAGTCAGATCTATACTCCTGTCCTCAAAGCACTTCCAAGTTCAAGGCAAGACTGTTTGCATATGTTAGACACCAAAGTTGCAAAGCAATGGCATTCCATTGATTCATTCAGCTCAATATAGTTACACCACTTGAGGTTGTAAACTCAATTTACAAAAGCTGGAGATCTGCCTTCTTTTCTTCAGCATAAGATATATTGATTGGTCAACACCATCCCTATAATCTCTGCTGTGCTATGCTTGGTGTGCTGTCTGAATGAACCCATTTCTTATGCTTAACTTTGATGGCACACAGGAATTGCTTTGTGGAATTTTGCAAATGTAGACCCCCCCCCTCCCGCCACATTCCATCTCCTCTTAGCTGATCTCTCAAATCTGGTGATGCCACTTACTGAGACCACACAGCAGCGAATATTAAGACTAGATAAATCACTAATCTGATGCAGGGCAAAATAGTTCTTAAAAATCTTATTTCGTAAAAATGATCAAGGTGGAATGAAAGCATGAAGCAATTCAGGGCAGTGCCCAATGGAGCCATTTCACACATTGAAATGTCACCAGAAGAGCAATGCTGATCCTTTCAATTGCCTAGGTGTGTTGCTCATTATAATTAAACAACAGGTTACACATTTGTGTAACTTAGATTCTCTCCATGCAGCTTGAATCCTTTAGAATTTAATTCTTCTAGCTCAATATCGCTTTAGCCAACAGAAGAAAACCATTGGATACTGCCCTTAATAATCGACAGTACATTATTCTAGCTACAATTCTGAAAGGTAAGTATGTTAAGATGAACCATCATTATATTTTTAAGGTTATGACTTTAATGTTATAAACTGCACCTTCAGCTATGCATGTTTTTATCCTATGACTGGCATTATAGTGATAAAATGAAGCAAAGGGCAGAAAAACCACACACAGGCACACACAGCTAAAGTTATGAGATGGGTCCTTTTAAGTGACACTGTAATGGGATTTTTTTCCTTTGGCAGTGTTGCAGTATTTTTCTCTTGACTGAACTATAAACAGACTGAAACCTTTGCTTGAAGGTGTCAACTTTGTGCTTGGAAATCTTGGCAGTGAATGAAAAGGATCTAAAAACAGTGGGAAAAAACAGGTACAAATAAGGCTATTTTCTTTTGAAGCATCGAACTTATAATTATGAAGGGGAATCCTATGAATGTTTACATGGAAGAAAACCCCACCAAGTTCAATTTAGCTTATTCAAGAGTGGCTATGGCCTTAGGATCAATTCTTCTTTTCTGTTAATTATTATATAATAATAATTATAATAATTATTAATTACTCCCAAATAATTCCCTTTATCTTGGCATTGCCTCCGGTTTAAAGGCCATGAACAAGACTGGCCATGTCTTCACACTGAAAATGATTGGTTAATCCTGGGAAAGTCCCAATCATCTGCTGGAAGGTCTGTTGGAAGTGGTGCATCAAATCCTCATTATTTCCATAGATCACCTTATCAAAAACTCTAGCAGTATGCTATATTATTCAAAATTTGTCAAGTTATATCAGAGACAGCAAGCTCAAAATAAAATATAAACCCTAAGCCAAGGAAATGTTTCCTGAAAGTTCCTTAGAACAAAATCATTTTAAGGCCATGAGGCTTGCCTTGCAGCAAGGCAAGCTCCTCCAATCCGCATGTCCTTCCACCCTGTTGAGGAAAATAGCCCTGGGGTCAAGAGAACACTTTGATGGCATTCTTACTTAAAAATTTTAACAGCCTTTTTGTACCTTCACTGAGGTCCTATTTAAAGAGCTTCCACAGGATTGTGGCAGAATGTGTTTGTATCTTTTTCCCCAATAGCTAACTCATTCTGGAAATAAGCAAGTTCTTGAGCTTCACTTTCACTTGTGCTTCTGTTTCTTCCTGCCAGGTAACTCTGCTTCTCTAGTCTTTTCTGTCTTTCATCTTTCCCATACCCAATGGACCTTCTTCCTCTTTCCAAGGCAGCAGGAGATGAGCACCTCTTTCATCTTACCTTTGTTCCCTTCCTTTGCTTGATTCTTTTTTCCCCCTCCATTTGGCTTCATTTTCTTTCCCTCCATGAAAGTTTCCTTCTTTCTTTGTCGTGTTTCTCCATCTTCTCTCCATCCTTCTCCCGCTGCCGACATGCTGCCTCATTAAGTAGCATGTCCTATTGCAGCTCCATCTCCCAGGATGCTGCTTCCAGGATGGGCCATGTAGGATGAAGAGCAACTTGTCTGGCCTCTCCCATAGGATGCCAGTTCTGCACAGTCTGTCTGCATTTCCCTTCTGCCTCCATTAAGAAAGAAGTGACATTAGGAGCGAAGCATCTGCAACATGGTCCCCTAGGCCAGGACATGCTTCAGTGATCTCCAATTAATTGTCACACCATTGAAAATAAAAAGAAAACCTGTTTTTTAAAAATAAAATGGAAGGTGGCATTTTCATGTTTCTTATGGGAAGCCCTTTGGCTGAATTTGGGCAGCAGCCAATACCTGCAGTTCACCAGATGTAAATGCATTGTGCTAGCAGGAACAACTGCTAGCACAACTGAAAGCTAGCTAGTACTGGCCAATAAACTTGCAAAAATTGCTTGCTTCCCTGTGCCCTTCTGACTTCTTCCACCTGGAAAGCAGCAGTTTCTGCAGGTTCCCCATTGTGCTGGCCAGAGCTAGTTTCCAGCACTGTAAGTTTTTCTTACTGGTTCAGCAGTGCCACTGGATAGTTCCCTCTCTCATAATGTCTGCCTGTGTCTTATAATCTGCAGAGATGACTCTTCTCCATGTGCCTTTCTCACAGAAAAGTTATGTAGATGCAGAACACAAGGGTTTCTCTGCAGTGGTGCCCCATTTCCGCAATACCTACTCCATTTTAGTGTCAGGTCAAAATCCATTTATTGGTCAAGGCATTATAAAGTATTATGGTGGTTTGTTTCATTTGCTCTGCTATCCAAATTCTTCTGTTTCAATTATACTTTGTCCAGAAGGGCATCAGGTCTAACTCCAAGCTCAGTGCAGCACACCCAATTAAACCATCCCTCTCAGATGGCTGTCCAGTTGCATCTTGAATGCCTCTAGTGTGGGACAGCACACCAATTCCCTAGGTAATTGTTTCATTATCCTACCACTCTAACAGGGAATTTTTCTTGATATCTAGCTGGAATCTGGCTTCCTGCAACTTGAGCCCATTATTTTGTGTCCTGCACTTAAGAGATCCTGTCCTGCCTCTTTGTGGCAGCCTTTTCAGAAGGATGACAGAGCTATATAATTGATAAAGGGTTAATATTCAGGAAGGATTATAACTGCTCAGATGTAAATTGATTTTTAAAAAATCTTCTTGTAATTATGATACTTTAACTGCTTTCAACTTTTTCCTGTCAAATAAATGAGAAATGGTCAATTATTTAATTAAAATATTACCAGGATATAAGCATTTTCTTTACTATTGAAAAGTGAAGATGTTTTCCCTTCAGTGATTTCTTGCTCACTATTTACAGAGTTCCTGGGCATAAGACATTTTCACTGATTTTACATTCACAATGCAATCCTATGTATGTCTATTCAGAATTAAGCTGCATTAATTTCAGTGGGACTCTCATGTTTAGGATGGCAGCAGAAAACAAGCAGATATTATGAAACGGCCACAAAAAGCTATTTCCCCAAAAGTCACATAAAACAATTCTACTTGCTTCCCAATACTATAAACAGTTTTTTTTAGACAGCTCAGAAAGGTGATTGATAGGAAGGAAACACTTGTACAAGTATTTTGCCCTGGGTAACCATTTCCGAAGCTATTTCAAATATGTGTTTGAACTGCAGAAGTAAAGCAATCAAACTACTTTTTAGAAAATCCACAACTCTGACACTGGAAGTGGGTCAGATGGATTTCCATAAGTATTGTGGTTCATCAGTTTCAGTGGCAGCTGTCTTTTACTGTACCCTTTCCTGACAGTTCCAAGAAATACACTCTTTTATTCATAAGAAGTATTATTTATTATTGTTATTAATTTCAGTACAATACCACTAATTTCAGCAAAGCTTTTAGGGGAGTTCAAAGAACTCATAAAACAAGAAGAATGGTAGAAATAGATAATAAAATATAAATACAACAGTAAATTCCAGTTCAATAAAATACAGTAGAAAATTCCATATACAATATTTTAGGCAGCTTAAACAACCAAGGGTACAATGCTATGACTCCACTACTCCTTAGGGAACCACAGGAATAGGTGGGGACCCAGTCCTGCACCCTCAGAGCTGGACCTGGAAAGGCTGCTCCTTTGCCCCACCTCTTCATAGCTGGGGTGGAAAGAACCATGACTGTGGCTTTTTATTTACTTTTAATGTGAATTTCACCAAACCAAACACAATTTAAATCAAAAGCAACAACCACTGAAATTGCTTATAATATGCTTGTTTACATATAACTGTTTATATGTAGTTATCCATAGGCAGCATCAGTCTAGAGAGATCAATTTCAGCAAAGGCTGATCAAATAGCTGCATTTGTGTATCTATTCTAGAGTAACATCTGTGCATCATCCACTCAAATATTGAATGTTTAGTTACTTATTATATATACTTAGGTTATACATAGTATAACTTCCACCCAAAGAGATGAAAGAAAAATTATTGGCCTTATTGCCAGAATGGAATAATACCACTAACACTTAAACAAACCCTTATTTAAAAGGATGTACAATGTCCAGTGCAGGCAGAACACAAGTTTTTGTTGAATAAGAGGTAACCTGAGATCCATTGAGATTTCAGGTACAGCCACTGAAGCAGCAACCCACTACTTGGATGGAATAGGGCATTTCATTTTCTTCTTTCAGTCCTCCATGAGACCTGAAGCACTGCATTTATAGACCTGGATCATGGGTCAATATAACTGCTGACCCTCAGTAAGTATCTCAAATAGCTGAGGAGACTGAGTAGCTGTAAAAGCTGCATGGTCAAACACAGATTCTAGACTGCGATTGTAAGCATTACCTCCCACCACTGCAGGTAAATCATACCTGGGGCAGCAAATGATGAAAACTCATTACCTTCCTCCCCTGATTAAAACCAACTTGTCCATCCAAGTTCACCCCCAGAACATTTTCTTACTGATTTTTAAGCCTGGTTTTTTTCCCCATAAGGTCAATTTGGCAAGGGAAAATGGATCACTGTATTTGATATGATGGTGTCCTTCATATGCTTTCAACAGTCCAACTATAGAAGCAACCCTGTACATCCTAATATACCAGAAGCCTAATACCCTTCTCTATTAGCTAGCAGTAACTGACCTAAAGTCTACAATGCATTAGGAAAATGACAGCCTGAAAACCCCAAGATATTTCTTCTTCATTTCCTGTTAATTTCAGTGGAAATTTCAGTCTTTTTCTGCCTAAACTTTTTGTATTTCCCATCAATTTGGAAGGAATTCTGTTCTTCCATACTGTTGATAGAACAGCTCAGTGATACACTTGACCCATCAAAGAAAAAAAAAAAAGTGAAGAAATCCTGTCATTGCATTCTGTGGAATCTGCCCGGTTCAGCCTAAAATAATATATAGAAACTAGAGTGGCAAGATAGAAATGTATAAAAAGGTAATCTATACACTCAGATCATGCCTTGTGTCCCTAATGTTGCATTCCCTTGTCCTAATGTCTATACAGGGGTAATTTCATGTTGACTTACTGGCTTAGACTTGCATAAGTTTTTCCTTAGTCAATGTTGTATCCACTTTCCTGATGTCTCACTCCTCCTCCAAGAGATGAGAGTCTTTGTTATTATAGAGCCTACAAACTAAGCATCTACATTTCTTTCAGTCTGGTGAGGATTCTGAGGCAGAAGACACTCCCTTCCTCCTGTGTTCAACATAAAGCATCTGGGAGAAAATTGGGTATGATCCATGAAACGAAATGGTTTCTCCTTAAATCCAGTCCTACATTTTGTGTAGGGAGATAATTGCATTGGGAACAATGGAGTGGCTACATGAGTGTGAGGAGATTTCCTGGGTTACATCTGCTAAAACAGACAATTGTTTTGCTTGAATTGTGAGGACTTGGAGCAGTGCCTAATCTATGTCATGTGACAGTGTAACTTTTTTAGAATCATTAAGGCAACATAGGTTACAGATCTAAACAAATAAAATAAATATAATGGATTACTACATGAATGTGTAAAAAGGCTAATTGTCAGTTTCAATAGTTCACTGCTATTGGGTGTGCATGCATTTTCTCTCTTACACCCCTCCCTTTCTACCTTCCTTTCTTGCTCAGATGTTTTGATATTAGTGAATAAATAATTTAAAACTGTGTTTTGTTTAGTTTCAGACCAATTTTATCCCATGTAACATATTGGACAATAGATCTGTAAGGATTCTAAAAAAACACATTACTGAGTAAATTATCAAACATTTGTAGTGCCTATCTCCTTGTGTACTGCCCTCAAAACCAATTAGAAAGAGCATTGTATTGGTTTTCATGGTTTAAGAAATATCCATTACTCTTGTTGAAGTTTCTATTGCCTTTGATGATGACAAAGAACTTTCTACAAGAATTTTTTCGTGCCTGGAGTGCATCAATAGAAAGGGGCTTTTTTTTGTCATCACTCAAGAAGTTACCTACATGAGAATGATGAGCAATGGAAAAGTGAATGAAAGTGTCAGAATAAGGATCTATGAACAAGTCTGTTCCTGCTGCTGCTGTTGCAGAGCTGCTCAGCTGGTAGCTTCTTCTGGGTAGCCTACTTCAGATTCTACATTGGCTACAACAACAAAATACACAGCTTGTTTCTGTGGGAAATATGGATGTTATGATTTTACCCTGATAACAAACTGCTTGGTTATTAGAGCTGGCATCATAAGAATCCTTTCCACAGGCAAAAAGAAGACTGCATCTAGATGTGAAGTTGTAATTCACCCATTTTCATTTCTGGCAACAGGCTGACAGAGTACCCCAGAGGATCCTGAAATGTTAGGGTCAGCTTTTGGGCTGAGTAGGCATGGGAAAGTTTAACTGGAAAAGGAAACTAAAGTTGGATCCTCATAGAAACCAATTGGACTTAACTTAGTCATGATTGATTTCAGTGGGTCTACTCCTAGCATAACCAGTTCTGGATTTAACCCTGCATATCATCCATGTGTATGATAAACCTTGTATTTGCAATCCAGGCTTTCCATCTAATAGAATTTTTATGATTTTACTTTTTAACTTGAATTCGGTAGACTTCAACAAAGTTATATTAGGGTTAAAATGATATTATAAAATATTATACTAAACAATACTAATGCAAGTATTTTATTTTAACTTAGAGTGCTCTAGCTATTTGGTGTCATAAAATGTAATGAATAAATTTGCATGTACACATATGTGTGTGACTGTGTTGTAAGTTGAGCATTTGTAGGTTACCTGTTGGGATGATGAATGGCAACCTGTCTTGATCCTTGTGTGGCAAAAAGCAGTTTGTCCTGTTGTCTTTTGGAGATATCTACCTGTGGTGATACCTGCTGAGAAAGGCAGAAATGGAATAATTTCACTTTTACCCAGGAGCAAATTCAGTTCATATCGTCTTTTCAGTCAGTAATGGGTTGCTATACTCAAAGACTGTAAAATGTTACCAATTCTTTTCTTCCTCCCCCCATAGCCCTGCTCTCTAGAAGCAATCACACACCTTATCACCAAGAAAAATTACCTCCATGGCAACATGATATAAATTCAGAAATTCACTATGGTCTCAGAGCCTGAACCCACAATGGGATTCAAAGTTATGGCACTGACGACTGTAGAGGATCAGCGAACCAAGGCAGGAAGCATTAGCGTGTTAAGCCATCACTTCAACTTCTTTTCTCCCTTTCCATTTTTCATACTCTGAAGCTTACATGAAAAAGAACTTTTGCAGTCAGCACATCTCAAAGTCTGAATAGTTTTATCAGCATATCAGATAACATGCATATGTGTGTGTCTGTGTGTGCATTTAAACGTTTCAGTAGCAAAGCTGCTTAAGTATAATGGGAAGACTTGAAATCAAATGCACAGATACTACCTGTGTATTGACAAACATCTCCAATATGCAGCACAAATGTTTCATTAATCTGTAATATATGTACAAAACTGATCACATCACTGTTGGCCTGATGTCAAATTTTGTGTTCACTTTAATGTGTAGCATGCAAGGGTATCAGTGCTTTTATTCTTAGCCAAAAATACGTATGGTGGAAACAACTGCTTGTGGAACCTGTGGGCAGCTGGTTGGCAGCTGTGTGAACAGAATGCTGCACTACATGGATTCTAGGTCTGATCCAGCATGGGATCTTCCTGGGATTTTCCTATGGCCAGTTTGGAATGCCACCTGGTATGAGGGGTGAGTGAGTAGAAGAATTTAACTCTATGCTGTACATTTCAGATCCCCTACCATGCCCCTACACTTAATACAGACCAAAAAAAAAGAGAAAGCCCCATTGGCTTCAATGGATGCTTTTTCCCCGTGCAAATTGTTACAGGGTGGGAGGTGAGGCTCCCAAATACAATTGTTTATAATATTTGATGTCTTTTTAGGAAATGTTTAAACATGCTGGGACCCTTTTTAATTGATTTTATAGATGTTTAATTCATTATGTTTTAATTGGTTTTTAATGTGTTTTTACTCTGTTAATATGTTTTATGCATTGTAAGCGGCCTAGGAAGATCTCAGCAACTATAGGTGGCCTATGTAAATAAATAAATGTCCAGAGGTGTATCCAAAATATGTAAAGGAAGTAGTTTGATATATATTAAGTTTTAATCTAACAATTGCAAAGGGAGACAGTTAATTCCTTTTATGTCTATATAACTCAATAGATGAAGTTCTCTGGGTACTTTGCAACAGTTCCTAAAACAATACAGTAAAATTCCATAAAATTGCACATACTTTTTCCAAGATACGAATGTTTTTAAAAAATCAAAAACAACTAAAACAGTATATTATATCAACTAGCCCTGCAAAAAACCAAGGATGAGTAACCGTAACCCCTCAAATATCTATGTGTATCTTAAAGGACTTGGCATAAAGGCTATCTTCACCTGGCACTGCAAAGATGACTTGGTTGGTGCTGGGCATGTCTCCATGGAAAGGGCATTTTATAGTTGCAGGGCCATCAGTGAGAAAGCCCTTTGCTCCTGCTGCTACCCTCCAAGCCTTGCTTAAAGATGGAATTCAGAAGAAGGGCACAGATGCTGAGCATAGTGCAGTTGAGAGAAGTACTCCATCAAGCACTGTGGTCCCAAACCGTGTAAGGGTTTGTAGATTAAAACCAGCAACTTGGATTGGACTCAGAAACATAGAGAACTAGGCTTATATACTCAGACTTATGGGTCTCATTTCTTATTGTGACTGCCACATTTTGCATAAGGTGCAGCTTCTGAGTGGACTTCTTGTGAAGTCCTACATAGAGTGCATTGGCAGATCAAATTAACAGATTGTAGATTACTGAAATCAGACTGCCCCTATTCAGATAGGAGCATAGCTGGTCTACCAGCCAAAGCTGGTAGAAGGCCACTGAGGTCATCTCAGACTCAAGTAACAAAGATGGATCAAGAAGACTGCCCCTTCCCAAGATATGAACCCACTCCTTCAGGGAAGGTACAACCCCATATAGAACAGGTTAAACACCATCCATCTGATTGGAGGTACCACTCACTAGTAGCCTCTCAGTCTGTAGCCCTCGTCTACTCCATCGTCACAGTCAGCCACCAGTTTAGCATATCCACTGCCTCTTCATCTACTGAAGATGAAGAGGAGAAACAGAGCTATGAATTGCAATGTACTGCAAAACTACAGAGGATCCCATTTAATGGTTTATGTAGATATTAAAACAGCACTGGGGACAGTATCCTGAGATACTCCATGCTGGACAATGCATGGTGTTCAATAATATTTCCCACATACCACCTTCTGGACTCTGTCTCCTTAGTAGGACCAGAAAGAGTTCTCTTTCTTCTGACTTAGACAGCCACCCTAGAAGGATTCTTGGGTCAAAAGTTGCTGAGAGATCCAGGAGTTGAACAGGGTCCCACTGCCCCTGTTTGTCTCCTGATATAGGTCATTGTACAGACACCCAAAGCTGTTTCTCTGTAAAATCTGGCCCAAAATGCAACTGAAATGGATCCAGATAATCAGTCTCATCCAAGAACACCTATATCTGTTTGGTGACCATCCATTCAACAAGCTCACCTAAGAAAGGAACATTGGCTGTCCTAAAATTATTAAGTTCCTCTCATCAAGAGAGATTTTCTTTAGGATTGGTCTCACTGCTGAATATTTCAGAGGCATGGGACCATTTCCTCATGGGGCAGCATTGATCACATCCCTGGCTGAGTTGTTGTTCCTTCCTTGCTGGCTTTTATAAGCTGGGGGAGGCAAACATCCAGTAAGGATGTGGTTCCTTGAACCTATCCAAGGACCTTGTCTACATTCTCAAGCAGTACCAACTGAAATTCATCCAGTAAAACTGGACCAAGTTGTGCTCTTGATTAGTCCACCTGTCTCAGCTTCTGTGACTCTGGAACTTAACTTACGGCATATGCAATATATTTTATCCTGGAAGTGCCCAACAAATATTTTACAGCAGACCCAGGAAAGGATTAGGATGTCTCTTGGGCCAGCATGTAATAGGTCTGGATAATCCTGTAAAATTCCAATGCAAGGCAAATAGAAGATTGAATACAGGCAGTGAGATATTGTACCTGTGCCACCATCACTGCCTCTTGTGTCAGTGGGACTCCTTATCCACTGCAACTTTTATCTGGAGCTTAATAGAGCTATCTATGATGGTGAACTCCATCCCACAACCACTGTGCCCCTGTAAAGCTCAAAATAAAAGCTGCAATGCATAAGGTGCCTCACTAACATAGAAGTCACCAGTCTTCCCAAACTTGCCGCCATGCAATCTTCTGGTTGCTGTGGAGAATCATGGGTTTTTGTGTTGCAGGATAATGAAGCTGCTATTTTGCATTGAGATTCCTTAGTCTGCAAACTGTTATCATTATAATACTTAATAGTCATTACAAAACTTTAATCGATTTTTAAATCATATCTTAAGTTATAACTGCTAAAAAGAATGTTAAATATAAATTAACTGTTAAATATAAATTCCAAGATATTCTGAAGCTGCAATTACATTTAGGAGCTCATTGTTACTTTAGATGTAGGGTTTGCTGTAATTGGTTTTGATAATGGCTGCAACATTTTTAAACTTCTGTTGTTTTCATTGAAAACACTAGTTTCATTTACTGTGGACTATTTTGAAAACATGGCACATTTCCTTTCTGCTTCTTAAGCCTGCTTACGAACCTGCTCAAAGGGTCCATTTTCACATTAGGGTACATTTTGTCATTATAGCAGCTGTTGATGATTGTGTGATGTTTGTGTTGAGCCTTGACTATGGAATTCAGTCTCTGCACAGCTGTTGAACATATGAATTTATTTTACTAAGAGTTATATAGCTATCCATGCCAGCTTTTAATACATGGTTGCTCCTAGGTAAAGTGAAAGACAAGGAAGGGCAAGTCTGGGGGTTGCTTTTCCTTAGGTACACATGGAAGTGCATATTCTTGGATGCAACAAAGGTGAGTGCAGGCAGTTTTGTTCTCCCAAAAAGCCATTGGTTTTTGCACACATGCCAGTCTAGCTTTATCCTGGAGAGAGAGAAAATAGAAAATATTGTCCAGGCAAAGAAGACAATGGGCATATGCATCAGTGGGTCCTGTAAAGCTCTAATTTATTTAGACAATGGACTAAGTAATTCGGAAATGTATCTATGTATGCCAAATGTACCAAAAGGGGGGAAATGAGGTCTCAAGATGCAGGAAACTATATACTCTATTTTAGGATCAATACATCCTAATGTATGTATTGCCAGGTAATGCACACATTAGGATGCCTGGCTGAAAATGGCTTCCATACATTTTGACCATTCTTTGCAACTATGTGTGTGTGTGTGTGTGTGTGTGTGTGTGTGTGTGCGCGCGTGTGTATAGAGAGAGAATAAATTCAAAGGAAAACAAAAATCCACAGCTATTTTCATGGGCTAGATTCAGGATTCTTGAGTCTATCTTGCTAATGTGGTGGCCAAGGTCGCCATAGGAGTGTTGCCACGTTCACTGCACAATAATTTCTCTGGCAGCCTGTAGCCTCCTCAGTTTCCTACACTTCAATTAAAGCTCAGGGGAAAGATATACAGCACTTCCTTGCCTAGGGCTTTTTCAGATTAGCAACTGCAGGCAGTCCAGAAGGCTACAGAGCAATGGAGAGATGTGTAATAGAAAGGAACACACACACAAGCTGTAACCACATTGTGATTAGGTAGGCTCAAAACCACTACAAAATAAGTCCAAAATTAAATATTAACTGTCCTGAGTATGAATCAAAGCCTGTTTCATGGGAGAACAAAACTTTTGGAAGGTAGAATTTTGGAAGGCAGACTTGGTACAGAGTTAGGATCATATCTTCTCTTGAGTTGAAAACACTGCCTCCTCATCTCCAACACACAGATTGGGAGTGGTTTTATATGCATCTGCATTATGATTAAAATGTATCCATTATCATCCCTCAGAAACTTCAAATTTGTAGGCTCAATGACAGCTAGAGTAGAATCAATTTTGAGTGTGTGGTGACTCTCTTGTACCACATACTTCCCATCCAATGGCTTGGAACTATGCTATGGATAGAACATTGAAGGGATGTAGAATGAGGGGTAGGTTATCCACAAATTGTACCTGCTGCTGCTGCTAAGGAATACCAAAGAAAAGAAGGAAGCTGCTATACGATATGGAAGTAATATTAAGGCACTACAATTTTTTGTATGAAGCTTTTTAACTTGCCTCACCTGCTTCTAGAATTAAAGTCAGATTTCTATACAAAGTGTACCACGACTTTCCTATTTTTCTTTTCCTTGTGCTACATAATCATTTGGTGCTATTGCACAAGAGAAAGGAGTAACACAACAACATTGGTCACATGTGGGGAGAAACAGTGACAGGTATAGGAATCTCAGTCAGGATGGTGCATGTCGAAATACAAAGCGTCTCACCTTGTGTTTTGCTAATGGGAATGGATCAAGATTAAATAATGTATTCATACATATGCATGAATTGGCTTGCAATAGGAAGGAGTGGGTCAGAAAGCCAGGACAAACACTTCTGTGATGTCCTTCTTATGCTCTGATTACGAAGAGGTTTACCACTGTTTAAAATGTTTACTTGATAGATAACTTCTTCCTGAAAAACTTCTTGTACTCTTTCCTTGCCCTTTCAATCCCATTTTGCACCATTTGTTGTCTCTGCAAGACCAGAATTCATTGGTTTTCTTGTCACTGCTTATTTTTGTGTATCACTTTCTCTATTTTGAAGGTTTATTATCTCCTTTATTTGTGTAGATATTTGTCCTTAAGCATTTTCTTTTTATGTTTGTTTGTTGTTTTCTTATTACTTGTCAGCTCATGAAGGACTAAAATTCCGTGGTAGCATGAGTGACAAAGTCCTACATCTTGATGTTTTCAGCCGAGGGATAGCAGAGTTAGCTTAGATTCTTCTGCTGTCCATTCTTTAAGATTATTTGTTTATTTTTAACTCTTTCATAAATAGAACCAGTGGTAGAGTAATTCTTCACCTCTTCCCAACTTTCCAGGAACCATTTTAGCATCATCAGTTAATTCTAATCTGTAGGCTAAACTGTGGAAACCTAGTAGATGGATGGCTTGTGATGTCAACATCTTGGTATGAATTTTACTCTTCTATAAAGGATAAGGGCCTGCATCCCTGAGTTAATTTCTTACGTAAGGAAACCTAGTGATCTAGATACTAATTGTTTTTGAACAAGGCTGATAAATCAGATTTCCAGCAAGGAATATTAAATTCAGGGGCTGAGCAAACAAGGTAAAAAGTCATTAGAACTGAAAAGAAATGAACAGGTGTACATGACCTGGGTGGCACTATGCAAAAGTAATTAAGTGCAAATGCAAGTTAATTATTTTAGTAGTGTGGAATCAAGAAAGGGCATTCAATTGCTTTAAATGGGACAATGATGGAAGGAATGGATTGGGGATGTGGGGATTAGCATGAAGAAACAAAACTAGACTTTGAGAGAAAGTAGCCAAGAAAATGCACAAGATCATTTTAACAAGCTAATTGAATAAATATAATTTATCATTTATGTAGCATCTTTAATATGCATGGAATTTTTTTCTGGAGTACCAACCTTATAGTGAATGTTTACTATGAATTATTCTTATTTCAAAGAACTGAGATAGAAATAATAATTTACCCAAGGCTATTTAATGATGTTGTGGATAAATGAGAGGCTGAGCATGGACCATTCATGTCTGCAGTTAAGACTACACCAGGGCAAGACGGCTTATAATAGTCAAATGCAAAAACAGTATTGAGTTGAGTTGAGAGGTTTTGGTATGTCTGAATTCAATACTTTGGGACAGATAACCAGAGGAACAACTACATTTTTATGGCTTCAAGGGGAATAATTAGATTACATGATTGAACAGCATTGTTGATCAAGTAAGAAAGCTTCAACAGCTTCTGGGCAGAGCAATCCCTACTGGGACTGGGACGAAGTGGAGCAGTGATTCTACTGCCACAGGTCTCACCAACAAAGGCAGAAAGTATGCTATTGTGTGTGTGTGTAAGTGATCATATCGCATGTTTCAGCCTGGTGAAGTTTTGTATTTTAAATTATCCTTTCAGGTAGTCTCTAGTGAGGTGCAGTGGGGATTAGATACTGCAGCTCCAGTTCTGGCCCATACTGGGGCCAACTTGCAGAAATTGCAGCTTTGGATCCAGTGAATACAGACCCATCTCCTTCCCACCCCAGCTCAGAATGCTCCATTGTTAGATCTTATACAAGCTGCTGAGGATAGGGAAATGAGTGGTGGTAGTTTTCTGCCAGCTAAGATCTTGACAAGGAAGAAGGTCTCTCCAGTGGCAGGGGGGCCTGTTGGTGGACCTTCTCTCTGCTAGTGAAGAGAACATCTGTCATATCTTAACTGCATCCAGAAGGTACTAAAGGAACTTAGGGTTCGAATGTTGCTTTGAAAAATGTTGCTTTGAAAAAGTAATGTTGCTTTGAAAAACTTAAGTCCAGCCTGAAGTGCTCTTTCATCTTGGCCAAGGGTGCAAAGACACAGTTCATTCTGAAGTACATAAGAAAGGAATGAAGTAGTAGAATAAGAAAAGGCTGTCATTGTTTTTACGAAACCCAGGTTTGCTTTTATTGAGGACCTCAGTTGTGCCATCATGCACATGCAAAAAAGTAGAAAAGCCATGTAGCTCACCTGAAGCATTGTATGGCTGGGCTACGTTCAGGAAGTGCCTCAAGAGCCAGCCAACAGAATCAATAGACCATGACCTAGAAAGCAGACCTGGAGAAATCAGTTCCTTCACTGATCCACCCCCAGGTTATACAACTGCTATCAACATTTCTGGCGATGTAAATAATTTTGTATTAAAAAGCAGACTTCTGGGATCTGTTTGCAGACCAGCAGTTTGAAAAGCATTGGTACAAAAGCAAGAAGGTCAGACTGTCATCAACTGAAAAAAAGCTTTTATACTCTGGTGAATGGCTGTTCTCTGTAAAGTGTCTTATTATATTTAATAGACCTTTTAGTAAGAGATCAGGCAAACACATTTGGTTTTGCCATATTCCTGTAATCAATATGAAGGAGAGAGAAATTTCACTGTGTGTGCACAAAAAAGGAGACACTTTAGTTTTCTTCTTTCAGGAAGCAGATATATGGAAGATGATGAAAGAGGGTAAAAGGTGATTTTATTGTCAATGGAAAGAATGAGCTGGAGCCATCAGGACTAACAACTTCAATGAACATGAAATGGAGTTATTAGACGAGGATGAAAAGAACGGTAATAAAAAAGCAGGAGACAATAAAGTTACAGAGATTAACAAGCTGGAAAATAACATCAAAACATAAACCTATAAAAGGAGAAAATGTGGTTGTTTATGAACCCATAATCCATTAGTTAAGACAGTTGTGGAACCAATAGTTTTTAACAGGAATTTTACTTATAAGGAAATGAAATGAATACTTAAGGAAACATATCAGAGGGCTACTGTAGAAATAATGTGGACAAATTTTCTAAAGACTGGGATGTTTATCGTTCACCTTTGCATGAACCACACTAAAGGATAACTATCAGCTGTACAGCTTGAGGAATTCCACTCCCCTACAGAAGTGCTCCTTTTCAATGGGGATAATCCTTGCAGATCCCTCTCCATTGCACTAATTCCTTTCTGCAGTGGTGGATCCTGCCAATTCCATAATGCAGTTAGGGCTCTCTGCTTCTTGTAGGGAGATTCAACATTTCACAGAGAAGCCCTGAAAATAATGGAAACAGTTTCAAAGGTGACAGTTCCATGGAATGCTTCTAGTTGCTTGGACTTCCTTGGAAATGTTAAACTGGCTTTGCACACCTGGCTGAGTGGGGGTTGTGTAGTAAAAGCCCTAAAGGGCTTCGGACCTAGCTATCTGAAGGACTGTCTCATTCCTTATGTGCCTGTACACTCCTTAAGATCAGAGGTCCTTCTTTGGGAGCCCTCTTTGAAGGAGATTAGGAGGATGGTTACCCAGAGAAGTGCTTTGTCTGTGGTGACACCCTGGCTGTGGAACATGCTCATTTTATTCCCTTCAGTGCCAGGTCAAAATCTTTTAATTTCCCCAGTATTTTAAGGTTTGAGTGTGATTTTAATGTGAGGTTTTATTGTATAGCAATCAGTTTGGATGCTGAGCTCCAACCTGTTTATTGTAAGACTGTCCTGAGACCTCATTAGCAGATGGGCTATAAAAGTTTTAAATAAATAAATAATAAATGAATGAATGAACTGATGGAGAAGAAGCACCCCACTTGATCCTCCACTTAGTGCCTGCCAGCCAACTAATCCTATAAAACTCCAGAATTTTCAAAGGCTCAGGCAAACCTCTTTATCCTTCTGTCCTGCTTTTCCATTGTTGTCTCCCTCCCACAAAGGACAGTGTACATTATAAATGAGGCCAGTGAGTGTTTTCAGTCTCAATGAATTGATTATTTTAACCCTTAGTACTTTTACACAGGTTTAGTAGCTTTACCTGAGCATCCGAATTCTGTCTAGTCTTCCTGTTTTGGCTTCAGTCCTATCTACGTTCAGCCACCCAACTTTGCTATGAGAGAGAATAAATGAACCTATAACAAGCATTTCAGTGTACCCTTATCAGTTAACAGGAACACTCCTCTTCAGACTTTTAGCTGGGTTGTCCATTCCAGAAATAATAGTGATTTGACACCTCTTTACATCAAAGACTTTGATATGGAGACCTTGTATACCAATGTAGACAATGAAATAGCAAGAGCAATTTTCATGGTCTTGCTTAATGAACCTAAGGGAAAAGTATTTTGCCATGGGTGCTGCTACACAATATAAATGATTGACTGATGTGTGTTTGGAATGTAATACCTTTTATGTTTGATAGAATAATTTATGCTACAAATAATTTAGCAATTTAGATTGGCACCTCTTTGGGCTATGACTTACATGCACTCATTGGAAAGAAAGCGCACTTGGGATGCTGTGATATGTGAAAGATGCATGGACGGTGTGATTATCAGAAAAAGTACAAATGCAGTGCAAGAAATTCTACATTATTGAATAAAACTAGCAATATTAAGTTGACTAAGGAACCCTATTAGAATGCTGCATACTACTGAGGTCATTTGTATCTGTGTTGTTTGTGATTATGTCAACTTGAGCTGAACTAGATTAGTTGTGGATGGAAGATGCTCATGGAATTAAATATAGGGTAAATATTAATAATTATTCACATTGTACTATCAGCTCATTCACTATTTGTCTTTCCTTGACTTATTTCCACACTCACATTATTTTGTCTATACTTCTTTCTCTGAATCGTCCTCCTCCTCGAATCTTCAGTGTTAATACATAGCCTTATCACCTTTTCCATATTCTATTTCTTCTTCTGATGGTTTTTCTTCTGTTCACTTATTCCAGCACGTTTTTATCTTCTCCCAAAAAGAAACAAATTGTGTAGTGCTCTGCAATATCTGAGGCTCAATCAATACATAATAATTTAATATTCTTATGTCGTGGGAGTTTCCCAAGATATTGCATTTGCTAAAGCTCAATTGCAAATCTATGTTCATGTGTTGTGAAAGCAAAGTCAACACAGTTCCTTTTATAAAGTTTGGCTCCAGTTGCTGTAAGCAGAACAATCACAAGAAGAAAATGATGACGAATGTAGCAGTTCTTTTGTTGCAAGCTAGGGCTCGTGGTCCTCACTTTTCTAGTGCTCAGGATCTATTTTATCAGCCAAGATCTTGACTTTTGTGAAATGTTAACCATTTTAAAGCATCAGTTCCAAAGCCAAGGCAGTAAATGAGGGCAATTTATCCAAATGAGAGATCTGTGTTATTTCTCCATGCATATTTCCACATAGTAATATTTTGAACAGAAAACAATGAATAGTAGTGTAGAAAAATAAATTTTAAAATAATGGAACAGAACCGAACAGTAAAGCAGACTAGTATTTTAATATTAAGTTGAAAGCATTGTCCCACAAGGCCACACTGTGCATAGTTTTAAGACCTTTGTTATATGAATGATTCTGAAGGTTAGGAGGGTTTAAAAAAATGAAGATATGCCTGAACTTTAGTAGTGGTTTTGATTTGCTTTTTAATGCACCAATCTTCTGTGTGTGTGTATCTGTATGTATGTGTGGCATTAATGGGATGTGCATTTTATGATCTCCCATAAGAAAATCTCTGCAAATAACTGCCTATACGAACAGCATTTTAGTATTGTATGGAAAGAGACATTCTAGGGCAACACTAAAAGTCTGATCAAATAATAATTTTCAGAGCAGTCATCTCTGGTTTTATTAGCATTTGCTACTGGTTCCTTTTAATCCATCAGAAGTTTTTTAGTAAGATTAGCATGGGTGACATAACATCTAATGATGATAGCAGACCCTATGCTCTGTATTGCAAACTTGTCCTACGAGATATTCTGGCCATACTTTGTTTTACTGCTGTTATCACTAAACTACTATCTGAAGAGCTCCTATAAAGCTCAAAATAAAAGTTGTGAAGGATGAGAAACCCCACTGACATGGAGTAATCAGGCTCCAGGGCAGAATCCTATTGGACAATAGCACTAGTATAAATCATATTGTGCTAGCATGTTAAATTTCCACTGCAAAGCCGGCGGTGCTGTGTTTTCCTTGGTGCTGTGCTAGATGTTGGTATACTGGCACCATGTAGCTTACTTAGTGCTAGTGGTCAGATATATATTGCCCATGAAGTCCACAACTGATAGCAGTATACTTTACACATTTTCTTCGATCAATGTTATCAGAACACAGATTTCATTTTCAAAAAGGGTATTGGGGAGATATGTCAACACTCTGTGAATGTTGCATAACATAACTTATGATGTTGGAGTCCAGCATCTGGAGGACTGTGGGGTCCCCACATTTGATAGATGGCTTAATTGTTCCTAATAACCAGTTCTTTTCATGCATATCAGTCAAATGACCAGTCATTTACATACACTGAGCAGGACAAAACTTATGTTGCTACTCACAGCCTTCATACTTTCACCTGAAGGTCTACATAGGCTGATGCAACAAATACTGTGTGTGTGTGATGGCTTGCTCCATCTGTGCAATCGGGGACACTACAAAAGCAAGTATTCTTCATTGCTTATTTAACCAATGCACATACAGTTACATGGGCATAGTTCTGATAGGATACATGTAGGTTGTGGGGCAAGGGTGAACCCCGTGTGGAAAGCCTTGACATTACAGCATAATGGAGAATACTTCCTTTTGCAGTGCTCCTGATTGCACAGATGGAGGGAGCCAACACACATGCACTCAGTTTTAAAACATCTGGCAATGTCTGGCACAGAAGTCATACCTTGTGCCCTCCAGATAGTTTGATCTACAACCCATCTGCCTTCATCTACGTTAATACAAGTTGTAGGCCAAAACATTCAGAAAACCTCAAATTCCTCACTTCAGTTTCACACATTCAGACATAGTTTGGGTAATATTGGAAAAGCTTCATACTTGGAAGATACTTTACTGTATCTAACATCTAACATCTCCTTTACTAACATCTCCTTCCATACATATGGGCCTGCCTGCCCCTTAAGATATTGGGCAGACACCCTTCTCTGGATGCCCTCCCTGAGGGAGATTAGGAGGGTGACTACCCGGAGAAGGGCCTTCTCTGTGGTGGCATCCCAATTGTGGAATTCACTCCCCAGAGAGGTTTGCCTGGTGCGATAACTTTGTTCTTTTTGGCACCAAGCCAAAACCTTTTTATTTTTCCAGTGTTTTAAGATCAACAACCGCTAAGGCAGAAGCCAGAAAGCAAATGATAAATTTCAGCTTCAGGTTCAATTGTGAGTTGGGAGGAAGACGAGAAGGATGAAAAGAAGACTCACTTTGTATAGGACCATTCTGGTAGGTGTTTTTCCTCAAATATGGGGTAACTGATGAATAGTATTGCATACACAATTAATATAGACATAAAAAATAGAGGAGAACAATCTTGCCATCCTCTGCCATCAGTCTTAAAGTTTTTTCAACTGCTCAGCAGCAGTACACATGAAAGGAGAACAGAGTAATTCCTCTCTAGACCCAAAAGAGAGAAAGATTGGCAGATAGAATCAATGGGAGCAAATAAAATGAAAAGACAGAGAAGAGGCGGAATGGTGTTTGATTTTCCATAACTGAATATATCAGAATTTAATATGGTTTTAGCTCGGAAATCAGAGTATATGCTCTCCTACCCTACTAAGAGCTAGGAACGGCACAATAAAACCTTCAGACAATGACCGTCTGGAATAACATCTTCTTCTAGACTCCTGCTTTCTCCCCTCCTATTCTTATAATTGGTTTACTGAAAGCCAGACTTTCTCTACATGTTAATTCAAATGTTCTTCCTTATTCTGTGCACCTGCAGTTATTCAGAGAAGCAGAACTGTCTGAAATAAAGTCAAAACTTCAGCTAACACTGAGTGGGAAATAAAGTAACATAAATAATTACAACAAAATAGGGTAAAGGCTAATAATACCACAAGAACTGGTTCTCCACTGTAGGAGAACCTGATGGTTCTCAGTGCTTTCTGTGAACAGGAGAAGGACCCCTTTAATTTGTGGAAGGGCAGGGATGTATCAGAGCATACAGTCAAGGGAGCATCTCAGAAGCATCTGAGTGATGGACCCAATGAGTCAGCTTCATGACAAATGTGAACAGCACTTAATGATGACTATGATGTAACCCTTACTCCAAACATTATCAGCTCATCCTGATACCCTAAGTAGATTGTAGGTCCTCTGGATCTCTTAATACATGGGTCAATAGCAGTGGTTAAAAGAAGGCATTCTATGCCTTACTGGCAAGAGTCATTCCAGGTGGAAGAACAATTGAGGCTTTTACAGACTTGCTGTCCTTTTTTTGCAATGAGTTCTTTTCAGTGGGCCTCTGAGACCACCCGGCTGCTGTGTGCTCCCAGCATCAAAGCCTCTGAATTTGGTACATACTTGCCTCCTGTTCCCTCTCCATTCTGCTCACTGGCGCTTTCTTCCTTCTCTTTCCATCTTTTGTTACAGAACTTTCTGTGATACCTGGGAGGGACTGTGGAGGAAGCAGGGAAATCCATTATTGAATCCATTACTGAAGGCCAGAGGTTGTCTCTGCTCTCAGAAGAGGGGTTCTGTATTTATTAATTAAATTTGTATAAAAGCTTCCCGTTAGCATCATGTTCTCTGGGAGGCCTTTACAATAAAAGTGTCAGTAATAACATTAAATAAAATAATATAGTTAAAATACTATACTAATTAAGCAAGATAAAACACAATATATGTAATCAGACAAAAACATACATTAATAAAATTAGTGAATTAAAGCCAGTGCTTTCAATATATATGGTTTAAGTAGTACCATGCATCAAAAAAGAAAAGTTATCATCAGGCACCTAAAACTCAGTAAAGTGGACACATGACTTATCTCCAGTGGTATGGCATTCCAGAGCTGGGATGTCACCATAGAAATATATGCCAGCCCTGATGCTGTCTAATGGCCATGGGATTATGTTAGTTCAGTGGACAGCTAGAATAACTATATTTTCCTATAATACCTGTGACCTGTTCAATGTTCTGTGTAAATACTTGGACACATATAGCAGGCAGTAACAATGTATGGAAATTATCAGAAATGCAATATATTATAAATCTTATATTAATCACAGTTTAGGAAAGCAGTATTGCTATTATTAGTAGTAGTAATAGTAGTAGTAGTAGTATAAATAACTTCTTTTGCTCAAAGAATGATTGCATTCCTGTTGGCTTTTTACAAAAAGTTGTATAGAGTGCCTTACAAATTATTTACCATCACCCCTCTGCCCAAGTTGGCTCTCCACATTTTGTTTTGTTACAACTTTCAATTGAAATGGATTCATTTGGCATTATTACAAAAACCATCCAACACTTGGAAGGTATGGGATATTGTGACTTTATTGTGGCAGAAATTGTATGTAAACAAAAGCAAATTGACACTTACTATTGGGAGTGAGAAAGAAGGCTACTGTGGGTGCATGTTCTCAAGGACCATTGGCTGGACTTCAGAGGAATCAGAATCAGACCCAGAATGTGAAGGAGAACTGGGGGATCTTGGGAATGTGGGCCAAGCTGAGATACTGAGATGAGAGAAACAGAGAGATTTATCTCAAGGCTTGACTCCCCAGGTGAGCAGGCAGTCTTTGGAAATAACGAAAAAGTTCAGTTGGCGGGAGGGGACATGTAGCAGGGAAGTTTCCCAGACTCAGATGAGACTGGCATGGATCCTGATCGCATGATGCATCACCAGCAGAGGTGGGGAGCCCCATTACAGGAACTGTGTGTAGAGAGGATGTGCACATGAATTTATCTTAGAGTTATTTTGATAGCTCTTCAATCTTCATGATGCTGTTTGTTTAGATATGCTTTCCAACAAATCCTGGAGCTTTCTAGAAACAGGTGTAATTAATTTGAGATCACACACACACTGGTGCTGCACACAGGACTCCACTGAGCTAAAATATGGGACTTTTGGAGGCACTGGGTTACCCCTGGGCTTATTTAGGCAAGTCAGAGCAAAGGGAGTCAATATTTATGAACGTTTGTTTACAAGTTTATTTTTGGTTTACTTAACTTTTGTGCCACAATAAAAACATTTTGCAACTTTAAAGTACTGAGTATCATGAGCACATCAGGTGGCAACAAAGCCAATTAAATCCATGACAGTTCCAAGCTGCAACACAGCAAAATATGGGGAAAATTTCAGTTTGGGAGGCAGTGAATATTTTTGCAAGGCAATATGTTTGAGACAATGCTGTAATAGCCATTCTCAGCATTGTTAAAATGATACTCAAATAGGGAAAAGGGCCATCAGGTATGTATTTAAAAATGTCTGGAGAAGTTAAAAATCAGCAAACAAGGGAAAGCAACACTAAGGAATCCCTGCCCTCTTTGGCTTTGACTCTCTGTGTGAAATTCAGTAGCAAAAAAACAGTGATCTCTCAAATCAGTCCAATAAAGCATACTTGATCAACAGAATCATGGAATACTTGTACTTTTAAATGTATATAATTTATCATCCTCTCAACTAAATATTAATTTTGCAGGTTTTAGCATAACTTGGTGTACCGGCATTATTTCCAATGTTCCAAGTTTTTCTGGTTTGGTTGATGCTAACTGGAGAAGAAGCTGTGGGCACAATCCTATACAAGTTTAGACAGGAAAAAAGCCATAAAATTTTTAGCACAGTAGATTTAATCTATTGTGAAAGAATATAATATTATATAGGCAACTTGTGTATGACACTTAACATGTGCATATTAACAATAAGGTGGATTGTTCTGTTTATCTATACATATATGTGCCTAATTCACCTGAAGAATTATTGCTTCTTTTGGTTTTGGATAGAATGGACAAATAGTATATTTCTTGAAACTCTATTTACAGTGCAATACTATAAATATCTTCCTAAGAGAATGGTCCAGTAATTTTATCTGTGATGTTCAAGTATATACAATTTTTTTGAATGGACAACACCATTTTTTACTGCATTTCATTGCACAGTGGAAAGCTTTTATTTATGCTTTTAATTATTTACCTCAAAAGTATATATTTTAGTAGATATGAACTATAAGGAATATAGTGAATACATCTTTGGTGCTGATTAAGACAAATATTTAGCAGATCTCATTTGCAGAGATGTTTTAGTGTAGTAACTCTTGAGGCGTAAGCTATTCTAAAACAATCTAATTGCTCTGAAGGAATTAGTACCCTTTAAATCAGCGTGCTTAAGTGCTTTATAGTGTAGACTACAAATCATTATCTAGGTATCTGAGAATTTGAATGGTACATCATAAAATTCTCTTGCCACTTCCATGGCTGTATACAAGCAACTCTTAGAAGAAATGCAAGTAATATTACAATAATAACTAGTCAGTGCACAGTACTAATGGGAATTCAGTAATTCCTAAATTGGTGAAAATCTTGAAAAGGCAATAAAATATCCTACATTATTATCAAAATTAAATAAACAAATATAGCCATGGTCTTTCTGGCAATACCCATGGGGGACCATAGATTGGGTTGAAGCGTTATAAAGAAATGGATGACCATGCATCTATTGGACCAATAGGCATTGAACACATGCTTGAAAAAGATAATATTGTCAACTAGGCAAATCATTTGTTACTGTTAGCAATTGATTACTGCATTAACTGTGCTCTGGGTGAGTTTATGAATTATCACCTGACCAATTTCCCAAGCAGTTTCAATGAAAACAAAATGAAATTTAATGTTAAAGAAAGCACATTTTCTACACAGATTATTTCAAGGAGGACATATTGTGCAAATGAGCACTCTAATAAATCTCTCAATGATGGTTTGAAATCAACAGCAGTAAGAATAATTCATTTCATACCTTATAAATCTTTTCATCATCTATACACATGCATATGTGCACATGTGTCTATGTAAGATCTGTACCATATAAATATCAAAGTCACACAAAATCAATTCAATTGATTTACCCGAATATAACTACAATAACTTCCAGATATTTTCACCCTATAAATTTTCCAAAAGCTAATAAATGCTTCACAGTTTCTTTCATCAATATAACAAGTTTTTGTTTTCTGTCTTATAAATTAGAAGCATTATTGCATTTCATCAGCTTTGTAGTTTTGCAGACTTAATGCCCAAACTATTCCTAGAACTTTATGACTCTCAAACACATGTTCTGTCAGAGTGCATTAGGCAACAAGTAATATTGAAGTTTTTTTGGCAGAAACAAACCAACCACTCTTGGGGATGGGAATAACAATGTGTGCATACCCAACTGGACTTCTTACTTCTGAGTAGACATAAGATTGCATTTCACAGAAACTAAAATCAGGGGAAAGCATGACAGAATAATAATTTAAAATATTAGTCAGCTAAAAAAGTCACAGTGGCTAATAAAAAGCCTGCCTAAAAGCCTTGATCAGATAGCAGGAGCTAAAAAAATTGGGGCCAAATTCATCTTCTTTAAGCAAGAATTTTGCAATTGGTGCATTTCTAAGAAAGACCATATCGCTCTTGACCAGCCTCACTTCAACTGAAGTCAGGATGCAGCTAAATGTTTTTCCATCAGATCTTAGTATGCAGCCAGAATAACACTGGAAGTGATGATTTTTAGGTACCCTGGATTATGAGTATGGAAACTTTATGTCATAAATACAGGGTGAATATAAATATTGTTGTGTATATTTCTATTGAAGCCCACATCATGGATTTGTTCAGACACTGGGAGAAGTTTACAGTGCAGTTCAAAGCTAGGAAGAGTGATGACTAAATAAAATCTAATATAAATTAACTTTAAGAGTTCAGATAGCTTCAACTAAAGCTTGACTACTGGGAGAAAAAATCCATAAACCTCACACCCCTCTTTCTGAAACTGAAAAAAATAACCAAAGGGAAGTTAATGCCTTCTTTAGTTGAATCCAAAATGTTTTTATCATTATTTTTAGCCAAACTTGTTCAACAACCAAAATCAAAGTATATTTTCCCAAAAGAAAGTGTTGCTTTTATCCAACAGCTGTGTTTAGGTTGATAGGGTGAACACATTGAGACACAGCATTTTGTAGCTACATATATTGAAAAAGCTACTTTAGTTTAAATAATTGTACTGTTATATTAGCAAAAATATTCCAGCTTGTTTCATGACATAATGTCCTTGAGATGTCCATAATTAGCCATGTGATAAAGATGTTGCCCATCAACTCTAGGAGACTAATTGATATGGATATTTTTCAAAGGACAATGAAACAGATTCAATTACCAGTACTTGATATATGTTTTACTATTTTCAAGGGCTAGCAGAAATATACCAAAATTATTTATGATGCCATATGGCACCTTCCCAAATGATAGCCTCATTATACTTAATGGAAGTCTTTAAAAAATCGAATTCTGTCATTGGAAAGGGCTTTAGGATTTTCAGAACTTTTCACAACACATGTCAAACATTGGTCCTCCTGTACTTTCTTCTTGGAAATCTCTTAAGATATTTAGAAGTCATAGTTAACCATAACTATAGTTACCCATACTTAACATACGGTTAATCTAATCCTCATGTGCGGATGTGCAAAACTCAAGCTTTGAAAGTTTTTCCAAACCCATCTTGAGGCTCATTCTAACTTAAATCTACACCAGATTTTAAGCTTTGCAGTTTTTCACAAAAATCCATGCACATTTTTCAAAATTTATGAATGAATTGTGTACATTTTGAAATATACACATTCTTCTCCCATGATTAAAGTGTATACATTTGTGAAAGTAATTCATTTTTAAAAGTATGCATTTTAGAAAAAACCTTATGCCTGCTGTCAAATGCAGATGTTTTGGGTCTCCAAATTGGACCACAAATTTACTCCAGAAAGTGCAAATAGGGTAAAATACAGATAAAAGCAGCTTGAAATTAATTTTTCATGCATTCTCAATCAAGTCCATAAAACACCTGACTATGCCCCTCTGCTGTTCCTCTGACACATAGAGCTGGGCCAAAAACAGTGACTCTACCTGTTTCAATAATATGGGTAAAAGTTTTCCATTGCAATACGCATAAATAGTAGAGCAGAAATGGTGTGCAAAAGTCAGTTATTTGGCTACCATTTTATTTCCATTCAGTTTTTACAAGAATGTATAAAAATTTGAAAAATTTCTTCCTGTTTATGTTGGGAATAACTAAATTTTAAACATTCAAGCATAAGAGGAAACAAAACTTACAAAATCACATTTTTTTTGGGGGGGGGGAACTAGTAGGACAGTATTTCTGCCCACCTGAGGCATCATTATGGTTAAGGAATAGCCAGATCTGAGGCTCACGGATATGAGGCAGCTGGAATTAGACTTCCTCCGGCACAAATTGATTCATGGTCCTCAATGCTTATGAAGGCTACTGGGAGTTGCAATGCCTGAACTCAAGTTAAACAGACTGGTAGGGAAGAAGTGTATTCTATTTGGCCCACACACAAAAAAGTGTCAATAAACGTGCATTCATGGCCTATTCCATATGCCTTCATTTAGATGTGGAGACAAATGTCCATTACTTGAACATATGGTTTGCTTGGACACACCGAAAGCGCAACGTAACTTGCCCAGCTGTTGAGGAAAATAGGAAATAAGACTGCAGGTTCTGTCTTGTCTGTGATAGAAAGAAGTCAACAATAAGTCAAGATCCCACTTCTGTGCATAAAGCACAGAAAGGCGAGAGCACAGAGCAGAATATGCTCCATCGGAGCTGTGTCACACATGCTGGTTAGCTTACGTTTTGTTTTTGTTTTTATCTCTTAAGTTCAAATGCTCAAAAAAACAACAAAAATCAAGGCACACGTCTCTTCTGAAGCCTGAAATTACCAAGATACAGAAGTCACAGTAACCAGTGGTCTTAAGCAATAAAACTTCCATCACACTTGGCAGCCTTTAAATTTGCTCACACAACTTGAACTTGCGATGGAAGTTTCTGTCAACCACTCAGCAATTTTATACTCTCAAAAAACTCTGTTTCTTCAGCAATGCAGAAGAAACTTTAAGCTCTGTTGCTGCAGAAGTATGGCAATAGGTTAATCTAAGCACATTTTAACTACTGAAAAATACTTAAAGCATACAAAAAACCCCCAGCAAAAACAAGGAAATGTTAATAAATTCAACATGAAATATGACATTTAAATTCTAGTTTGGTAAGACATATTTTAATAAAAATAAATCAACAGCGGGGCTGATTTCTTTAGTAAGAAAATACTAAATGAGTTTAGAGAAAGGTCAAGAACTGGAAAGGGAAGTTACATGTAAACAAACAAAGCAAATCAACAACAAAAGCAGTTTCATGGAACGGTGAATGAAAATGTTTGAGTCCTGGTGGCTGGAAAATAAATGTGAGAAAATATATATATTTTTTTCATAATGAACCATTTCTCAGGATTTATATCCAGTTTCTAAAATAGAAATGAAGGCTAGCACATTTTGATTTATGATTTGATGATAGATTAAATATATAGCTATGTTTTGATATATAATGTATGACTCAGTATAAATAATGGTATGAAAGTGATTTAAAATAGCTATAATTTTAATTGTCCAAGGCAAAGAGAACATGATCTTTCTTTAAAAAAAAATAACAACAGGAGAAGTTAAGGGTGTTGTACTAAAAGAGCCTTCACTTCCACTCATATTTGACTCTGACTTTCAACATGTTTATAGCCAGGGGACTTTCGTGACACCTAGGTCAAGTGGCAGTCGTTTTATTCCAAGCTGCCTAGGAACCTCCATGGTGGTGACTCTACCCTAAACAAGTTAACCACCATAGAATACCATGGTTACCTCCTAGAAACCTCAGAATAAAAGCTGCAATGATTAAGCAGTCCCAGTGATATAGACTTACCAGCATCCTGGAATTGTCACCATAAGAAGCTGTTGCTATGGAGAAAGATGCATTTTAGTACTGTAGAAGACAGCAGCCTCCTCTGTATAAAGCATAGCAATCAAAGAGGACTGGATCCAATTGGAATGAATCACACACACACACACTATATACAATGGTCATCAGAATCTTCCTGAAGTGCCTTAGGGGTGAAACCAATGGTCCCTGAAAATAAAAGTGTAGACTCTAATTTTGAACTTATTGGAATACAAAAAAAAATTCAAATTATATTTCTTTACTGAGAAATACAATACTAATATTATTGCTATTACTACAATGCAATAAAAACAAGCACATCGTCATTTATAGACCTTGCAGCATTGTGATGAAAAAGTTAAAGAAAACAAGTTTGCTTTGCTTTGCCTATTTCTCCTTTTTGTATGTGCATATTAAAAAAATGTTTTACTATATTCCCTGGCTGACATGTTATCATTTCAATGAATTTTCATAGATAATAGTGATAGTTACTGAACTTGATTAGAGAAAAGTTAGCGTAGACAGAGGAAAAATTAGAGAATGCAAATCACAGTCACAAGAATGAGCAATAGTCAAACACTATGCAGACTTACTTAGTCATATTCCTTGGAATTATCTCTAGAGATGCATGAGATATACAAGCTTTTGTGAATTCTAATACAATTGGTCTAATCCTCACCTCCTAGTTCCATATGAAGATGAGAAGTTAGTTATTCAGAAGTTAGTTACATATATGTATGTAGGTATGTATCCCTCATTCCCACCCCCAGCCATGGGAACCTAGGAAAAGTTGAGTCAGCCACAGTTAATAGTAGGGAAAAATTGAAAAGGCTTCTTTGGAAGCCACTCAGGTCTGATCTATCTCCTTGATGTGACATCATATTATATAACCTATTACTCTGCTGCAGATGAAACTGGTCCTTACCTTTGGGATTTGAGTTGTTCTGCCAATATCTATGATATACAGGATCAATTACTAGTAGTGATCTCTAACTTTCTCTTTTCCAAAGAATTTAACACTGTTATCAGCTAGCTATTTTCAAGGTGTAGAATGTTCAGGTGTTTATTCCAAGTAGATTTTTGATGTTCAGAGCTAGATGCTTTTTTATGTAGGCCATATGGTACCATCTTAAATAAAAAGCAAGCAAAAATGATTTAGCAGCAGCCTTAGAGCAACTCCACGGTTTGTAATGGCAAAAAGAGGCATGTGAGGGACAACATTGAAACAAAGGCTGATGAAAACTGGGTGGAAATCACATGGAAGGGACATACAGTAGCTTGCATGGAATAGCATGACTGATAGACTTGAACCACAAAGTGGACACCTCTTGCTGTGGGCTGGGTACAGATTTACCCAGGATGGATTTCATTGGCAGTTCCTTTAGCCTTGAGAAAATGCTAAATGGGGAGTCAGGAATCCAGGCTTAATGGGACAAAATGTCCCATGAGGGGTGCAGAGAAGGGAGAACAGAGGATTGATTGCAACCTACTGGGTGAAGGGAGCTTCTGTGACCAGAATGCTCTTACACACACAGAAAACTTCTTTTAAGGAAGGAAGATCCCAGACCCAGTTCTGTAACATTAGGTTGCAGGTCCCACTTATCTTTTCTAAGGCTCATTTCCATGATTCTTCAAAGCACTTCAGTAGCACACAACATTCTTCTTTGGCCTTAGGCACAGAATGTCATGCTATAAGTACGCCATTCCTAATTTTATAACCAAGATACATTAAGGATTGACATTTACTTTTATTTTGCTGGTAAATGTTATTACATTGAAAGCATCCGCCTTATATTCCTTTAATCAGAAACACATCCACAGCTTGAGAAAGAGATTTCTGCTGCTGTTGAAGGTCACATAATTATGGTCAGAGTAACTCTGTGCAATTTTGCATTGAAATACTTTCATTAAATGTCAATTAAAAGAAAAAGAAAATGGTTTTCCTTTTCTCTCTTCTATGTCATAACAGAGATTGTAGCTTGTGGGCTATTCCAGGTTTTGGTTGTGTTCCCACATTAGTGCATCACATTTTCTTCATTTAAAATGGGTAGAGCTCTATGGAGTTCATGATGCTTTATACCAAAGGTGTTCAAGCAATCTGGTCAAAGAAGCTCTGTAGAAAATTGTTTCCCCAGTGCAGATAACTTTGTGTCTATGAATTTGATAAATCCCAAGAAAAGGTGGGTATGGACAAATTGATTTCATTGGACACATTCTCTTCTTTAACCTTTCTCTCTTAGGGTCCTCTTGAGGAAAAAATGGCTCAGAGGACCCTTCCCTCATGAAGTACTCTTGTGCCATTCCAAATCTCAAAACGTAATGGAATCTTTGACTATTCCAGGTGTGGACAACTGTTGGAGGTGTGAGGAATACTTTTGCCCCAGGTTCCCAAAGGGCCTCCCTTGGTGGGGTACCTCATTTTTTAAATATATTATCAGAATTCAACAACACACTGATCCATAGCACTCTGAAGCACTCAAGGACTGTCTTTAGCTTTGCAAATCAAATGTGGCCCTTTTAACAGTTGGTAGTGCTAACATACCTTTTCTTCCTTATTTATTTTCTCCTGCTAAATTGTGTGAGTGACATCCTGGATATAAAGAAATTTGTAAAGCTTGGTAAATTCTCACCAAAAGAAAATTGAAACCAAATCCATACCCATTCTCCCTGCTCAAATTCAATATATACATGGAAATGCCTGAGTTGTATCTGGATGACTTACACTTGTTAATAATAGATGGGGTCACACAAGATGGCAACCTACCAGGCAAATAAACTATACAATGTAGCTTCCTTGCATGCCCAACAGAGAATCTGGTTCAGGGTGGTCCCATCATCCTTCACCCTCAGGCTTCCCATTAGTATGCTTGGGGATTTTGCAGCTGAAACTGGCTTGTCTCTCCTCCTAACCATAATCATGCCCTTTTAAGCCACTGCTGCCTTTCCCCGCACAGGCCTTCTGCTCTTTTTACAGCCACCACCACTGACAACAGCTAATAACCTGCCCATGAAATTCATATATGAAATCTGGATGAAAACAAAACAAAATGTTACTCTTGGAAAACACATATATTTTAAAAGGAAAAAACAAACCTCTGACAGTGGTCAAAAGTCTGTGTTATCCCAAATGGGGTGGGATGCACGTCTTCTCTCCACTGTCCAGTCCCGTTCACAACCAAACTCCTTTCATGGCTTTGTTTTTCACTTGACAGTTTGCCAATTGGCAGCTGTTAAGTGAGAAACAAAGCAACACAATAACCTCTTTGCAGCCTTCCTTGCTCAATGCCCATGGCTGCTGCTTACTGCACTCTGACAGCCAGCACATACCATACCATGGACCAGTCAATACTTTTCAATTTGGTCACCCATAAGTGCATAATCATGTACTTCTCAACTACCAGAGCAGGGCGTTTTTGTATTTAAAAAAAATACAAAAGTATTTGTGCATATTTCTGGAGCCTGAACAGTAAAATGCAAGAAGTGCTGCAGCAGTGTTGGCCACCCTATGTGCAGTGGAAGAGATCATGAAAGGTTGTACATGGCAGAAAAGGGGGAAGCCATGGTGCTGACTTAAAAGGGAATGGAAGACTGAGCTTTCACCTATCGTTCCAAAGTGCAATTTGGGCACTGCTGGACTGAAAGACACTAGTGGTGGCCCAGACAAACCAGCAAGAGCCAGAAAGGGTCATCTGTCACTATTTTCAACTCATCCTTTTGCTGCTTTTTAGAATTTTGAGTAGATTTCTCTTACAGATTCCTTCATATATTAGTTTTCTAATGTGGAATAATAGCATGAGTATCCTTTACAAAGGACAATATGCTGTCTACCTACACATAACAAATTATTGTTTCTGACACAAATGACAGTGAAATCCCATGGACTCTAGACACTCTTTAGATAGTCATGGGATTTCCTTTTTTAAAAATTGAGACCTAGCTACTTGGTCAGAAAAATTTTCTAATCTTATAACTAAGTCTCTGCATTTGGAGTGTCATTCCGCTAACCTTACCCCATAGCTAGCATGGAAAGTATTGTTCTTTCTGAGGTTTAGGGGCAGGGAAGGGATGGGGTTTAGAGGGCATTGCAGGAGACAGGAAGGGGAGGAGACAGGTGTTGCTATGATAGACTGCATGTTAAGTGCACCTTGGGATTTCAGGTATGACACTGTGATGGTTGGAAATGGCTAAGTGTTTTGCAAGGCATAAAGAGGTGACCTTCACCTCTGTGCTCCTGCGTAAGTTGCCTGTCATCTTGAGAGTTTATGGGGTTACTGGCACATGGACTGGATTGCTCTCTTAAGCACATTATTGTTGAAGGACTGAAATAGGCTCATTTTCATGCTTTCTAATTGATAATATTCTATTTTGAGCTAAAATGATTGACTCAAAGAGAATCCCACAATTAACTTTTATGATACTGCAGTCTTTTAGTCCAAGTAATAAATATTAGACAATTAACTTGCCAGATTCCTACTGGAAGGTTTTCAATTCTCAAAGTGTAAGGGTCAATAATTATAAGGGCATCAAGGGCATCCATCTTATGCAGAGTTTTAGTGATTGCTATTAAGAGTCCATGAGTTCTGGAAGTGATCATAATGGAAGCTGCAATCAGTAAATCAGCAAATGATGGGGATGAAGGCTCTCTGAGGGTTTTTAAACAAATAATACCCTTGCAATATCGTTGTCTCAATAGGATAAGGCTCTTTTGCTGTTGTCGTGCACATTTAGCCATCATTTTTCATATTCCCATATCCTAATATTTTATATATGGAAGGAAAGAATAAGCAAGAGATTAGTACACAGGACCACACGTGAAACAGAAAGTGTGGCTCTCTAGATGTTGTTGGAGCACAACTCCTATCAGCCTGAGCTAACATTGTCAATGGTGAAGGCTGCTGGGCTTGCAGTCCAACAATGTCTAGATTGCCACAAGTTCTCAGTCCCTCTGCTGTGAAAATGTCTTGTCAGGGGCAGAGAACAATTTTCATACACTTTGCACCTGGTCAGTATTCCTCTGAAGCAAAGGTGCTGTTCTAGCACCCCACTAATCAGCTGGATGGTGTAACATCCAAATGCCTTACCAGCTGATTACATTCATTCTGTGGTAAGCTGTTACTTGCCATAAGGGGCTCCGTAGTTCTCAGGAAGCAATACCAGCACTAGCATTAACCTCCTTCAGCAGTAAGTAACATGTTAAGCTGGGTTACTGAATCAATTCAGATGGCACTATATCAGCACAGATGGTGCTCTGCCTACTAAGATGACCAGGGGCATATGCTCATCCAGTGCAGAGTGAGAGGAGCAACAGAGGCAGTCCTCACCTCCCTGCTGCTCCTGGGCTGCATAGCCGTTTTTGGATATACTTGATATCCTGGACATTCCAATCCCCCTTTCCCCCACAAATCTGCTCTCCTTCCCTTTCCGAGGTTGCTTTCCCAACCTCAGAGGGCAACCAGTGTAGTTCTGTGTGCAATGGCAGTCAGTGCGTGAGGAAGGGAAGCAGAGCATTGATTCCCAACTCTGAGGTTAGGGCACTGCCTCCTGCTTCAGATCTGAAAAACTGGACTCTCCTACAGTCCCTCAGACAATGCCAAAGGACTATAGGAATATTGTTTTAATGTATATTTTCTAGAAAATCAGCAAAACTCAAGATTGCTGAAGTTCTACACTACCATCTTAAAGTTCATTGTGACTTGTATACTTTTTTATCTTTGTTGCATGAAAATGTGAGAATATTTTCATGCCCATTTAAAAAATATACCCTAAGACTGTTTATTTTTAACTGTATATAGTTTCTCCCATTGATGTATAACTGTGCATGCACAAGTGCACAAACACACACATGGACACACACGGGTTCCATATATCTCGTCACAAGCTTGGAGATACATGCATTTTGGTCACAGTTTGCAGGCATATCAGTGGAATATGAAATGAGTAAAATCTGGTCAAAAACAAACAGAAACATATTTTATTATGTATCCCTATTCTGATTTTTTATGCAGTGTTCATATATGAATACCAAATGATGATTAACACAAAACATGGGATCTTGATTTGACAGGATTTCCATGCAGACAGAAAAATGTGTTTCAGTTTTCACATTCCCTACTGAACAGTTAATGAAAATGCACAGAAATCAGGGGAAACAGTCTAGTGTGTTTCTGTGTCCTGAATACTTAAGACCATTCATAAAAATCTGTATAAATACTTCCAGGGGTCTTTTTATGGATTCAGTGCTCAGCAACAGTGTTCACCTGAAGAGACATCTCATAAGTCAGGAAGAAGGGAAGTTCCCCTGGTAGCTGAGCTATGTCTAAGCAAAGCACCTTTATACATTCTTCACAACCCTTCCTTCAGCTTACGTGACTAATAACAGACTGCTATTCCACACTGTGTGAGTTAAGTCCTCTCTTCCTAAGGCGATCATTCAATCTGGAGAAGTTCTCATTGATGGGTGGGTTGAAGGGAAATGGGGTGGGTTGAATTATACATAAAGCACCATATTTTCACTTAAACTTCTTGGGGAGACATCTTATGACCCCGGACAGCATCTGCGGGGTTATAAAATAGTTTGGATTCTGAACTTCAGGATTCAAGACAATGCTCCAACCTCAGGAAGGATAAACAGAGTTCCAACTACCTTCCCCACAGCCAGCATGTAAAAGACTATGCCAATTGCCTCCGAGATGAGGAAAGCTACCTTGGAGAGAGTGAAAGGGAGGCATTTCAGTAAGCAGGAATGGAAGGCCACAATATCCTGGGTCTCTGCTAGCCTCCTTTCCTCCCCTCTCTGAGACACCTTCAGAGGAGGGTGAATGAGGAAGTGAAGATTCCTTCTGCTACTTGTTCTGTCCTGCATCAGAGACCAGAAGTTTCCAAGTTTGTAGGGACAGCCGGCTGGGTACAATCAATGAGTTTGCGCCATTACTGATAGCAACTAAAAGCTCGGAACCAGCAAATGAGTGTGCTCAGGGGAAAGGAGATAGGTGCATCAGAACTGGGCATGGAGATCGGAAGGCCAAATGTAGACCCTAGACTATGCATAGAAAATAATATAATAATGTCTCACAATAGAAATGCTTTTCTTGACATGATGCTCCCATTGGATATCAGCCTAAAATTAAATGCTGAGCTGCATGAAGAAAACATGCAGACATCATTTCTTCTTGCCTGCATGATTGAATTGCTAATAATTCAAACCATATGGTTGTGCAAATATCATGTTTTCTTCCATCCTTCCTTTCTTTCCAAGGTGTTGAATTCTCATGAATGATCTTAAGAATTTAAAATAAATATGATTATAAGCAGTAGTTGTTTTGTAAAATAATAGTAATAATAATGCTGGAGGTTAATTACTTGAAAATTAATTTCCATGTCTATTATGGAATAATTGGTTGGCTGGAACAAATTGATAGGCACCCATCTGCACACGCCACTTGCCTGTGAATAAGATGTTTGATAGATAAAGCAGTGGCAGTTTTAAAGGAAAAAAATAACCTACAGGCATCAGCAGCCTTCTGATTAAAGTGTGGAATACAAAGCTATGGAAAACAATCTTGTAGAGAGTCATGCTTTCCATTTCAATACTAAATTGATCAAGAAGTGAAAAAAGAAGAAAGAAAAGTAAATCAGGGTTCTAAATTGTGCAGGGAGCCTACACAAGCAGAGAAGGGTCCTCACTGCAGACATTTGCCATCATCTCACTGGAGTGTTGAGCCTGCACACTCATTACCCTCTCCCTCAGCACAAGGGAAATTGGAATGCTTGAATGTGGCTATTAAAAATTTCATAATCATGGAAGTTCAGACACTTTTGAAATCCAGGGCACTATTTGCATCCGGATTATGTTTCAGATAATATTAGTATCACCATGTTGCAGTATTATGGGTGCTTATGGTGAGAGATCCAACAAGTAGCAATATGTGTGCAATATTCATTCATTCATTCATTCATTCATTCATTCATTCATTCATTCATGTATTCATACATTCAAGCAAGCATTTAATACCCCACCTTTCTACCAGGAAATGCCACTTAAGATAGCTAACCAAAAACACCATTTAAAATAAAAACATAAATAAAGCAATCACATGACCTGGGCTCATCCCATGAAGTTGATTGGTGGGAGATTCAAAACTGATCAGAGGTAATACTTCTTCATGCAGGGCATAGTTAAACTCTGGAATTCACTGCCATGACATAGAGACAGTCAGCAATTTGGATGGCTTTAAAATGCAGTGGGATCCTTATCACAGAGGAGGCTGTTAATGGTTGCTAGTCATGAGGGCAATATGCTGCCTTCAATATCTGAAGCAGTTTGCCTATACACACACACATGAGTATATGTGTGTGTGTATACAAGTATGTATATGCGTGTATATATGTGTATGTATACCCACACAAACACAATGTGTGTGTGTGTGTATGGAAAACATGTGCCAGAGGGTACTTTTGCACTGGTGTCCCATGTGTGTATTTCCCCCAGGTTGATCATTATGTGAACAGAAAGCTTGGATAGATGGATCTTTGGTCAGATTCAGTATAGCTCTTCTTCAATTCTTAGGTTTTCAAATGAACTGTAGCCCAGGTTTGATTGGATGCATGCACCACCAAGCTTGCTCTGCTCACCATGCCTCTTTGATGTTGGTCGAAGGAAAAGGCCAGCTGGCTACGGAACAAGCACTAAGAAGTGTCAGCAAACCATTCAAGTTTTCATGTATTTTGTGTGGCAAGATGGGTTGTACAAAGAGCTCCTTGGCACAAAGTTCTGCTTTTCATATTTATCCACATCAACATTTTCTCTTGTAAGCTGTATATGTGTACAACCTGAAGCCATAGAAATATATCACCATGTCCATGAAGTCTATTACATGACCTATAGTCTTTCTGTGTGTGGGGTTTATCATCTAGTAGTGGGGTGCTGTTATTGGGCGTTGAGTTATACAATAGTGGCAAAATGCCCAGGTTGGCTATTAATATTGGAACACTAAAGGTAAAGGTAAAGGTTTCTCCTTGACGTGAAGTCCAGTCATGCCTGACTCTAGGGGGCGGTGCTCATCTCCATTTCCTAGCCGAGGGAGCCAGTGTTTGTCCGCAGACAGTCTCCGTGGTCATGTGGCCGGCATGACTAAACACCGGGGTGCACAGAACGCTGCTACCTGCCCACCGAAGTGGTATCTTTTTATCTACTTGTATTTGCATGCTTTCAAACTGCAAGGTTGGGAGGAGCTGGGATAGAGCAATGGGAACTCTCCCCATTGTGCAGATTTGAACCGGTGACCTTTCGATCAACCAGCCCAGCAGCACAGCAGTTTAAACCACTGTGCCACCTGCCTCCCTTAATTGGAACACTATTTCCACATTATTCTGTGTGTCAGGTCTGGAACTGGTGTGAAGATCCAATGTCATTTGGTCTTGGTGGGGGATTAAAGGAGTATAGGATAAAGCATTTATGCTTCTCCCCACAGCTGTTGATATCCTGACATAATACTACTCTATTTTAGCTATTCCACTTGTGTGTCTCTGCCCTCAGGATTGCATTCTCACTAGAGTGCACCACAGATGTATTTGGAGTGTTCTTTTTCATGGTAGCCACACATCCTTCAGTGTATCTGATGAGACCTACATTCCAGCCTTTTCTAACCTCCAGATATTTTTTCCCTCAAAGCATCTATCATCTCCAGGTACATAGATAATGGGCAGGACTTCTGGAGGTTGTAGCCCAAAACACCTGGAGGTCTACCAGTACAGAAAGCTGCTATATTCCTTCAACTGGTCTAGCATTGTTCCCAGAGCTATGATACCAGCTCATGGGAACAATGTCCATGCTAGAAAATGGTGTCTTCACCTCTTTGCCTTGTCCTTGTTTTGATAATTGCAAGGAGAGACTGTCTTACAAAAATCATAGCACTGGTGCGTCTTAGTTTATTTTGTAAACATGATGAAATTTGAAAGAGAGATGCTTAATTAAAGTCAGAAAATTACAATTCTCTCTCATGCTTCAGGGAGGAAAAAAGCAAACATTACTGCGTTTTGATCATCACAGTGTTATTTGAATATTGTGAAACTCTGCATCCTTAGTTCAGGAGCAATTACAAATAAAAGCTACAAGACAAGTAGTGAGATCAAAATGAAAGATTTCATTTCAATGGTTCACTGAAATTGTTGCCTTAGACACTAAAGTGACTATGCAACTACACTGATAACACTTTTGTTGTGCTTATTTATGGTCATATGCAGCTATTGATAAACTGAATGCAAAAATTAATAGATTTTGTTGTTTCTTCAAAATATTTAAATTACATGTTTAAAAGACATTGCATTAAAATCCTATAACTTTAATCCATCTGGTCCATTTCAATTTATGCAGAAATAGAGAAGCTAATTATTGCTTTGTATTTAAAATATCTAGAGATTCTAATTAAAATATGTTTTCATGAATGATACATGTTTCAATTTAATTTGCAAGTATGCCATAGTGGATTTTTGTTGCAAGGTATCAGCAATGAACACCTCCAAAGTAAAGCACAATATTGATTCCTGTGGAGGTGAAATTCTACAAAAACATGCCATGAGCTTTAATGAATTACATCTTGACTAAGAGCTTGATTCTCTGTACTTCCACACAGAAAGGTAGTTCTCTAGGTAGTTGCATTTAGTTTAAATGGAAGACAAGGAGATTAAATTCATGACTAACTTTTGGCATTGCTTTCAGTGGGACTTAACAAAATCAGTTCAGTGTGGATTCTGATTACTTTTCTTCCTTTCTTCTTTTCCTGAATTCATGTAATGCCTTTTGGTCGAGGTACCCAAAATACTTTAAAAACCAAACCATACACTGCCTAGGATAAAAAGGAGCATTGTTAGAGGACCTTGGTATCTCCAGGAACTCAAAGTATGAGCTCCCTGGCCTTCTCTTCTTTGTTGTTGCAAAGCCCACAGGTAGAGAGAATTGCTTGCTCCACACAGCAAGCAAAATCTGGACAGAGATAACCTTGCAACAATCATTCCCACTCTTGCAACCTCCTGTTTGTGTTATTACAATCTGTTGCAATAGGAAGGGGTGATGATTTTCTTCCAGCTAGGATTTTTATTTAAAAAATAAAAAAATGTGCATGTTTCATCCATTTAAGTATGGAAAAAACTTGAGATTTAAAGAATTCAAATGTGGGAGAAACTGAAGTATCCAGGTCTAGGACTGAGTACCTTGCTCTTTAAAGTCTGGATCTGAATCCTTTTGTATTCCATTACACTGATGTTGGACATGGTTGGCCAACACCCTTTTTCTGACAGACTTCCTATCTTTGACAATGATATGGGAACAATATGGCCACCTCCACTCTAGGAATATTTGCACGTATTGAATGTGGGCAATGCAGTTGAGTACAAATATAGTTACAGTACATTTTTATAATAATTTACTATCTTAGGTTGTTAAAGCAAGCTGATTGGGCATGAATTTGACTAGCCATGTCCAGGGAGTGATAAATGCCTCTGTACGAGGCAGTATTGGAAGCACTGCTAAATAACCCTCACCTAGACTCACTTGGCATAATTACATAGACAGAGCAATCCTAAGGCTCCTAGCCAATGCTTAAAGGGTGGTGGGATTATTCAGAATCCCACATCTGAGGTCAGAGAAATGCTGCACTGCAGAGCTGGGGGTCTGTACCCAGACCCCACTTTTCCCCATAGCCACCCTGAAGAAACCATGCCTACTGCTTCTCTAAGCCTGGCAGAACAATCTAGGAAAAGGAATTTAGTGGGTGTTCCAGGAAGCCAAGAGAGCCTTCCAATTTCAGAGGAAAGTGTTAATTTTATATATGCAAATTCAGAAAAGGAAACTACTGTAATTTAAATATAAGCATGATGCATTTCACTGTACTGGAAAAGATTGATGAGATTATCCAAGGGCCTGTTGAGGAGCTAAAGTGTTGATAGGCAGCTTCATGGCCTCTGCTACCCAACCTCCCCTTCTGATCTGTGACCTTAAATTTGGACTGGAAGCCCATTAAACTTCAGAGGGTTACAAGCTTTTCCATACAATTATAGCCAGAGAGTCTTTTCATGCCACTGCAGCACATGCACCCACATATTTGGCCCAACATGGCACAAAAATAATCCTATTCATATTTGCTTTTTTGCAGTGTTTTATTTCGGATGTGTGTTGATGCTGTGTGTGGCAGAGTACATGTGTGATGGGGAGAAAAGACAAAAGAAAACGGAAAACCTCTGGAAGAACTGAACACCATGGCAGTTAACGTTTGACCAGTGGCCTGTATAGAAAGAGGATATGGCTAAAGGTCCATATTATATCCATGAAAATTAACCAGTGGGACATTTCGAATATGCTGATTGGTTCCACACTGAAGATAAGCTCAGGTAATTGAGAATATCAAAATCTGTGGAGCAAGGAAGATGAGGATATTTTGTGGGTATTTTTCATTGTTAGTAGCTACCTTGAATGATGAATAAGCACTAGAAAGGCAGAATATATCTTTTTTTAAAATAAGTAAATTAAATATTCATAACAGTTCCTAATTTTCCAGAGGGACATACTGTGATAAACCTGTTGCCAGTAAATTTGTCTGATCTGAAGCTTCATTAATACTGCAGGGCTTGAAAACACAGTCAACTTTTTGTCTTCTATTAAGTTTGAGTCACTGCATTGGAGTTAAAGCCCTGAACTTCAAGCTTGTGCTCATGTCTGAATTTTGCTAAAGGTGAGAAAAAATGACACAGATGGCAACTAAAGCTTGAATGTGTCAAGGTTGCCAGGTAACTGACTAGAGATGTTCTGAAGAGCACTTCTAATGAAGGAAATTCAGTAGAAGTAATATTACTCTAGGTAGGTGTAAGAGAAGAAATTACCACTTTCTATAAACCTTCAATTTAATAATCCCTTTTTAAAGGGTATGTTTTCAACTCTAGATCTTTAGTTTGAGGATGAGTGGACTCTCCATCCTTCTCCTCAGTCCATTGTAGAAAAAAGACATATTCTGATTGGACAGATCTCATCTCCTGCATTTCTCATAATCCTGCAAATTTTGTGTCAACAAATAAACAAACTGTATCATTCAATTAAATGCAAGAAGTTTTGGATGTCTGAGTTTGCCCCTGAAGTGAATCACTGAATTGGGATCTAGCCTGAATCTTGTGGCCAGTATCTAGCCCTACAGAATATCATTTAGACTGGGTCATATCATTCTGAATACAATTTTAGTTATGCAGAGCATCACATGAAGAGTGATGTTCAGCAACTCCTGCTAGTATTATATTCAGAAATATCTAAAATGGATTATGAATATAAAGGTTTTATATCTAATTAAAACTGAGTAAATATGAACAGGTAAATGGGAACAGTTGTTTATGGGGTAGATGAAACATACAAGGAGGGAGAGTACTTGAGTTCTTTCTGTATCCATCACCCATTACTCCTGAAGTGTGGACATCTGGGAAGAAGAGCCCTCTGATATACACCTGGATGCTTCTTGCATGTGAATGGGTGCTGATTTTCCAGCATTCTGACTCACATGGATAGGCTCCATTAATATGGGGTGGACTGTTGTCCTCCATAAACTGGAGGTGAGGAAAGGCAGGAAAGGAGTGAGGCTTGCTTGATATATCCAGAAAGTAGATGTCTGAATAGGATTTAAGAGTTTGCTAATTCCAGACTTAACACAATGCAATTGCATTAGCAAATAATCTTCATGTTTTGTCTCGTGAATGCTGTGAACAATGTGAATTGGGACAATTTAGTGAGGTTATCCATACAAAAAAGAGGAAGAGAAAGGAAGCAGAGACTCCATCAGTTCTACAGGAATGCCAGCTCCTTCAGCCTCCTTCTTCTATCAGCTGTCATCTGACAGCAATGAGAAAGGAAAGGAAGGCTGGGCTACTTCAGCTTCTCTGCTGAAAGACCAGCAATATTTGGCTTCCCTGTTCCTGGAACCATTTCTGTTCCAGATTATATGAACTATAAAACAATGATCTGATGCTCAAGATTTTTTTCCCAGCCTCCCTTCCAATCCCTTTCATTTTGTGTCACATGCATTGCAGATTGCAAACCTGAGGGCAAGGACATGCTTGTTACTGATTTTTGTAAGAAGTTTTGGGAGCCTTATTAATAGTAATTATTGCCAACACCCTCACCATCATTAAGTATTATTATTACATTTCCATAAAGTAATATTATACATACTGTAATAATAATTACAATATTTAATTACTATTTATTCATGTAATAATTATAGTTCTATAATACCATTTTTTTCTTCTGTAGGGACGCCAAGGCAGCTTACATAGTCTTCATTCATCTCCACAACAGAAACTCTGTGAGGTGGGTTAGTCTGAGAGTGAGTGACTAGCACAAAGCCACCCAGTGAAATTATTAGACATTCATTCTGAATGAGCAAACCTGTGAAACTGTATTATTCTCTATTTACATAGGCAAGATCTGTGTGCAGCTGACTTCAGTTACAAAAGTGATTTTTGGGGGTTTCAGTTTCAATTACACACATTCAGCTCAGTTCTTTCATATCTTTCTTTCCCTGGGATTCTAATTTTAAGTCCTTGTGCATTTGGGTGAATCTGTGGAAAGCACAGGAGCAAGCCATTAATAGATTAAAGCTCTCCGCCTTTTTACTTTTTTCCCCTACACTTTCACACAATTCTGTTGTTATGCCCTGGCTGTCAAGGTACATCTCGGCAGTTTGCCTGATTGACCCTTTCCCCTTTGTTTCATTGTAGCTATATGAAACCTGTTGTACAGCTAATAACGATGTTGGATTCTGTCTCTTTTCAGATGTTATTGCCTTCTCTGTTCCACTTACATTAGTGGTGTGCAAGTCTCCCAGCTTTCAGCTGTAACCAATGACAGGAGTTAATTTCATTCCCATTAAAGGGTATAATTGTTACAGCATCCGGCACTGCCGGGGCCTTGACATGCAGTTTCCAATACAATGCAGCAAATTGTAGGTTTTGGTTACACTCAAAGCTTTAGAATATCCTGGCCTTTTCTAAATTCAAGAGGCAAATATATATGACAGTCAAAGATTTTGAAAAATCCATCCAGTTCGTTGGATTCACTGTCAGAAATGTGTCTAGTGTTGGAATGTGGCTAAAACATTTGTTGTTTCCAGGATCATGATAGAATGGGACCATGTGACTCGGTCTGTTAAAATAACTTCACTGTGACATTCAGTGGGTACCTATGTAAAGATCAGACAGGTGGGACCTGGAAGAGACAATGTGTTGTGACTTCTTCTGTAGCTCCTTATAAGATTTCTGGAGGCCCAGCCCTGAGTCTATACAGAATGTGCTATTTATTCATTTATTATTTTATTTCTTCCCTGCCTTTTCCATGCAAACAACACAAGTAGTTTGGTTTCCTTATTTTGTCCTCACAATGATCCTGTGAGGTAGGCTGGGCTGAGAGTCAGGGACTGGCTCACAGGCTCATGGCTAATTAGAGACTAGAACCTGGGTCCAGAGTCCCAGTCCAAAACTCTCACCTTTATGTCACACTGTTTTTTCTTTTTCACTGTTCTTCTTTCCATTCAGCTCAGTCTGTCCTTTTCTGTTCATTGTTCAAGGGAGAATACATACTTCATAATGTGTAAAGCTTCTTAAAATTTGAAGCACGCTCCTTATGTGAAACCCGTCAAGTGTGGGAACCACACATATAGACTGATAGAACCCTTCTTGTGCAGATCACACCAGTATTGTCTCTTGGGTGCTATGGAGTCAGAATATTGTGCTTAATGGGCTGCACTGTAAACTATTTGGTGGAATCCCCAAAATCCTGGTGGAGGAAACTTTCCTGAACAGAACCTTTCCCCTTGTCTAAGGTCCCTTCAGCTAGATCCAATCTTTTGTTTTTTCCCCATGGTTAATGTAGTGCAACATGTTAAACAATGAATGCGCAACAACTATGGCATTTAGGATTATGCTTTAGCACATTACTCATTTCCATCTACAGTAGTCTATGATGGCATGCAAAAGCACAGTTGCCTGTATAAAATTGTCAGGGATGTGAGCAGTGATTTCTAAAAGCTTTCCAAAACCTTCTTTACATCTAATGACTGTATGAATTAATCCTTATGGATTTGAGAATTTGGACTGAGTGGATCTCCGTCAGGGCTGGCACACTAAGAATCGGTTATGCTACTGCGTCATTCTGTGTCTGACATAACTGGCCAAAGGATAAATAGGTGCCTTACTTATTCTGCTGTATAACCTTCTATTACCACTTCAGAACTGGCAGTGATTAAAAAAAGTACACAGTTCCTGCCAAGGAGGATTGCAACCTCTTTTCCAAATTAAAACAGAAATGGGTGATACAGTAAGGGCACCGGTACTCTGGTACTCATCAGATTGCAGTCCCTTAAACTAGTGACAGCAGCTATCCAATAAAGAGGATACCTAACAAGCCAAAAATATTTTGATGCCAACATTACAGATTTAGAAAATGTTGCATGAATACTCAACAGTTTTGATTGTGTTTATTCCTGTTACTAATTAATTCTCAAAAATGTCCTCTAAGTATATGTCACCAGTGTGAGGCATATTATTATTATTATTATTATTATTATTATTATTATTATTATTATTAACATATATCCCTGTTTGAATATCCCATAGATTCGGAAGGTGATGGGGTACAGCTTTTAGAGTGTTGGAGAGGAGTAAGGAGAATTTGGTTGTAGTCCTCACTCTACCATGATCATACTGGGTGACTTTGGGCCATTCTCTATCTTGTAGCCTAACCTACCTCACAGGGTGGTGGTTGTGAGGAGAAAATGGAGAGGAGGAGAACATCTAAATTTCTCTTATAAGTGAATGATTCAATGAATTCAGCTTTTTTATGGTTGCCAAGAATTCATCTTTTACGTGATATCCAAGCATCTGCAAACCACATCAGGAAATGAACAGGTTAAGTTATATATCTTAGCCGAGTACCAAGCCTTCAGATAATTAATAGAGTAAATTTTCAGAAACAGATGGTCATGTATCTAACAGGCATATGAGAAAACCTTATATAATCTGTAGGGAGCAAATTTGGCAGAAAATAGAAGAAGATTAATAAGCTACTGAAATTCTAGTAAATGTCTCCATCCATTCTTAATTTTGAAAGTACTTATTACTATTTATAAATGACCTAGTATGACCATACATCGTGCAAATGCATATCCGATAAACTAAAGAGCAAATATGCTTCTTCTTTTAGTTCAGTCTTAATGGTATTTGATGTTCAAAGTCATTGTTGTTAAATTTACCAGTGTAGATTCACCCATCCTTTGATGCTGCTGCTGATTTATTTATTTGATTTATATCTCCCCTTCCCACACACATCCACGCATGCGCACAAAGTGCTCAAGTCAGTTAATACTAAAAAATCTAAGATTAAAATGTGATCATCATTAAAGCAACCACGAGCAGAGTGATCTTATGAACCCTAGCCTCCAGAGGGCCAGAAGATTTTTCTGGATGCTCTGATTCAGGTTGGGAAAGAATTGACCCAGGTCTGGAGATCCATGCTTGGAACCTTTTCTCCTTCCTTTCAGAGAAACCTGTTGAATAGGTAGAGAGGTGCAGGAAGCAAAGGCAACCAGAACTGCCATGGTGCAATTAAACATACAAGAAAAAAAGAAATAAACAGCACTTAACCTAACAAAACCACCTTCAGACCAGCTGTGGTGGCAAAAGGCTGCCTCATTTAGTAGCAGTAACAGCAAGAGATGGATTAGATGAGTTACATTTCTGTTCTGTCTTTCTTTCATTGTTTCCTCAGAACAACTCTGTGGTAGTGGTGTAAGTTCATGGCTATCACAAGATTTTGGGAGCATCATGGCCGAGCAAGGATTTGAATCTGTATCTCCCTGGTCCCAGTGTGACCCTTTAGTCAAAAAATCTCAAAGATCTCAGTGGGACTTAGTTCAAAGTAGACATGTTTAGACTTGTACTGGAAGACAGCAAAAGAGTCAATGCAATCCTTTCTTCCAATGCAGCAAGTACATTCAATAGCATTTTACGCAGAATTCTCATATTTACTACTTATAGATGATTTTTATACATCTGGGACTGCAGCACTATGGTTCAGTTAAGAGGGGGCTACCACTCTGCCAGAGCTTATGCATCAGAACTCAGAACACATGAAGAGCCGTGTTGAATAAGAACAAAAGTTTATCATATCTCTCATTCTGCTCTCACAGAGCACAGTCCTAGTGGGAAGCCTTTGAGCTTGATATGAATGCAATAGCTCGCTCCTGCTTAGGTCTCTGAGCAACAGGTATTGCTAGACATACTGCTTCTGATAGTGGAGGTAATGCAAAGCTATCATGCTTGTAGAAATTGGTAACCTCCATGAATGAGTCCAATCCTAATACCATTTCAAACAGGTACTTTGGGGATTACTCCTGTAACTATTTACTCCTATGCTTAATTACAAGTGAAGTGAAAATTAGATGTAAACCAGGTTGTACATGTATCCCAATTTTTGCAACATCACATTCAAAGTCATTTTATATTGTAACTATAATATAGTTAATTTAATGGTTTTTCTTCATTCTTCAGTATAGCATATTTTGTGGACACACTCAAGAAGATGCTAGATATATTTGCTTCATGCTGTTATCATTTGTTGAAGGATAATTAGTTCATATATAGCCTAAGGTAACAGATGTCAGTAAAGTAGCTGCCAAACCAATCATCTTTTGAGGAACAGAATGAAACATATGTTCCTTAACTCCAGATGGGATGAGGAAGGCAACCTCCTTTGCTTACAAGCATCAATGAACAAGGTGGACTAAAGAAACAAAGTAAATTAGGTGTTTGAATTCAATAATGGAAGCAATCCAAAAGAACTGTTTGCAAGGGGATTCATAGGATTTTTTAAATCAAGGCAAGTGATTCATTATTCTGTTGCTCAATGAACTTTTGCCCATGAAATAAAATGAAGACAAATAGAGAATATATGACATGTCAGTTTCAATGTGTCCAGAATGCACATGGCAAATGAGCATTCAAGATGTAGAAGTAGAGCATATGCAAGGCCATGTTTACTGTATTGTCTTCTGGGGCAATGGAGAGGAGATACTAGAACAAAATGTTTGTCACTGTAATGGGTGGGAGGAAGAAATTTCTATTCCAGGCTTAAATTTAGACCAGGGGTCTCAAACTCGCAGCCCGCGGGCCAATTGCTGGGATGGGCGGGGCACGAGGGAGGGGCCCTGTGGCCTTCAAAGCGCTGGTGGCACCCAGGCCGGCTGCGGGATGAGCGGCCCACCACCACTGCAGTGGTGGAATACTTGATGCGGCCCAGCCTCACCCAGACTCTACTTCCAGTGGCCCCCAGGTAAGTTGAGTTTGAGACCCCTGATTTAGACTTTACTACACCCACTTGCCGAGTCCTTGATGGCAGGAATTGGATCACACACCATTGGGATTGTCGGATAGGTTTTGGCCTCATTGAGACTCTCCAAGTACACTACTTCACTTCCACCTGGAGTAAAAAATGAAATGTATTTATTTGAATCCATAAAGAAAGTCACAGCCTTGAACCTGGGAGAGCTGAATGGAGTTGTCATGGACAGAACTTTTTGGAAGGCTTTCATTCAGAAGGTCCCCATAAGTCAGAGACAACTTGACAACACATAACAACATTTATTTATGTGTAAGCTTCTTCAGTAAAGCTTCTTCAGTCAGGAAGATGACTGAAATGGGAACTGTACTTCCTTCTTGCTGTGGGTGAAAGCAGCAGGTTTAATCCCATATTGGTGGTATCGCAGAGCCAGACTATATGCTATGCTGATTGTCCATTATACAGACATGATGGGTCTTATTCATTAGTTTTTTACTCTTATGTAAGTGCACAGGGCCAGACTGTGACCATGATGCTCTGTGACAGGGAAGTTAAATACTGAAAAAACCTGTCAATTGATTCCAATGGGGAAAATTCTCCCTGCTTGGGTAGGAGCAATTCAGAAAAATATCGTGATGTCCAGTGTGCTTGCATGAGAGTAAAAATAGACCATCCTCCATTGCACTCCACACAATTAGCCTTTAGAGTGCTTGCTTTGCCCACAGAACTTAAGGGCTGCCATTGAACAGCAATCTGCATAGTCCCTCCTGTCATGGAAGATGTTTAGAATACATTTTCCATAAATATTCCATTTTCCACAAATACTTCGTGCTCAAATTGTGCCACAAAAAATGAGATACAGGAAACTAAATACAGTAATAACATATCACAAACCATAATCACCATAATAAAACTATAAAACATTCCAATCAACATAGAGTTCAACCATTTATTAGCAATTTAAAGTAGATCTACAGCTGAAATAAGCAGGAAAATATGCTAGCAGGTCAATTGGCAATATCTTTAGTATCAGTAACATAAATATTGTGCTCACATTTTACATTCCATTCAGCAGATCATAGCAACAAAAGGAGAAAAGATAAAATGAAAGAATTTTCAGAACACTATGCAAACTAGAAATCGTGGCACTGAATTGTACCTACTCTTAGTCTATTTAGGCTAGAGTAATTGAAATGTGTGGGGTTTAAATTATACTAGCACTGGGTACAATCCTTTGGACAATATCTATTGTTAAGGTGGTGGGCTGATTTTTCATTTTTCAGCCCTTGCAAAGACTCCACCTTTTATCCTCTGGAGCCCAACTTGGTTTATAGCTTTATCTCCACTTCTATAATATCTATTTTGATCTTCCATGTATGTACTTCAAGCACAGTTCTGCATCAGAATTCCATAAAACAGTAGGATGAGTTCCATGGGATGTGAACTGAACTGACAAGTTGGTGCCTCAACTGAAGCTGCACATAAGAAAGCAGTCTCAAGGGTGTGTTAGGAAGAATTACCACAGGGAAGATCTGAATGGTCATTGTAAGGTGAAGGGTGAAGTGTTCAGTTTGAGGAAAGAGACCAGAGACAAAGTCAAGAATGAAGGTGGAGGGAAAATGAGGATGGGCTAGATTAGACTAGCGTGTATAGATGCATATATGTGAAGCTATATCTGACAAAGAGTCCCTTCTGCAAAGACCAGCTCATTCACTGAGATCAGTGGCAGTCAGTACTTGTAGTCTTATAAGAGAACCAGTTTGATGACCTGAAGAAGGGCTTTCTTCGTGGTAGACCCCACATTGTGGAATAACCTCTCCTTAGATATATGACCGACACTTTGAATTTTATTTATTTATTTATTTAGAAAATTTCTATGCCGCCCCATTCGCTGAAGCCTCGGGGCGGCTTACAAATAAATCACTTAAAATACTATAAATTAACAATATAAAACAAGTTAACAGTATAAAATAAGTCATCCTTTATTTATTCATTCATTCATTTAATGTACTACCAAATAGCCAAAGCTGTCTATAACTCAGTGAAGATATCCCACCAGTTAGTAAAACTTACTCAACTGCAAAGGTATTCCTAGGATCCGACCCATAGCACCAACTTTATTGGATTCTGGATATTTTGTTAGCACTTTGTTATTAGTGTTTTATCATATTGGGTTTTTCCCCTAGAATATGGCCTTGTTATCTTTTCTTATGGCTGTGAATTTTATTTCTACAGCTGAAGCTCTTGGAGCAGTTTACAGCAGCCCATAAAAACACTAAAATTACAATATCATAAATGTTATTTAAAAAACACAAAATGCAAAAACCAAATTTAAAAAGCTATCATACCCAACATAAATTAAGTTTGTGCAACTGGCATCATGCCTCAATATAATACCAAAGCTAATTAAATTCCATGTTATACAGGCAGGCTTAACCTGGCACTGAAAATATATTAGAGTTGGTACCAGGCGGAACTCAGTAGGGATCTTGTTCCGTAAGTGGAACAGAGGGTGGCCTGGAGAAAAGTGGTCTAGAAATACTTTTAGTAGCTAAAGATAATAACAGTGGGGATGATGAAAATGTCAACAGGATTGTTGTTTAGGTTAAGTCATCAAAGGAAAACCTTAAACTGGTGAAGCAGCTCCTGATGAATGTTTGATACTAGGGAAATATCCTGTACTTTCAATAAGCAGGGTTGTCTTCTTACTGTCTGGACAATATTTTTATTTTATTCAAATATTTTGTAGTCTGTCTTCAAAGTTAAGAACCTCTCAAGGCAGTCTGCAGAATAAAAATCACACAAAATGTACCAATAGGCAAAAATATAATATAAACTACTATAGACACTATTAAACTATTGAGGCAACAAATAAAAAACCCAGTTTGACACACTGGTTAGATTGTTGGACTGGAAATTGTGAAATCTGGGTTATAGTCTCCAGTCAACCATGAAACTGACCGGGCGGCTTTGGCCCATCACAGTGTTTTGGCCAAACTTTCTTCACAAGGCTGTAGTTGTGAAGGAAAAAAAAAAAAAGACACAGCAGGGAACCTTGAAAGCTTGCAAGAGGAATAATGACAGGTTATAAATGTAATGTAAGAATAGTATTGTGTTTCATCCATAAAAATTTCAGCCCACTGATTATGAAAACAGATGCCATCACACATTCCTCAATCCAAGTTTGTCTGGTCAGGAAATGGTAAAAGCCCCCCGCAAAAGAATATGTCTGGTGTGTGAGTATGTGGCAAAATAACATCTAAATTGAAACGAGGAAGACAGATGCAAATGCCATGACCAATTTGTCCTGTGTCCATTTCGACAGAAGCAAAAATTCCTGAGATAAACTATTTTCTTTATTTCCTGAGGAACCAGGCTCATCACTTTGTTGTGAATGCCTTTGAAAAATGCTGAACTTCATGATCCTGAATTATAATCCAAGCTAATAATTAACAACAGCTCATACCTTTTAATTACACATGATGATGAAATATAGTTTAAAATAAACAGAACCAAAAGTGTAAGCTTGCAAAAGTTATTTGTGCCCTATAGTGATGGTGTGCTTAATTAAAGCAATGTAAAATGTTATCTTGTGCCCTGAAGGTCCACTTAAAATTCAGTGCAATCTTTCCAACTTTCTTCATGTAACCTCTGAAAAGCAAAATGTTTCTAATGCCAGCCAGAAAATCAAAGAGTAATTATTCCAAAGAGCAATTATTCCTGTTAAAATTTCATTTAAAAACACCCCATTTCAAAAACTGCTTTTTTTCTGAGACTGAACCAAAGCATCCTAAAATGGAAAAGGAATACTTTCATGACCAATATATAAGTCCCGTTCCAATGTGCCTGACAGAAAATGGCCAGTTTTATAATATCATTTATCTCAGTTGTCCTTTCCTTCCATTTTGAATATCGAGGTGAAATTCAAGTGATTCTACTTAGGCACTGGCCGTACTCAGATATTTTGAACTCAGGAAGGCCACTGTAACATGTACCCTCGGATGATAAACTTGAAGCCATTTTGTGGTAAGATTTATTTATTTATTTATGATCTGCACATAAATGGGATCCAACTTCTAATAAGGCTTTCTTAGGTTACCTCCAGAATCGGAGACTGTATCTGAAACCTATGTCACCTGTACCTCACTGTTAGCTGACATATTTTTTTGTCTGACCCATGTGGTGCTGTGCAAGAAATGGCATGTGGCAAAGTGTGAAGAGCAAGCAGCTCATCACTGAAGAAGAGAACACAAATCTAGAATTAGAGGGAAGGAATTTGTAATCAGATGTGCACCAGGATCTCATGAATTGACCTCGCAAAACAGAAAGAAGTTTTATCAAGTGCTATTTCTGATTACTGCATAACTCTGGTTTGCAGGGTCACTCTTAGCCAGTGCAATGCAGACTTTTCTATATCTTGGCATGGAAAAGATGCTGCTTGTTAAGAACATAGCTTCATTGCCTATGTAAGAAATAAGATTTTTTTTTTCTGGAGCATTAACTTGCATGGAGATAAATATGACATTACAACAGATTGCATGACGCAGATGCCCTCAGATCTTCTCCCTTGGTTGTGTTTGTCTTCAAAATGTTTTGCTGTTAGGTTGTGAAGCCTGGTAAGTTTCGCAATTGTTTGCATTCTTTTAGATAGCTAGCTATTGGAGTGCCAGGTTCACCAAAATTCTCCATTTTGCTCCTGGGCCTGAATAAGTGCTCTGGTTCTTCATAGCTCCCCATTCTAACTGCAAGGATAAGGAAACATTGTGGGGAAATGACAATAAGCCTTGTCAACTTGTTACAATTGAATTATGTCCAAGTTGGTATCCATGCATGATGTGTTATAACCCCACACTACCATGAAAGGTGTGTCATCTTTTGCTGGAGTCTAATGTGTGTTTGCTTTCAGTGTGTGTACTAAATTCCTTATGCTAAGATATGCTTGGGCACACTTAGAATACAAAGAATACTTTTATTCCGTGAAAGATAGAGTCTTTCAGATGGAGAGTCTTTAAATGCAGTTCAGAAGTCATCACTATAAAAGTTAGAGAGCAATGCAGCCAAACATAAATGGTATACTTTCATAGTTCTTAACCCTTCAGAGAACAAAGAGCCCTATACATTTTATAGCTTATAGAAGAGGATAGCATGGGGATATGTAGCTCATTTGAAAAGAAATGAAAGAAGACCCATTAAAATATACCAGTTCTCACACCTGTACCTTGTTGTTATAGAGACACAAGTGAAGTTGGTTTATGATCCATGAACTGGTTTCCATTTTGGAATCAAGCTTTCTTACTATTTATGTATTTATTAGAATTTTATCTTACCTTTTTTCTTAAAGAAAATTCAAAGTGGATTATATCATTCTACTGGTCTCAATCTTATTTCACAGCAACCTGGTGAGGGAGCTTGTGCTTAGAGTCTGTGACTGGTCCAAAAGCCACACAGTTGGCTCCATGGCTGAGGGGGGACTAGAACCCACATTACCTGAGTTTCAGACCCATGCTCTTCACCACTACACTGACTTTTCACTCCTTATGGAGAAAGGATGGGTCAGCGGGATGAATGACAAAAACATTGTATGCATCCTTACCTCATGGTTGTTCTATTATGTTCTGCCTTCATATAAAACATTTTAATCCAAATTCAAATTCATTAAATTATTCTTGATTAACTTATTTCTTTCATTTTTTCCTGGTAAATCTAATCAACCCTAGCATACTTATCAAGATAGTTTTTCTCCTTCTCCCTGTGTACTTTTGTTTAATACTTTCTGGACAGGAATTCCTGTGGGGTTTTAATTAAATCTTATCTTCATCACAACCTGATGATCAGACTAGCAATCAACTTGTGCTAACATCAGCCCAAAGCCATCCAGTGACTGAGTCACATGACATAATAAGTATGTGTGTGTGTTTAATCATTGTTTGTCTCTTATCTTTTCCGAGCCCAGTCATGGTATTTCACCATGGTATTTCACCTCAGAAACCATGGTAAGAAACCCTGATTTGCTCTATGGTTTCTACTTATCAGAATTGCTTGTTGTGTTATGCAAACTCAGACAAGAAGTTTCATGGCTAAGTGTGGACTAGAACCCAGATCTGTTGAGTTCCAGGCAACACTCTAACCTCTGCACCACACTGGCCCCATTGGTTTTGTTTATTACACCCATTCCAGCTGAGACAATGAAGGTGTCAACTAATTTCTGTGATTTAAACTTAGATTATGCTAATGCATTAAAAGATAAAACCAATTGTGTGTGTGAGAGGGACTTATTCTGGATATCTGGTTTTACAAACAGATGTTTAACATGATCCCCTCCAGTTACTAGTTTTAATACCACAATTTATCCAATATATCCAGATCCTACCTTTGCCTGTAATCCTAAACACATTTGCACAAAGTTTTATTAATTCAGGGAGATACCGTCCTGAATGGACTTGTACAAGGTTGTACGGCTCCTATATAACTAAGCCAGAATATGTGAGCACATAATTTGTCATGAGATAATCTATTTTGTTTCATCTGCAGAAGATCAAAAGAATGTATCCCTAAGGTATAGGCAGTCAATATATAAAACAATTAAAATTCAGACTCCAGCCCCAAGCTCCATGAAAAAAATCACTTTAAAATATCTCATAAAGCCTTTTATTGACATAAACAGTCTCCAACACTGTTCACTCTGTAATATCAACTATGCATCAAAGTGACCTCAAACACACACTGTAAGTCTACAGTCCATAGACAGCCATCAATGTTGTTGAGAGTCAGTTTTTAAAACCTTGCAATTCTGTTAATAATAGATGGTAAGAGGGAATAAACCCAAAAATAATATGAGTTCTGAATCAGCAATCATAACTTATCACTCTGGAATGATTATATGTCTGAGTGTGAACCAACTGCGGCAGCTGAGATAAACTAACTGTTAATTCAATTGAGAAGCTATTTTGGAACAGGAAAAAATGTGCATGATAGAATAGGCAATTGGAAGAACATTCATGACAATTGACAATTGGAAGAATGCTCAGGTCATGGCTAATAACAGAAACAACAAAATTAATGGTGGTCCGAGGAACTCTGTGAGTCATTGGAAGTTTATAAGGCAGCCTTTATTTCAAATACTGAGTAATGGGATGTTACACAGTAGAAAAGTGTGGCCTAGCCAGGAAGCCAAGACATGCAGATTCCTCATCAGCAGTAATAATGACATGCAGGTGTTTTTGGGAGGAAGTCTGTTGGAGATTCATGGAGCTTCTGGGTTGATATAGGCATATGCTGCATACAGACAATAATGTAGGTGGTTGGTGACTCTTGTTGAGGAGGACATTTTGTAAGTGGGTGCCACACCCAAAAATGCTCCCTTACTCTGTAACATGTTACTGGATCCAGTCATTTACCTTTGCATGCTGAAAACCTCAGATGGAGAGACAGCAAGTAGCTACATACAGTTACATAGCTAAAACAAGAAAACTGCCTGCTCCTCACTTAAACTCACAACAGCCATGGGAGGAAGGTGAAGCAGTGTCAGCAAGAGCTGCTAAAAACCTCTGGAAAAACATGGCAAAGGGAAGAAAAGGTATCATGTAGAGAGGGCAGGTCAGAAAGTGTTTTTGCTAGTTCAGAAAGTTACTGTGTTCAGAAAGTACAGGCCAGGAATCACCAACCAAGAAGATGCTGTGAGGCTTGGTTAGGCTTTCCTTTACTAAGAGATGAGGAAATTCTCAGCTGGCAGCTATGAAAAAGCACTGCTTGTACCTAAATGTGAATTTAGCCTTTTCTCTCTGAGGAGCCCTTCCCCCAACAGGGGAGCAATCAACTAATTTTTCCTGGGAACTACTTCTCCAGAGCCAGGCCACATCCCTCTGAGGAAGACTTCACCAGTGAGAAGTGAAGCCTCTAAACTAATAGAAAATGAATACCATACTTCTCCTAAGAGACCCAAGGCATAATCAGCTGAAATGAGGGTTCCTGAATTGAAGGACATCATGGGTTCCTGGTCTATGACAATTAAGGGAGAAGGACATAACTTTTTGAGTATTAGCTTTTTGAATTTTAGCACTTAGCTTGCAAGCCTAAGTGTTTACTAATCATTAGGAAAAGTCAAAGGTAGAAGGGGGGAAGAAAATATGAGCTTAATTGATTCCATAAAGGAAGTCAAGCCTTGCTTTTATAGGAGCTGAGCAGAGCTGTCAATGACAGGACATTTTAGAAGATATTCATTCATAAGGATGCTATAAGTCAGAAATGACCTGACAGCACATTAGAGCAAGAAGTGCTATAACTGGAATAAAAGACAATAAAAAGCTGAGATCACTTGCTCCTCTAGTTGGGGAAGCTTCAGAAGAGGGTGATGATATGTGATGCCCAGCAGGAACTTCACCTTCATCCTCTTTGACATATGCCTCTCCTCTGATAAGGAAGGCACTTGGAGAATTGCTTCAAAAATAATTATCACCCAAACAGGGGAGTCCGGTAAGGATCGACATAGCATGTGATGAAGGGATGATTACAAAAGGAACATTTTACTATTGTCTCTTTGGCATTTAGGAATAACAGCTGCACACATTTTATTTTCAACCTGTCATATCCACTTACCTGACCAAGTAACTTTTCTTACAGGGTTGCAAACCTCTGGCTAATCCTCTTTGGGTCACTTGGTTTTATCAGTAATCTAGTTCTCTTTTCAAACATCATGCCTAAAGCAAGAACAGCAGAAGCTGGATACACAAAGTCAAACTTGTGGCCTGAAGGCATGACTGCTTGCATGCATCCACTCATTTTGTATACATGGGGAGATAAATTCATGGATGCTCAACAGTGCTATCCCAACATGAATGTTGGCCAAAGTCTAAGCACACTAATTCCTGGGCAGTGATGGAGATTGAAGGTACAATTAGACCTGACCAAATCTATTATCCTCTTACACTTATTTTTTTTTAAAAAAATCTCATATTCTTTTTTTTCCCTAACAGGAAGAATGTTCAGTTAAGCTGGTAAAAAAGTAAAGAAAATTGAGACTATTGGTCCCAGCCAATTCAGTTTATATAACTATTACAAGCATGCAGGAGGAGCTGAGCAGGTATGCCATGAATAGGGCATTTGGGAGAGCTTCATCCGCTGGGTTGCCATAAGTCAGAGATGACTTGACGGCACGTAGCAACAACAGCAACCAGCCTGCAGGGGACCACAATGTACCAGATTGTCATTCAATCACACAGCAATTCAGAACTTGTCTTTAAAAGCTAAGGACTCAAACCCAACATGAAACAAAATTCTCATCCATTCCTAGGTAAAATTGGATTTGTTTATGTGAGGTGCCATAGTGTTTGGGTAGACAACATTTTGATCACATAAGAAGCAGAGAGTTCCTGGGAATTATTCCCGGAGGTTCCTCAATAATACTTGCTCAGAGACTCTAATGTGCTTCACAACCGGTGGACATGAATACATATTCCCTACTTCAGCCACAGACATATATATACTGAAATTACTGGGACTGATTCTTTCCCCCCTTATAAAAATCTCAACAAAAAGTGTCTGCCTGTGGTCTTCCATACAATATTAGCAAAACTTAGTGTATCCCTTTCGGTCAATTTCACTGTTTTTATAACACACCCAAATGCTTTCCCTTGATGGTACTACCTTCCTGACCAAACATGTTATTGAAGTAGGCATCATTATATTTGGCTTCCTATGTTATTTTCTTGCACTAGCTTAGAAGAATCCTATTATTTTTATCCATCTATGTTTTAGCTGAACAAATGGCAAGAAATGTGATGTCTAATACCATCAAAAGAGTAAAGAAAAACACAATCCAATATTACAGCACTTTAAAATGTTTCTGTACATTTGGAAGAAGAATAATGCTACATTTCCCAACATTAGGCAAATGTCACCCAGGTGTTTTTTATGTGATAAAAACTGTCTAGCTGATAGATACTGTGAGAATGCAAAAACAAACTAAGAGACACCTGCTGCTGTCACCAATATTTTATTAAGGATACTTTCCCAACTGATTTTATGAGTCACAGAAAATGGCCATTTGTGCTCCATTGTTGAAAATGCTGCCTGCATTTAACAGGCATCACAAGCTCTATGTTACTCCCTTCAGAATGTTACAGGGAAAGGGCAAGTTTCACCTACCTACCTTTTCGAAAGAGAAGAAATGACTCTTATAGCACAATCCTATGCTGGTCTACTCAGAAGTAAGAGACAGTTCAGTAGAGTCAACCCCTTTGTAAAAGGTTTGGAGAATGGTAGTCTTAAAGCAGTAAAGTTCTTCTTTGGTACCTGGCACTATGATTCAGTGGGGATTAAACTTCTACTGATTATCCTCATTGTGCCCACAGTAGGAAAAAACAATGGCTAACATCCTTCCATTTGCCTAGTGTGTGTGCATTCTGGGTACTAGATTTTGAGCAGCACATTAACAAACTAGAGCATATCCAGAGAAGGGGGATCCCACCAGTGGGAGGTGTGGAAACCAAACCCTATGAAGTACTTTGGAAGGAGCAGCATGTTTGAAAAAAGAAAGGAGCGCAGGAATAGTCACCCCAATATTGAGATAACTTTTGTACCCACCCTGGAGCGGGCTTGCTTGACTTTGCTCCAGGGAGAAGAGAAGCAGATTTTGGCATTCTGAGAAATTTCACAGTGTGGAAGCTCTTGGACAATGAAAGACTCTGCCTTTGGAATGATGGACCCTTCTTCACTGTATGAAGAGAATGTCTGAATGGGAAAGCATACATACTTATCACAACCTGAATAATTTCTCTCTTAGCTAACAAATACATGATTTTCTCATATGTGTACTGAAAGTACATTTAACAGATGTAGCTACTAATACATAAAATAAACATCAGGAAGGAAATGTGATTTATTCCCTTGCAACTCCTAAAGCTAAAAATCCAATTTTATTATTTCAAAGGAAAGTATAATAGGCAATATCTCAGCATTTTAGACATAATCTGTGCTCTTCCATCCTTCCCTTCTATGATGAATGTCACCATATTCAGTAGCTGAATACGAGTATAAATTAGATTCCCATTTTAAGAGTGGATTAAGCTAATAGCTTAATAAACTTGTAGTAAAGTTTATACATTTCTAGTTTTGATTATTATGAAGATAAGTGTTTTGAAAAAGGCATTCATTTCTGACTGAGTTTATGATAGAAACACAGATATAATTTTGCCTAAAGTCTACTATAAACATCTACAAAGTCTAATAATTCTAAAAGAAACTGTGAATAGGAATAGATGAGGCTGAATTGGTTTTGCTACTTTAAAAAAAAATGAAAGCCACACTTAAATTCTGAAGTTTGTCAGTTTTTCATGCTGTATTGGTACTGATTTACAAAGAACATAATCCTGGCTTTCTCATGAAATTAAGCTCTTGTTTGTTTGTTTGTTTGTTTTATTTTTTATTTTATTTTTGGCGTGAATAAAGTGTGAATTCTACAAACATAAATACATCCCTGGCTGCCAGTTAAACCTCCTGCCTTCTTCAATTTTGGATTAGTGGGGATACCTGAAGTCAAAACATCCATGCCTTCTTTTGCATCGTGTGTGCTTTGTCTTCCTTGGAAGTTTTCCTACTTTTCCTAAGACTTTTCCTACCCAGTAACCCCAATTAAGATTGCTATCCCTTTCCTGCTAGCACCAACAACTGAACAGTGGAAAGGTGAATGGGAGTCTCTCTGCTTCTCAGCACAAAAAACAGCCAAAGGATGAATGCAGCCCATGAGCTGTAGGCTTCCCATTCCTGAAGTTCAATGCTACACAAAAGATAAGCCACACTGAGTTCAGTTGCACTTATTCCAAGCAAATTGTGCAATTGCCTACAAAATGATAAAGTCTTCCATTTTTCTGCCTCTTCCTTAAGCACTTCTGATTTTCTTTTGGTTTAGGTCTTGAGTGTGCCTTCTCATTATGAACTGGCCAAAGGGTATTATGTTCTGGCCAAAGGGTACTATGTTCTGTTCTCTTTCTGTCACTCTGCAGACTACCTGTGTTTCCCTGGGCTTTGAGTGATGGATGAGAAGAGACAAGTTCCACAAACATGCACAGTACCCTGAACTCATGAAGCTGATTGGTGAGAGGCTTAGGACAGATTAAAGGAAGGACTTCACACAACAGAACATTTAACTGTGGAATTCACTGCCACAGGAAATGGTGATGGGCACCAACATGGAGGGCCTTAAAATGGGGTTGTACAGATTCATGGAGGAAGAGGCTATCAGTGACTACGGGTCTGACTGGCTATGTGCCACCTCCCTTACCAGAGGCTGCATGCCTGCATACACCAGCTGCTACAGAGTTTGAACAGGCAGAGGACTTGTATCCATCCTGCTTGAAGGTTCCTGTGGGCAGCTGGTTTGCCATTTTGTGTATGGAGTGCTACACTGGATGGACCACTGGTCTGATCCAGCATGGCTTTTCTTTTGTCCTCATGTTCTGGGGCAAAATAGTTGGCTGAGATCAGAACTATTCTGATCAGAAAATGGAGGCAGACCTCACTTCTGTGCTCTTTCCATCCTCCATGTAATACCTGTACTGCTCCAAGTTTGGAGGATTACAGGCAACCTTGTTGCATTGTGCAGTCCATTGCTTTTCCCAGGAAAACTTTTCATAAAAGAATTGTGCAAGTAGCTCAAACATAAATTAACTTTGGGATATTGAGAATATAATGAATGAATATAATGAGTGAAGGAGTACTCACCTTTGAGGCAGCACAAGAGGCATTTCACTGTTGGAAGATAAAGCAACAATCATGATAAGTCATTTGAACCAGTGGAGGCAGCAACACACAAAGGAAAACTTTTTTTTTCTTCCACTAGTTTCTTCTTGTAACTATCCTTTGATGTAGATTGCAACTCTCAGGCTTTTCTTACCTCCTTCCTCATCCTTCATTGATAGTAAGTGTTCCTTTCTCTGAACAGTACAACCATAATTGCTGCACTCAACCTTTATTTCAGAAACCATTTGTTTTCCCAGGAGCTATGCACTCCCAATCCAATGCTGTTTGCTGCTGAAGTAGCAGTGTGTGTTTCTTTCTATGGTACTTGCCTTGAAGAAGTTACACACTGAAACCATGCAGCTACAGCTTAGCAAACAAATGTAACTCTGAGGGGTAGTAGGAAAGAGAAAAACAAAAGCCGCAAATCAGGGCAGCAGAGCTTTAAAAAAAGTGGAGACCCAGGATGGTATCTGAGAAGGGACATTTAAGAGCATAGGACATGCTCAGACAACCTGGAAATGATGCAAAGACAACATTTATAGCAGAGGAGGGATAAGAAAGGGATTAAGAGGGGAGTGACAGCACCACAAAATGGAACGTGTTGAGGCTAGTCTGGCAAAGCCCCATGACTTTTGGTAGATAGCTTCAGTTCTTCCTTGTGGTTTCTGTGCATCACAAATATGGTTTCTGTGCCTGCACAGGGCCTGTTATCAGAAAGATGTCCTAGCTAAGCATTTTGGCCTTCCCCCTGCAGTATATAAAGGCAGGGATCCTACCATTTTCCCCAGTTTGACCACAATTTTGGATGCATCAAATTCGTTCTCTTTCTAGCTTCACCTCATGACTTTTATAACTTTCTATACTTTAAATCATAATTTACCTCAACAAAACTCATTCTACTTTCTTCTATACTTCTGACTCTTACCTAAGCTTCTCTCTCTCTCTCACACACACACACACACACACACTTCTTTGGTCTTCCTCTCTCTTGTAACCATTAAAATTTTCTGCCCAAACAGATGACCATTCAAATAATGTCTGTTACAGGTAAGTAACTTCACTTTCATCCTGATGAGTTTAGATAGGAAACAGGAGTGAGAAGCCATGGTAACCTGAGAAATCCAGGTACTTCTTGCCCAAAAGTTGAAAAGCCAGCAACCCTCTGAGCCCTGAAGGCAAAGTAAGGTTGGAGTAACTGCTAATGCACTTTGCTTTAAGGTTTGGCATGTCATTTTGAAGCAAACTACCCATGTACCAGCTTGGTTAGTTAGTCATGATATGAATCCACAGCATGTTGATCTGCCTCCAGCCAGTCCCCCAAACACAATATATTAACCCCCAACAGTAATATATGCAATTTTATATGACCAGATAAGGTTGTTTCACTGGACAATAAAAGTCAGCAACATACAACTCAGACTGTAGTATTTTGCCTGCCTTTTTCTAATTAAGCTCACATCTGCATTGCTACTGAAGAAATAGAAAGGGCAAATATGTTGGAAATTTGGATTGCAAATATCAAGTGAGTGGTTAATTAGAAAACAGTGGTTTTCCAGGTCAGAATTACGAATATCAAATATTAAACTCAACCACTAATTGTATTCAAATGTTGCAAACTACAGAGTAGATAGATGCTTCTGGTACAATTTTATGGGTATATGAAGCTCTAGTCCTTTAATTGGAAAGCAAAATACCTAGGGGCAAGGAAGGAAGAAATTTGACAGAAGTTGCAATTTGCTTTTGTTAAATTTGATTTAAAATCATGCAAATACATATACCTTTTTCCTTTTATTGTATTACTTCTATCACATTATATTTTTAATGAACACATTTTCTTAGCACCACAGACAGCTGCCAAATGGACTTGTTGTTACTGGAGACTGGGTTCAAAAGTCCAGGTCGCACTTCCACCTTGTATGCAGTTTTTGGACAGGTTACTCATCCTTTGCCATGCCTCCATGGCATTCATTTTGTAGCAGTGCTGAGGACAGTTTCTTCAATTATCAGATGTGAAATCAGCCAAAAGCAGGTTGCTTAGTCTTGCTCTAGGGGCATAAACATGTTAGTCTTTCATAAACAACAGTTACACTTAGAAACCTTGGAAAATTCTATATCTCTTGGCTGGTGTTGGTTTAGTGGTTGAGACATCAACAATATATCAGTGCCAGATCTGGTGTTTTCTGTCAGAAAGAGGGTAATGGAACCCCTTTTATAGCTGCAAACCTATACACACTTAGGAGTAATCTACTTCTGCATAAAGGACTATGCAATCGTGTGTTATTGAAGGAACTTTCAAATCAGTCATTCATAGCTAATTGAACATGAATGTGGAATGCCTGTTCAGATTAGACAGGGATTAACAGAAAATATGATGCAGCTTCTCTGTATGGATAGTGCCATTATGCAGTTTAGACACTAGGTGGCACTTAACTTACTTACATCCATGTGAAGTCCAATACAGAACTGCTTGTTTATGAAAAAGAGAAAAATATTTCCTGAATAGGCTGTTTATTGCATGGGCTCCCCAGAAAGAATGGCATGGAAATTATTATTGTTCAGCAGGTGGTGCACTAATTTTTCCAGTGTTCAAAAGCCAGGATAATTTCTTGGAGCCATGCCAAGTCTTTATGGCCTTCAACTTGCTGGGAAGCACACCAAAGGGAATTGTCTTGAAGCTATTTTTCTGTGATTATTCTATAGATAATAGCTGTTTTTTTGTTCTGAGAACAAGACTGCTTTACTGAAGTAGCTTTGCCCTCCTCCCCTGTCTTCTAAAATGGGAGAGTCTCGAGTCTGTGTTTCCTGTTCCTGTGTCCACAAGTGGTACATCCAAGTGATAATCTCTTCAAAGGGTGAAATCAGTCCAGTGCAGGGGTCGAGCCATAGAAATTGCAACTACGTCAGGCAGTGGCATCCTCAAGAATGGCCAGGGAGACAGCTGAAGATCAAAGAATCTGAAAAGTCAGGGCAAGCACTGGGAAGAACAGCCCTTGTCTGCAGGCTCTGATTGAGATGTTTATAGTTGGCTGTATTGCTCGTAAGGGAAGGCCATGTTCTGCAAGCTGCTTGGACTTCCACTGTCTGAGGTAGTGCATGATCCACCCCCTTTCCAAAGGCTGAATTCACTCTGGTTCTGCTGTCTGCTCTTAGGGAAATCCAGAAACAGCCTGGGGCAGGAGGAAGAGCCTCAATTGCATTATCTGGCTCTTGCTGAGATCTGCTATACCAACGTCTCCATCTTCCTCTTCCCATGATTGATCCTCCTCCAGGTAGGAGGTCATGCCACTGTATGCATACTGTCAGTATGAAATAGTGAAATTGCCTACTGAAATAGTAGGACAAAAGTTTATTCAGTCCATTACAAGACACGGTGTCCTTGGTTCTCATCCTGGGTACAAGAACTAACATGTCACCGAAACAACTTTGGGGAACCATGGAGTCCAGGCCTATTCAGAGAACCAATTCAGCCACAAATAAGGAGAGTGTGAACTTTCTTTTCCTTGTTTATATTTGGCATCTGCATTTCATGACTGTGTTCAATAGATTCTATATCTTCATGGACACAAATACTTTTGTTTCTTCCTAAGTATCCTTGACTCTGAAGTGAAGAGTCTTAGCTGGACAAGGCGATTGGGGCTAAAGTAGTATATCCTGCAAACCATCTATGAGAAACGCAGAATACACATTGACATTCTCTACAGAAGCCTTTCAGGTTGATATTTCTAGAAGATAGTTAGAACTCTGAATGGAAGTGAAGCTTTGTTTGCTTTCACCTGCCTAAAAATTCTACAAGGAAGATGTAATGATGGAAGTAAGTCCATTATTCATGCCTTGGAAAAAGAAACCAACAAGAACTGCTGTGCTTGTATAACTGACCAACTGTGTAAACTGGAATGATGGGTTTCCATGGAAACAGTGAATGGGGTTCCATGGAAACTGCTAGAGATCATTAACACTTTTTTTTTCATAATGTGCCATTAAGTCATCTCTGACTTATGATAATCCTATGAATGAAACCCCTGAAAATGTCCTGTCCATGTCAGTTGCATTCAGTTCTTCCAAGCTGAGACTCCCTTTAGGGATTCAGTCTGTCTCATATCAATTGTGCATTCACAGTGAGCCATTGCATACTGCCCAACATTTACATTTGGTAAAGGCATGAGTACAACCATGAGAGAGTTCTGGAAAAGTTTGATGCCCATTTCATCTGTAAGATGGGTGCTGTTTATGTGTTAATTAACTGATGTTCCCTTTCAGAACAACATATGCATATACAACCCCATTATATTTTATTTATTTTTCGATTTATATCCTGCCTTTTTCCTACAAAGGGCTCAAGGCAGCATACATAATTCTCCTCCTCTATCTTATCCCCACAACAACAACTCTGTGAGGTAGGTTGGGCTGAGAGTGTGTGACTGGCCCAAAGTCACCCAGTTGGCTCCATGGCCGAGCGGGGACTAGAACCCAGATCCTCTGAGTCCCAGTCCCATGCTCTTCACCACTACACCACACTGGCTCTCTATATGTTAAGATTGACAAATAAACAATGAATCTGAGTTTCCTTCTGGACAAATGAAAGTATCTGAGTGGAGATAAATAGTACTGGATTCTGCATGTTTAGTTCATCACAATTGCTGCCAGATTAACTTTGGAACCAAGTGGCAAATTAATATTCATCTGAAATGAACAGTAACAGAACCTGCTACATGATGAAAGATGCAATGACAAAAATACTCAAAATCACAGATACGTGCAGCTGCACTCCAGATGCAGTGTGGCTCTCAGGAAATAGAGACAACAGGGCAAAGTAATAGTATTCTTAATTATAAGACTTGTTTTAGAAAGACACAGTTGTCCAATTAAAGTCTTTGCTCATAACTGTTGAAAAATGGCAAGGTATTAGACAATAATTTCACAGCAGATGCAGTTTAGTCAGGAGATGACTTTTCCTCAACAGGTTTAGGCAACCATTTTGGCAGATTTGGCAAATTGAGAAACTATCCTGGGCACTTCCACAAAATGGCTGTATGGGAAATGAGGCAAAGAAAAGAAAAATGAAAAAGTGAACCACAATGTGAAGATGTGATTTAATATATGTTTATTTGGAAGGCACTGTAGCTTTTAAATGCAATACATTTAACTATTTATTTATTATATTTTATACTGCCCAATAGCCTTAGTTCTCTGGGCCACTCACAACAATTTTAAAACAATTTAGAACTTAACATACAGTATAAAATGCAGTATAAACATTTAAAAAGTTGAAACTACAATATAAAATAAAAATGTAAACTAGAGTAAAATGCAGTAGTGGCACAAAGAGTTAAAATATAATACAGGATTTAAAACAGAATGAAGCTAAAGTCCCTGGGGGAAGTGTTGGGAAAATAAGGTGGTCATCACTTGGGGTGAAAGGACTATAATGTAGGTACCAGGTAAACCTCCCCAGGTAAGCTCATTCCATATTGAAGGTGCCACAACAGAAAAGGTCATCTTTCTAGTAACTACCCTCTTCATTTCCCTTAGCAGAGGCTCCCTCAGAAGGACTACTGAGGATGCTTTTAAGGTCTAGGAAAGGTATATATGGGAGGAGGTGATTCTTTGATAACCTGGTCACAATCCATTTAAGGGTATGAAACTTCATCCCAGCTCTCTGAGTTAGGCCTGGACATGGACTGGCAGCCAATCCTGGTCTAATATTGCTATGGCCAATCCCTGGTAACCATCTGAATGCCCTGCTGAAGTTTCCAGACCATTTTCAAAGGTAACCCCACATACAGTACATTGCCATAATCCACCAAAGAGGTTATCAGAGCACTCATAACTATAGCTAAGCTATCCCTGTCCAGATAAGGAAGTAATTGGCATATCAACTTAAGATGATTAAAAGGTGTTCCATTCTACCAAGACTTTTCAAATAGAGATTGAATTGAATGGATCCAGAAATAATAACCAAGCAACTAGCATATTCACAAAGGGGGTGATTTTGTTCCTAATTAGACAGGGGAAGTTTCTACAACTGCCCGTGTGTCCCAAACTGGGGCATGCTCAAAGTTGTAGGGCTACTTTCTTTCTAAACCCGCATAGTATTGGTCCCTTAGTCCCCTTAGGTAAAAGTAGCCTTTCTATTGTATTAAAAGTATTTGCTACCATTATTGCAATTCCATATTTATTAGGATTGTAATTGCTTCATGGGTTAGTAGAATAAATTATTTAATCCAGCTATAACTTTGGAAATATTTATATTCTAATGCACACTTAAGAGAAATGAACATTTGTTACAAGGGAGAAAATAAACTACTAACATTAAAGATTCACCATCAGATATATTTTATTAATGCTTATGACAAAATGAATAAAATGTGCCACCTTTCCAAGTCTAGAAAATGATATGATTTCTAAGAGCTGACACTAATAGCTGTTTAAACCATAGACATTGAAAGATATTTTGAAACATGGCTTTTCATATAAATCATCAATATTTCCTGTAACTGATCATACTAACTTCATTACCTTGAGTGAATTCTATCAAGAAGTTCTTAAATTATTACAGATGTAGATCTGCTTAAAATGCCACATTCCTGGCTCAACAAACAATGGTCCAACAACCCTCTGCTCATTCGCTCACGCACACACACACACTTCCTTTCTTCTCCATTCATACTCCTGGTTGATTCTAAGATTTCTTGATTGATCAATCCAGTTTCCTGTTACATCTGAACCAGTGGTTTGAGGACCCATCACAAATCAGGATTGCAAACCATGATTTGACCATGGGAGCACTCAGATCATTTTTGAATTTCAGATGGTATTAGAAATTGTGCTATGACAAGACAAACTAGAAAATTTTGTGCGAGCTGAGCTCACAAAGGAAGGAACAATGTAGTCAAAAAGAGGGAGCAGGTAGCCATACAGAACATTGCAAATCCAACAAGACATGATATACTGAACCAGGACACTCTCCTATGATGATTTTTCTATCTTCATTTTACTTCAAGCTAGCTATACATTAAAACTGTACATAGTTGTGTGTGAAATCAGCTATAAAGTCCTTAGCATAATTCTCACTGGGCTCAGTAAGATATCTGCTTACACAGACATCCTTAAAGCTATTGAACTCCCTACAGGTGTCTCCTGGATGAACATGGAAACTAGAATGTGACTTTTATAAGGGTTTGTGAAGAATTGGACAAATTATTTGACTAAGCTTGGCTCAACTTATTAAAGTTGGTTCATGGGGGCTGGGGAGCGGGGGAGAGGTTAACTTACAATATTAGAACTGTGTTTTACCTTTACTACGTTTTCCTTCACCTAAGGCTCCTGATTTCTAAACAATGTTGCAATAAAATAAGTAATAGAATAATGATGGAAGAAGAATATTTTCTAGATATTTTCTTGACATTGCATGCATAACAATGAAATTATAGACTGCCTAGACAAATGACGTATGCATACATATCTGTTAAGTTGCTCATACATGCAATGGCAAACTTGACTGTTTTAGTTTCTCAACAACTTACATATGTAAAATATGGCGCCTTGCAAAAACCACTCCCCACCTCCGACTTTTTCACCTTTTGTTGTGTTACAATCTAGATCTGAAATGAACCACTTGATGTACTTGAAATATTCAACAGTGTGGAGGTGCACAATATTTTTATTGTGGCATGAAAGTTAAGTAAACAAAAACAAACTGGCCTTGTTGATTGCATAACTAACTTTTGGTGCATAAAACGATACCCCAAACTATGAACGTTTCTCAAAGCACAATCCATTATTGCAAAATGGATTATGGCTCACAACTGTGACAGCCTAGAGAAGACTGTCACCAAAACTCAGAGATCAGGGCATTGGTCAGAGACGCAACAAAGAGGTTAATAGTAACTTTGTTTTAAAATGCTTCTAAATGTGAACTTTTTTAGTATTCAGAAGGAAGATTAAGCCAGAATGTTAGAGAACAGTTTCAAGAATGTTAGAGAAGGCATTTATTTCGACTTACTGTCTTCTTCATTCACTGCTAAATTTATAATAATTGTCTTGTTCTTCTACATCATCTGCCTAAGTAATGACATGTCTTGATTTGCTTCTGGCTTTGTAGTGTTATACATAAGCCTGATCTTATCCAAATGCCAGCATAAACAGATGCTGGAAACACAATCAATCTGCAGGGTTTAAAATGCCATGTCTTTTGCTGGAGCTTGTAGGATAATTATAATTGATCCACTCTATAATTATTCTTTTAGTGTTGATTTGGAGACTGACAAGCTTTTGGTACTATTTTAATTTTAGACCTGTGAAATCTTGGAAATGTAAGGACATCGGATGAGACTTTCTCTACTGAGGATGAATGTTAACTTTGCATGGATGCACTGACTCAGTTGAAGGGCAGATCTGTTCAGCTTGCAGAGACTGGCAGTACCTGTCAATAAGAAAAAGGAAGTTGGTTTCTCATTCCCCAACCCCTTGAACATAGTAAATGTGCTGCACTGAGAACAGTATAAGTGTTAACCCCATAAATAAATCATTTTAGTGTCAACAGTGGAAAAAAGTAAACTTCTTAAAATATAAAATATTTATCTGAAATAATAGGAAAGATCAAGGTTATTCAGAAAGCAAAGCAGTAACACTCTTGTGGAACCTCAATATATTGGCAGCTTCCTTAAGGCATGATTTTCCCTATACCGAATTAAGGGAGGGAGAAAACATCACAAAGCCAGAAAAAGTATGCTGAATGTGAGAGGAAAATTTTGCTTCCTTTGTAGCACAGGAACAAATGGGCTCTTCAAAAGCCATCTTCAACATCAAACATTTCCCTTGTTTTTCTGGCTATGTACCAAGGAGAATTGTAGTGGAGCAGCATTTTGCATCCTGTTCAACCCTTCTCTGGACACTGTAGGCAGGGCTGGCACATTGCATTTGCTGCTGGAGGTGGAAGATAAAATGCCTTCCCCCACTTTCCCTGGACCACCAGTTGAGGGACTAATCCTTGGAATGTCTAGACAGAAGAATGTCATATGTGCAAAGTTTTCCAAATTCTATCTCATTCGTATTCAAACCCAAATTAGATTGTGGGCTCCTCTCCTCTCCCTTACTTTCTCTTTCTCTTCCTCCTCCTACTCCTCCTGTCAATCCAATTTAAGTTTTAAGTGTATGTTTCCAAATGCATGCATCAATCATATGCAGCCTTGAAAATCATCACCCATTGATTAAAGTGTACTTGTGCACATTTTTCAATAGCTGAATGCCTGTTTGGGGCATCCATGAATCACACTGCAAACTCAGAAGTGTCCAGACTTTGAGTGCAGATTGTGTCTGAGTCCTTGTTCACTCATTTACCTGCAATTAGGTAAATCATGAAAATAATTGCTCATACATCTCTGCACAAGAGCAGTAATTTGTGATAACACATCCATCCTAGATTTGCTATGTCAATTAACCCCTGTAGTGCAGACAGGAAACCAACATCCTTAATTTGAATTTGCAGTCACAATTCTTGTTAAATTAGCACAAAGCTATTTTATGCTGAACAATCACTTTGATTTTTTTTAAAAATATAGGATCGCTCAAGAGAGTATAGATAGATCAAATCATTCCTGAGCCATATTTTGAGGCGGGGCAGGTTCTTCATGATTTCCTTGTTTTTGCAGCTCCAGATAGGCAGCAAAAACACTGAGGTCTCAGGCTACAGCTGAGAAGTAGCTAAACCCTATTACCCATCCACTTTAGCTAGTGTGAAAAAGAGGAACACAATTTTGGGTGTGATGGTATATAGTTTCAATAACAGGTAGCAGGAATGACCACAGCAATCTAAGCAAGGAGTACTTTTTCTTGAAATAACTAAATTTATTTAATTCAGTTAACAACATCCTAGCCAGGGCAACTAATCCCTTGGTGTTTTGTTGAAGAAAGGCTATTACCTGGTAACTTATACTGCTCTCCCATGCCCACACCTGGGAGTAAGATCTTTTGAACTCAGTGGAACTTTCTTTTAAGTAGCTTGTTTGTTCGTTTTAAAAGAGTAATGAGTGTTAAAATCTCCTTTCTGAGGAACAAAGATTAGTTTTGGATATGGTGAAAAAGGAGACTTCTTAACAAACTTCTTCAATCTGAGCTCTAACTATATATGTTTACTCAGATGAAAGTGTAATTGAGTTCAGTGGGCTTACTTATTTTAAGTACTAGATACATTCAATAACTTGTAGACTGACGGGTGGATTCCTTGGTTTGAAATTGCCTATTTCATTATCTCCTTTGTTGGTATGTAAGTTTCTTTGAAAATTAAAGGAGCCAGTGAGCTTCACAGAAATTCATTAACTGTCATAATACCATTCCAGGAAGGTTTTAATAATTAAACTAATGGCATTGTAGAGCTCACCCTGACAAAAAGTGAACAGTGGCCCTGGCTGGTTACTGAACCACAGACATATGATGTAGGAAGTGACTGTGATTCTATTTCCCCAGAGAAAAAGCAGCTATGGGGAGGGGTTTCTGGGGTCAGTAAGCCCAGTAGGAGAGCTTCAAAAGCAAGCAAGAGATTTCTGGTGGATAATACAGAGCCTGCTAGTTTGGGATGTAAACATTAGCAAAACTTCAGCCTGCCTGAGTTTTCTGATCCCACGTCAAAGTTCATTCCAAATTGGGTCAACATTACATTGTGAGTTTCATGTTTTCTTTCATGCATATTTCTGTCTTGATTTTTCCAAATGTACATTCTAATTGTACATGGTGAACGGACACTTTCTTTTCATATACAATAAAATATATTTGTGCAAAAATAACAGATGTATCCAACTAGATACATCTAGATACTAGTAGATACTGCTAGATACTAGTAGCACATGAATAAGACATGGAAAGCAATTAAACGTTTTCTTATTATATCTTTAAAGGTAGAAACAATTAAAGAGCTGCTCCTGTTATGAGGCAGGCACAGACAATTATAACATTAATGTTGACCTTGGGTATCCTGCTTTTGGCCAAATACTGTTTTAGTGAACACTCTAGGGAATCCACTGTTCACAGGGCAGGCATAAGTGAGAAAAGCCTTTAATCCCTTTCCAATCCAGGGAGAGAAAACTATACTTTATCTTTATTTGGGCCCCTTCTGTTGGTTAATAAAATATCTAGATGTTTTACTGTATGTTTCCACTGTCATTACTTTAACCAGCTAGTTCTAAAAACTTGCAGACTTTAAAATCAAAGCATTTACTAGTATTTGGCCATAGTTGCCTCTGCATTGCAGTGAAATTAAATTTCTAAACTAAACTCACTAAGCTGTTTCCTTAGTGCACTTTTTGGGAAGTTAGCTAGTCTTGGCTTAGAAAACTATAGGTGATGTGAAATGCACCACTGATCTGCTTTCTCCCTGGGTACTTAGTTCCAACAGTTAATCATCCTCACTGTTAAAAATCTGAGACTTCTTTCTAATTCAAATTTGTCCAGCATTAACTTCCAGCCATTAGTTCTTATTACACCTTCTCCTACTAAATTATAGTCCTTTATTACCCCATTACTTTTTCCATGTAAAGGTGCTTATGCAGTGCAATCAAGTCACCACTTAATCTTTGTTTGATAAGCTAAATGAGCCAAGCTTTTGCTGGGACACATGGAACTGAGTGAGAACTTGTCCAACTCTACAGCCCTTTCCGAGTAACCATGGACCATTTTTACCCATTCCATTGTAAGTTCAAAAGAGCATACAATCTTGCAGTTGAACTCCAAAGAAGCCTGTCCTCACACTGAATAATCTATCAGACACACAATGGCTTTATGGGACAATCTTATAGGTAATAGAACTGTCTGTATTTTGTCTGACTGGTCAGGATGGCAAGGAGAGATTGTGTAGGAAGAATGGTAGATAAAGCATAGAGGTCTTTATTAAAGATACAAATATAGCATCAATCAGTTTATAGCACAACTGTTGATCCTCATTTGTTGAGAAAGATATTTATATCTGCCCCAAAGGTCTTTATATATAGATATTATATTTCCCATCCTCTTAAATGGCAATTTGTTATTGAGAAAAGTGCAGTTTCACAAACTGTGTATCCCAGAGTTTTAGATGAGAAACTTACTTTCTTCTCTATTTTAGCAACGTTCTATACTTTAGCAAGTAGCTGGAAGCAAGAAAGAAAAATAGTTCATCACTGTAACTGAAATGGACAGAATTAGACATTTTCAGGAGACGTGTTGTAGCATTAGCTATTAATTGTACCAGAATAAAAGGAATTCTGATGGCCTTAAGACTAGCTAAATAGTTTTAAAAATCATAGCACTACCCCCTTAGCAATTAATAATGTAGACTGAAAATCTCCAGTCTGTTAAGTATCCTTGATCACATTCCAGTTCAGTGTGAGCCAGTGCAGTGGTTTGAGTGTTGGAGGTCTAGATTCTAATGCTCACTTGCCATGAAGCTCACTGAATGACTTTGAACCAGTCACTGACTTTCAGTCTAATGTACCTCATAGGGTTATGAGAATAAAGTGGATAAGAGAAGGAAAATGTTAACTGTCTTGGGTTCCTTGCAATGGAAACAAGATGTGATACACATGGAATAATAACACCAGAGGGGTGTTTAGGCTGCAATCCCATACCAACTTACCTGGCAGGAAGCCCATTGAACTCGGTGGAATTTTCTTCTGAGAGAACATATAGGATTGCACTGTTAGGAATGTATATTATTTAGGAAGTGCAAAGTAAGTAAACTTACTTTGAACTCCTATTGAGCAATTTCATTCTCAGTAGAAATCCTACAAGTAGAAAGCCTACAAGCCTGAGCCAATCCTTTTATTCCACTACAACCAAGTTAACTTGTCTGTGTTTTGTTCACCCATATAATGTCACATTGCCTTATAAGAATGGAATCCATTCTAAGTTCAAATTAAAAGTTAATTTCAAATGTGAAAAGGTTGGACATGCAGGATGAAGCTGGGTAAATGAGCTGAGTGCATTGAGCATCTGTCTGCAGACCATGATTTTGCTGAGACATGTGTATACTATGATAAAAATCAGGGCGGAGTGAATTAAACTGCAGAGAGAACAGCTGGGCATCAAGTACTATAGAAAATGGAGAAGGCATTGGTGAAGCCCTGAGGGAACTGCTCTAAAAATGTAGTTCAGGCAAACAAGCAAACAGGGTATAAAATGTGGCAGAAAGTAGTTATTATGATTAAGCATGAACAAAGCCCAAATGGGGAAATCTGCTTTTCTGTTCTCTGTGTTGTATTTAATAAAGTGTAGTATAGGAAAATTAACACTGTATTCTTCATGCTCAGCTTCATAGCAAGACTTGGTGGGCCCCTGATATCCACAGCAGGAGGTAAGCAACTTTAAAGAAAAAGGGGGAGATGAAAAGAAAGGAAAATCTAAAATCTAGTGAACCATGGGGTAATGAAAAGTTCAGTTCTCTTGTTGCTTTACAAAATCGGGATGAAGCAACAAACACACACAAAATTGACAATTTTACCAGTCATCTCTTCACTTAGGCATTTCTGCAACTATACCACAGGAAGAATCTAAAGCTTACATCTATCACAACAGAAGTAGATATTTATAATTTATGATTGGTTGGGCAGAGAAGAGTCAAGCTACATCTACATTTTGAAATGTTATTTGTTTCTTCTGTTGAACAAAATTACAATACACTTCCACGTATTATATGTATTCCACTTTATACTATGCCTCCATTACAACAAAATTTTACTCACAAATATGTAAAATCTAAATATCCACGAGCCATTTAATATTTTTGTACAATATTTACTTCTACTCATCCATATGGGTCATGTTTTTTCTCCCCTTCCTGTTCCAGTTCGGAAGCATTCATTAAATATGCCAGCCCTTACTTCTATCTTCCACAGATTAAATCATTTAAGAGAGAGATCCAATGGCCCCTAGACACTGCCCCTGTAATGCTATTATGCTGTTAGCAAAACAATCACAGCTGCTGAGGTAAACATACTGGGAGTAAGACCTGCTCTTGTATGTTAAGCAGCTCTTCTGTGTAAGTACTACATAACTTAACATTCTACCACTGGGTCTTCCAGAGTTTTAATTAACCCATCATAAACAAATGCAATGTTCTCAATACATTGAGTGAATGTTCACAATGTTCCGTTGACAGCATCTTTACTTAAGCAATGTCATTTCCCTCTGGTAACACCATTACATAGAGAATACGTTTCCAATTCCTCTAGATGCAGCATCTTTTCCTCACACTCCTGCTTCTACTGCAAGTAGATGAGAATCCCTAAAGCTGCAGCAGAGGCTGATTGTCTGTTAGCTTGTGTCATTTGCATTCGATTTCTAATGCACCATCAATGTCTCACAAAAGGGATGCTTTCTTAGTCACAGGGGCCAAGTTCAACTTTCAGATATAAAGATACAAGTGAGAACAAAATCATTATTACCACAAATGGCAATGAGATGTTCAGAAACCTTTTCCTTGACATTCAAAACAAGAAATCACCAGAAGGTTCCTGAAGAGAACAGCTAGGGTAACGTGTAGATTCCTGAGAGAGATACTGCAATAATGGCTTGTATCCTTAGTGGTCCTCTCCAGGGATCCCTTTTTTGATCTGTATCTTTCTAATCATTCTCAGAATTGTGTGTTAGGAGCAGCACCATCCTGTTTTGCTCAGCCACAGTAGTACAAGATACAGGAGCCTTCTGATAATTTGAAAGAAAATTGGAGAAAGGACAGATCTGCAGAGAAATGCCTCTTTGATTGCCAGTGGAGATAAAAGCACACAACACCATTATCCTTCTAATGCTTCAAGCTTAAAACAATTTGTTCATGAATGTTCATCCCATGGATTTCCTTGGAATCAGTCTGCATGTGTATGATTGAATTTTGTTTCAGAGCCTTAGTTGTGTTCAGCTGATTTCTTTTGAGAGGAAACTTAATTGGTTGTTACAAGCATTGCTATCTATTATTTTCTTTTTAAAAACAACAGGGTTTTTCCCCCTGTTCAGGGGATAAATAGGAAGTCACCACTTGTAACAAGTAAAAGCCTTTATTTCCTTTCTTGGAACTGGGGTTATGCCAATTATATCTCGAAGAGGGTTGTATTATCAATCAGGAAAGTATAATGGAACTCTGCATTTAATTTATAAAATAGGTGACAATACAAATGGCACAAAAAATCACCATGGAAGCAGATTAAATCATTTTAGCTATCAGCATGGTAACTCATAAAGAGAAGATATCTAATGCAGTGCCCATGGTTGCCAATTCCTAACACTGCCATCAGGACAAGGAAACACAATGCCAGTCACAGCAAGACTGTTTTCCTAAATATTTTAGAGCCATGAGGACATAGTTGAATACATAGCAAGTGTCAGGGCTGCAATTTCTTTGCTTGCATAGAGCTACTCAGAAGAATAAGAGGCGTAAGTTGTTACCAAAAGAGGAAATTGTCAGCAAGTGGGATAAAGGGAAGGGAAAAGGCATCCGCATCCCTCAACCAGCTTGATTGGCCATTAAACTTTCATTACAGGTGCTCCTCGTGGCTTGGCTCAGGGTCTATTTTAGTGAGATCCCAATCTCATAACATTTACCTTGAAATAATGAAAAACAAAAGTAATTCCACAACATTCCATCTACAGAAGATATTGGATGGGTGCCAGGAAGAGAACTGATACACTTGGGTGGCACTAAAAAGAAAACACGAAACTAAACTAAAGGGCTGTTTTCAGAATTATTAGACCTCTTTGAATAAGTTATAGAGTTGGAAAGAGGCAAACCCAGACTCCAGTCTAGGGACCCTAAACTGGGTACCAGTTGGCCCTTCAGTCACTCGTGCAAATGGGGAAAAGGTAGCTAGAGGGACCAGTAACTTCAGAATGGCACTCCGTAGCACGTTTCTTTGGGCAATGTGATTAGGGCTTTGACCTGCTGTTCCCTTCTGAAAGTGAGCTTTTAGTAAAACCAATTGTTATCTAGGCCTTTGCTTACCTATTTGTTAACTACCTCAGGAAATCTGATGGGAAAGGCACCTTAAATGCATAAACAAAAACACATGGATTTAAACCTCCTATGTGTGAAACTAATTGGTGGCAAAGGTTTGAAAAGGGTGTGAGAAATATCATTTTTACCCTGCTTTTTGACCTGAATCTGAACATTGACATTTTCCAACTACATTTTCCAGTGCTCAAGGGGGAAAAATATTTTTTCTTTTCCAGAGTTGTTGAAGATTTTGAAGCTAAATGCTTGGCCATATAGCTTTGTGGAGGTGTGTGTGAGGGAACAGTCCATTCTTGTTATTATTTTATGGCAAGGAGTTTAAAAATCCTTGTAAAAATCTTTCACCCTGTTTTGATTCCTATAAATAAAGTGGTAAAGAGATTATTTTGTTCCATTCTCCAAGAACACTTTAAATTTGATGTGCTGGTTGTAGTCTGCAGGAGCTAGTATCAAAACAGAGCTGGGTATAATTAACCACAAGTAAAAATAACAGATCACTCATAAGTTTGCTTAACAGTTCTCCACATTTTGTACCAGAGAAGCAAACGCTTGTCGTAATCCTAACCTGAACCCTAACCAAAATAAGCAATTACTTCTCTGTTTCTTCTGCACCCAAGCAAAACACAGTCACACACAAGCAAGGGTAGGGGATCAAATTATTTTTCTCTAGGAAAAAAGGAAAATTGTAAGAAACCAGCTCCAGGCAATCTGTATGGCTGGACTTTCTGGGATAAACTGGTCTAACTACTCACCAAGCCTGTTCCAAAAGCATCTAAAACGCTTTAGAAGCATGAGTGAGGGATGAGTAGATGTGATACTTTCCTCTTTAAATATTTCATTTGCAAATTTTCTTTACAGACCAAGTTGGATTCCCAAGAAACTTATTATGAAAACACTGAAAACAGAATTCTTTCAATGGATGGATGGATGGATGGATGGATAGATATTGTTTAAAACCTCCACCTATAGAAGAAATTGGGATCAGGGAAGAATTTCTTTAAAAAGAGTGTGAAGTTCTCTTTCCTTGGAGTTTTGCCAATACATTGACTTGTACAAGAAAGGTGAGTAAAAGGGAAATATGGACTGAAGCCAGAGAACAATCAGCTGTTCAAGGGAGAGGACTTAAAAGTCATCCTTTCCATTATACATTATACATTAAATACTAGATTTAGATTGAGTTTTGTATCTTCCTCAAAACCTTCACTTAAATATCCCTTTTGAAATATCCCTTTTGCCTCAGTAACCAACATGTTTTTTATATAAGCTCTTGGGGGAAGGGGCAACTTGTGGTCTCCAGGTCTTTTGACCAATAACTCCCACCAACATAGCTAAGAGATTTGGATTGCCTCCCACTGGGCATATAGCTGAAGCTGGTCTCAGTATACCTACCTACCTGCCTACCTACACACACACACAGTATCTTTTTGCTGAATTTTGCTCAGAATAGGCCGTAAGTGAAATGTTTTCTTTGAAAACATTTCCCTCAGAAGTATCTGAACATAGAAAGTTATTCCTAAGCTTCTGAATTCTAAAAATCTTTCCACTGCGCCAGCATAATTGAACTTTAATTCAATTAACTTCTTCTTTGTGTCTCACAGCACACTTGCAATAAGATGGCATATGTGACTGCATAGCCATCCATAGTCCTTTGGATTTTAGTTTGTATAATAGAGATCTTCTCTTGTGTGTGAAAGCTTCATCCTTCTTTTTAATAAGCTGCATACACTTTCACAAACTTCACTACCAATGCAAAGAGTAGTCCTAGGGTTTGTAGAGGCTCAATAGAACAGTATCTCAAGGATAAGGGAGTCCAAAGAGAGCACTGTAAAAACTTAATGGTGCAGGGTGTTCAGTAACTGAGAGGAGGAAAATGTATGGAGTGGGTGGAAAGTGAAGGAGAGGTAGAGCAATGAAGGTGGTTGACAGAACCATTATGTTTTAATATTTCCAAGGATGAAAATGCTTCTTATTGATATTAATAGAGAAAACAAATATCTGAATGAGCTGGGAATGACAAATATATGTCCATCATATCAATCCTTCAATCAAATGAAAGAGAAGGAGGGTGAAAATCCTAAAAGAAGCTGATGAGAACAGAGTAAGTTCAGCAGGCGTATAATGTTGACTGTTAGTGGCAAGGAAAGTGGGTGGGTGCATGTTTTGCCAAAGGCAAAAGGGTTCTTTTTGGATCCAGAAGCACTGAGCACACAGGTGGGGTAAAGCTTCATTCTAAAGCAGGCACGATAATGTAAAAAGACATAATAACATGAAAAAAGAAATACAATACCAAGCAAGCTGACTTTCTTCAATCAACCATTGGGAGCCCCCTTTGCGAAAGGCAAGGAAAACCCCCAATTTGGCTGGTGTGCAGCACCTTCCTTTCTCAGCTAGGTTTACACTGAACCTCCCTTGGGCAGATTTTATCCTAAATTTTATCCTAAATCTTAGAGTGTTACATGCTGTAGAAAACTACGTGTTATTCAAAACAGTTAATTGGCCGCCTCTGCTGTTCGCAGGTCTCACGGTAAGTACAGCATTCTGCTGCATTCCACAGTTGGCTTAGAATACCATTCTTTTGCATGCCAGAGAGTTTTTTAAGTGGGGGAGGGATCTGTTTCTAAGGTAGGAATAGAAGACCAATTGTGTCACACCACCTACCTCCTCCTCAATATTTTTTTCTACAGTGCAGAGCATGGAATGTAACAGAACAGAATGGAGTGGGTGAAACCTGAACAGAAGCAATACCCAATTTTGTTGGCAAACTCTACTTGGACTTTAACTAATATGAACATTTAAAAAATCCTCCTAATGCATTCTGTGCTTCTAATTTTTTGATACCAGTAAAGAGGGAAAACTTCAGTCATTCCATCATTGCAAATATTTATACAAAATAATGAATTATTTGAAGGATTTGTTTGCCTCTAGTCTCCTGGTAAATGTTCAAGACTGTATCTTTCTTTCAGAACCAAATCAAACCACTAAGCATGTTACTATTCTTATTTCTGTCTCTTGACTTCCCCTGGACTGTCTAGGTGTACTTTAAATGCAGCCTTTAAATTGGAAACTTTACACAGAAGAGAGTGTCTAGGTTATTCATGGATCACATGCATCAAGAAAAGCCATGCTGGATCAGACCAAAGGCTCATCTAGTCTAGCTCTCCATAGCCACGGTAGAAAACTAGCTACGCACAAATCAGCTTCATGGGATGACCCAAGTTTCTAGTACTATGGGAGATGGAGAAAAAGTTTCCTCTTCTTCACTTTGTTAACAACATATATAATTTTGAACATCTAAGTCATGTCTCCCCTCAATCACCTTTCTTCAATGCTAAACAGTCTAATCTGTTGAAACTTTTCCATATATTAGAACTGTTCCAACCTCTTAATCATCTTAGTTGCCCCCTCTCCATTTTTCTTGTTCTACAATATCATTTTTTGGGTACAGTAACTAGAGGCTTTGGCGAATGGGGCGGCATAAAAATGTTTTAATAAATAAATAAATAAATAAACCATACGCAGTATTATAGGTGTAGTTGCACCATAGATTTGAATAAGTGCAGAATGATATTTGCAGTTTTAGTTTTAATTCCTTTCCTAAGAATGACTAACCTGAAATTTGCCTTTCATAGAGCTGCACAATGGGTTGACATTTTCATTGAGCTGTTAACCGTAACCCCAAGAAAGGGATTTAGGTCAGTCACAGGTAGCTCAGATCCCATTAATTTATACTTCAAGTTCCCCCCACCCTCCAAGTGTGCATTATTTTACACTTGCTTATATTGAACCACACTTACCATTTTGATGCCCATTCTCTCAGCTTGGAGAGATCCTTTTCCAGTCTCTCATGGTTCCTTTTTGTTTTTATCACCTTAAATAGTTTGAACAAACTTGGCTACTTCACTGCTCACATTGAATTCCAGATCATTTATGAATAAGTTGAAAAGTATTGGTCCTAACAAAGAACTCTGTGGGATCCCATTGCATTACATTCCTGCAATACATCCCTGCACTGGAAGAAATTAAAATACAGTGGTTCCTTGGCTCATGAACTTAATCTGGTTCACGACTATGGTTGTGACCCAAATTGGTAGTGACTCAAGTCAAATTTCCCCATAAGATTCAATGTAAATAAGGTTAATCCATTCTGGCCCCTCTGAATGTGGTTGTGAGCCAATTTTTGGTCATGAGCCAAATCAAATTTACCCATAAGGTTCAATGTAAATAAGGTTAATCCATTCTGTAGCTATTTTTTTAAAATCAGAAACAAGGTGACAAAGAGCAACAAAGTAACAAAGTACTGTACGGTACAGTGGAATGAACTAACCTAGGTGGAAGGGAGGAGCTTATTGTTTTGAGGGAGAGTCCTCCTCCATAAGGACATTGGGGAGATCTCTTTCAGGGGTTTCCTCTCTTCTTTGTCTCTTAGCTACAGGGTCAATTTTGGTGAACAATCTGTCTATAGTCACTTGTTTTTTCCTGTGCTGCATAACCCTCCAGAAATGAAAGACCACATTATCGTTCATCAGATTCAACACTCTGTTCGTTACAGTTATGTTGCGGTGGTGCTTCTCAAAGAAATCCTGGAACGGGCACGCTCCTGCAGGAAAGATGGGTGCAATCTCGGCCATCTCCCTCTCCCCCTGCAACCAGCACAATGGCGGCCGTTCCTTCTGCAGGAAAGACAGGCTCAGCACAGCACAGCCATGATCATACACGTCTTCCCTGCATGAAGGCAACTGCGATTGTGGCCATCTTCCCACTCAGGGTGGGGGGAGATGGCCACGATCGTGCTGGTTGGGGTGGGGGAGATGGCCAAGATTGCACCCGTCTTTCCTGCAGGAGCACGTCCATGATCATGCACGTCTTCCCTGCACAAATGCACTGCGATTGGGGCCATCTCCCCACTAAGGTGGGTGGGGAGTTGGCTGCAGTCTTGGTTGTCACCCAATGAAGAGTTCACAACCCAAGTTAAAATTTTCATGAAATTTTTGTTCACGACCCGATTTGTCGTGAACCAAGGTATTTGTGAGCCGAGCTACCACTGTATTTTCCCTTTCTCTATATTCTTTCACCAATGACTGATCCAAAAGAGGACCACCCCTCTTATTCCATGACTGGTAAGATGACAGGAAATGAGGCTAGACATCACCCACAATTTATTTATTTATTTATTTATTAAAACATTTTTATGCCGCCCCATTCGCCGAAGCCTCGGGGCGGCTTACAACATAGATAAAACAAGTTAAAATCCATATAAAATAATCTTAATTAAAACTCACATTATAAAATAAGCCGCCCTGGCCAGATAAAATTCAATTGTATTTAGCATTTAAAATGTTGCTTAAATAAAAAGGTCTTAGCCTGGCGCCGAAAAACAAATAACGACGGCGCCAGGCGGACCTCTCTGGAGGCTCAGCTCATTGCATGTGAGTAACCTCCATGTAAGTAACACATGAGGAGAACTATACCATTCTTTGGAAAATTCCTACAAACTCATTGCCAAGTTTTCAGTAAATTACCACATCAAAAAGCTATAGCATAGAGATAGGGATAAATCACCGATAAGCAAACAGAAGCAACCATTTGGCTGGTGCAATCTTATGAATTTTTCACTATTTTTTAAAATTCCGAATGCTAAAGTCTTTATTTCTGTATTTTCTAAAACATAGGCAATATATCCAACAGATTATAAAATATCTCAGCATTTTGAATCAAGAAGAAAATGTGCCAGATGTTGAAGTAATAGATGGGAGAACAAAAGTTGTCACAAGGAAATCAATATTGTGCTGTCATCAGCAAACATTCAAGCCATTTATTGCTGATACCTTTCAGATGGTTTAAAATAGAACATTTGTGGTTATACTAAACAATGTTCCAAGAGAATTATATAATTGTGCTGTGTTCACGCAAACCTTTCCCCCACTTTTTTTACTGTGCATCTATGTAGGGACCTGGCTCAGATGACTTTTCCCATCTGCTCTTAAACAATCTTTTGTGCTTTTCATATGATCAATTAGGGCTATACATTTGAGGTAAAAATAGGGATGTTAAATTGGGTTGCTGCATATATCTCGGTCTATTTCAAAACTTTCTGAGAAAGCTGTGGGGTTGGTTGTACTAAGGAATTATTTCGCATATAAACAAGCATGGCTGACTGGGAATGTTTGGAGTGGTAGCGTTTTTTCTGTCTAAACACACATAAGTTTATGTGGTTATGGTTTTGAAAGTTTAAACTTTTCAAAAGACTGCCATATCTGTGATCATAAAAACTAGTTAAAAATTGTCATACTATCTCTGTTCAGCAAAACAAACAAACAAACGATCTTTAATCCGTTTCTTGGATAGAGTTACCCAATGGTCTAGCAGGCATGAAGACAAAGCAAAAGTTCTATCATTCGCTCAGCAGTTTACTATCCACTTCAGAAACAGAAGGAGAACACTGAAAACAAGATGGATAAAGAAAACCTGGATATATATTTTAAGTCCTGAGAAAAATTACTAATGTTTATTTTTCTGTAAAGTCTTCAGCCACATTACCTACTTGTGCCCATTTTAAAATGCTTTGTGTTTGCTTTTGCAGTGTAAATTAGGGAAGAAGGGAATTTTTCTCCAATTTTTTCCTAGAAGGAGTACATACATTTTTGGAATTAAGACTTCCTTTTCCTGTGTTTTCTGTATAGGGAAGAGAAAATGCTTTTCCCTATTCGTCCCTTTCTAAAACACCTTGAGTCTTAAGAGGTAGATCTACTGCATTGCCTAGGGTTCCCTTCATCACATCTTGCACAGACTTTTTTTTTCACCTTCTCCTCACTCACAGGCCAGTGGATCCAGTGAAGGGACAGCATCTTTTGACTTCTTCCCAATGTGTCCAGGCAAGGGAGCAATACCATATTGCTTGACTGAAGTGTTCTGATTGAGCAGAAGTTCTACTACCTTGAAGGCCCTCTTTGTACCAATTATGTGAGAGGTTTGGGGAATGCAAACTGACCGTGTTCCAGGCCACATGCCACTGTACCAGGTGGATTCTGGAGGCACAACCTCAGAGGATGGAGCTTTTCCCCACACAAACAATTCACCAGTTTGCTGTGCCACTGGCAGATTAAAGAAAACATGTTCGACAACAATCCTGCATTTGAAAAAGTCACACGAAAATGTACACAAATACACTTAATTGAAGAAGGATATGCACATTTCAGAAGAATGTATAATTAGTGCACTATTGGGAAAAATCTACATGAACATGTGCTTTGATTTTTGTGCAAAAAGACAATCTGATATGGCCTTGAGTAGGAATGATGTTCAGGATGGGATTCTGAGTGCTTTGGTGAGTTCAAATTTGCTAACTTGCACATCCCAACTGCAGGCATTTTTTTTAAACTGATAATGGTACAGGAAATCTGAAATGTCTGCAGTGATTAGTGGGAACCATTCTAACTTTTCCAGTCTTTTTCAGGATTTTGGCAGAGAAGGATTATTTTCTTTCTGCTTTGCACCAAAATACAGTGGAACAGAGATGGATACTTGTGCCCATTTCCAGTGTAAAGGAAAGCTCCATTACTCATTTTATTCAGGATTCAAGAAGAATCCTTTATTCTGCTAGGTCCTGAAAAACATTACAAAGGCGTAATTTGTCTGAATGAATATTGTGTTTGATCCCCACCCCGCTCCATCTTGCTCACATCTTTCAGTTTGATGCTTGAATTTCAAGGGTGCCTGATTGAGTCTTTTCTGCCTGTTGAAATTTTTTTGTTGGATGTGAAATAGATCATGCATTATTTTCAGTTGCTCTTTATCTACTGCTGATTTGTTGAACTGCATCAAGCACTTCTAAATTGTGCTCTGTCGGTGAAAATATAAAAGAAAAGATTTGGCTTGCACAGTGCTTTGCTTACTATGGACTTTCTCCACTAAAATACCCAGACTTCCATTTTCCACTGATCAAAATATGCAGTGGATGATAATATATATCTGAATAGCAATTCACACTGTTCCCTTTTGACTGTCATTCAGCAAATGCGCATTCCTAGCAATGTATTGCTGACTTACCCAGCCAACTTATCTTCCTGATTTCAGGCTTTACTATATACAGAGACTCTAATACATACATTTAGGGGAAGTGATTCATAGCCTGTTCTAATTCATAGAATGCTGCCCCAATTTAGTGATCTGTAGGTACATTCAATGTGTGTGCATTGTCTCACTGTAACATTGACTATCCCATGCATTTAAATGGAAAACAGTGTTTTGGACATGGAAAAGTCTTCATATGGAAGGATATTAGGTTCAAGCCCTCCTAAATCTTGCTACCAATACCCAAAGTAGTATATTACTCTGAATTTCACCCATATATTATACATCACTTTTCCCAAAGGGAAGTAATCCTTAAATTTGCTTTAAAATTTAAAGAAACCAGTACAGCTTCACTTTATTGAATAAATGGATTATAGTTCTTTCTAAGCATCAAATGAATCAAGTACAAATGATGGTATTATTATTATTCTCACAGCTAATCTAGTGCCTTGTGAAAAGCTCCTTCAGTTGCAATAGAATGAGAGCAGGAGGAGAATGATATAAGGTGCCATGAGTTTGTTAAAAAAGAAAAAGGCAGGATATAAATCTAATACAAAAATAAAGAGAAGACCGACAAGAACAATTATATTTAGAGACAACAGCATTTCATCAAAAGGGAGGATATTATTGTCTCTTTCAATGTTCTTAGACCTCCTCAAAAAATCTCTGAACAATTAACCCTGCACTGCTTTCTACATGTGTAATGTTTACTAACATTAGCTCTGTTCAGTAAAAATAGCAAGGCAAAATCATTATATTTTGTAAGAAAGAAAAGGTTTACATTCTAACCTCATCATCCCCAAAAGTCATTAGTAAGAACAGACAATCGTTGCTGACGGGGACGGGGCGTTATGCTCACATGACTCCAGTCCTCCGTCAGCTTCACTGGCTTCCCATTGAAGCCCGGGCCCAATTCAAGGTGTTGATTATGACCTATAAAGCCCTAAACGGCTTGGGTCCTGGCTACCTGAACGAGCGCTTACGTCCGTATATGCCCGACTGCCCTTTGAGATCTGTGGGAGAGTCCCTTCTCCGAGAACCCTCCATGAAAGAAATTAGGAGAGTAAGCACTCGGAGGAGGGCTTTCTCTGCGGTGGCGCCCAACCTATGGAA
>NW_025335589.1:12234814-12490746 GCF_004798865.1 Varanus komodoensis
ATTATGTTTGTATCTCAGTGTATTTTTTGTATTTTTGTATTTAGTGGTAATTTATTATGTTCTATTGTATTTCAATGTATTTTATTGTGTTGTAAGCCGCCCCGAGGCTTCAGCAAGGGGCAGCATAGAAATGTTATAATAATAATAATAATTAATAATAATAATCCTGCCATGAATCACTTTTTCTGAAATATTAGTTCTTGGAAAATCATCTATACATTACTAAATCTATAAACAAATCATAGCCACATTGACTTTTCTGCTATTGTAATGCCTCTCTGTGCACATCAACTGATTCTCTAATACCTTACCTTGCTCTCCCCATCCCTCTGATACCTTCCCAGCTCCCTGGAGATGGGAGTTCTCATGGATTCATAAGAGTCCCAGAAACAATGAGCCAACCACCAAACAAGAGCATTGGGCTACAAACCGGTTAAAGAGCAACTGAACCCATTCCTAAGAGTTTCCAGTATAATCTGGGCATTTTCTATTTTCCAACTGTCCTTTAATGATAAACTAGCAGCCTTTAGGCATCATCTATCCCTCCAAAGTCATTTTATTTCATCTCTGGCACACAAAATACTAAAGACATTGTAATTAAGTGACATTCATGTTCTGCAACTGCAGGAGGAAAATTAAAACCTTTGTGAATTGAGTATGCATGGGCAATTGTGTCAAAAGTTGTGGAACCAGGGTGCTCTGCATTCTTTGGAGGGAACCTCTCTGAAGGAGGACATAGAGACATCCTGAGATAAAAAATCATGGAGATACTGGCTGTACCAAGCAGTCCTGAGGCAGATCAGGGAGATTTTTGAGCCCTCAAGGAAGTTGTCCAAAGCTTCTGTTCAAGCACACCTTTTCCTCCCCACTTTGGACTTGGAGGGAAATACAGAATGTTCACCTAGTCCCAGGAGGCTCAGGTTCAGTTGGCTCAGTGTAGCAGTACTTGCCTCACTCCTGATTAGAGATATACTCATGAGCAGGGCTGTACTTGTGATAGACCATACCCTAGCTGGTCCTAATAGTCTGTAGCTGAGCTGTAAGTATGACTGTGAAGCTTCCACCTTAAAAGTCTTCAATTCTAGGCATAAAGTGCTGACTTGGAGCACCAGTTCCCAGACTTGTTTTTGCCAAGCTTCTGTGGACCTCCTTAGGTATGGAGTTCAGACGGCTCATTGCCCTTGGTTTGTGCGTGGCCCTGTGAAATCTCTGGAGCTCTGACCCCATGCTGCTGTGAGAAAATCATACAGACGTGGCCGAAGGCTAAAACTAACTAATATGGAATAATGCCCAATGTGTCATCTCAGAATGTGATTTGGTCCCAGGTTCTAATTAAGTGCTGCTGATTCAGCTTCTTATGTTTTATGGGCTTCCCATCTTGCATCACCTCATTTTTACATCCTTACTGGCCTTTTTTTTTTTGCCCTTCTCCAATAGAGATGGCACAAAGCAAAAATGATTCTTCTGCCACTTCTACTGTACTTTCTGATGGGCTCTATGGTGCTGTTGCACCATTCCCAATTTTGCAGAGTAAACAAATGAGATCTCCCTAAGGAAAACAAGTGTATGAAGAAGTTCTGTTATCGCACCAGTGTAGGAGCTTTCTATTAAAACCTGTGCAGTGCCACAGCTTCACAACTGAATGCAGAATCAGACTCTTAAGAGCACAAATGAACAAGGAAATATATACAAATGTGCCAGTTACATAAGGATATTAATTCTTTCAGTGACTTTATACATGATATATCATATTTGTAAATACCCGACGCATATACATTACTTTTCATATTATATGAATTACTTTTAATGTCATAAATCTGCTCACTTAGCTGTGGCATATTATTATATCTTTTTCTGTCTTGGAAATGAGACCAAATCAAATGAAAATCTACAATACTGACTAATGAAAAAATCATAACTGCATGAATATGTATGCAAAATCATAAATATTTGGTTCCAGGATATGGATCCAGATTTGCTCCACTAGAGCAGCCCAAGCAGAAGCCTTAGGAAGACAAGTCTGCAGCTATCCTGTGGACACGGGCTTGGGGCTGTTATGGACGTGCACATGGAAAAGTGATAATACATTTAATTAAGAAAGTTATGGTATAGTGGTAACAATTTCCAGGAGATTCAAACTGCACTACAATCAATTATATTAGAGGATAACAGATGGTTTGGGACCAATGACAAGCAGCTCATTCACTGTGGAGTTCTGGGAAGTTCACAAAACTCAGCAGGATGATTCTTTTAGAATGGCAAATATTTCTGAGTGGAAATGTCACTCTAGCTATGAGTATTCTTTTGAACCCTGTAGCAAACAATATTTTAACATAACTATTTTAACAGCAAAGATAAAGCAGGAAAAGCAGTTTAAATGACATTCAACCAAAGGCATAAAAGTATAAGGACATGAGAAAAGCCATACTGGATCAGACCAAAGGTCCACCTAGTCTGTCACTTTGTACACATGGTGGAAAATTCTATTTTCTATTCCATTCTTAATTATGACCAGCATGGAGTTTGTCCTCTTCACAGCAGCTGCGTGTTGGGCTGACATTTTCATTGACTTATCCAGTACTATAAGATTCCTTTCTTATTCAGTCACGGGTAGTTCAGATCCCATCAGGATAAGACCTCCAGAGCAAGAGAAATTCTATGCTGTACTGTCAACAACATGTCTGCATTTTAGCTTCAAATCTTATTTATACTTTTATGCTAAGACATAAGGAAACTAACTGATTCTGTACATTCTGAAAGTTTAAGAAGGCAGGTTCTGAGGACTGCCATGGATGTTGCATTCTCTTATTTGTCTTATTGAAGGCTCTCCCTGTGTCAAAGGAAGCCAAAAGTGCTTGGAGAGCATCATAAAGAGTTTGATCTTGCCAAGGGCTTGTGTATGAAGGATTCCAACTACCTCTGTTAGCCTGAGGTTGAATTGTATTTTGGAGAAGCTCTCAGTGGGCATTTTAAATGCTGGGCAGAGCCAGCAGCAAAATGGTCAGCCTCAAAAATATCAGAAATACCAGCTAATTTAGCTTAAACCTTTTACTTCCCAAAACTATAGCCTCAGCCTTTTCAAATGGATCAAAATGGATTGGGTAAAAGCAAAAAGCTACAGAAGATGGGAGACTACCAAATGTCAGTGGCTTGCAGGAAAGAGACTGCAGCCAGGTGAAAGGAATGTGAATTTCTGGTCCAGAAAGACCACATTTGGCCCCCAGCCCTGAGGTTCTTCACACCTGATGTAGCTAGTTATTTGAGGCTGTGGGGGAGGGGGAGGTCTGAATTTGCATTTGGGAAACTGCAGCTTTTCATGTTAGGGACAGAGGCCATAGACATTTGTCTTGATCAAATTCTCAACTCCATAGAACTTACAACAGAATAGATATGTATAGGAGTGCACTGATTTTTTTAAACATAGAGTATTTCAAAAGTTCTCATATGTGAGATCTTATTTTAAAAGTGAAAAAGCACTGAAATGAAGTGGATTCCACAAAAAAGGAATACTAGCGTGAAAAATCTCTCTAAATAGAAAATATACAAGATGGTAAGATTTTGCATTTGGGGGAATTTTTCATGGATACTATGCATAATGTACTTATATAATTTAGTGTATGTTATGTTCCATTCAGCTATTCCTGACTTAGGTTGACCCCATGGATAAGTGTCCCCCAAAATGTCCTGCCCATGACAGCTTCATTCAGCTCTTCCAAGTTCAAGGCTGTGGCTTCCTTTATGGATTAAATCCATCTCATATTTGGCTTTCCCTTCTTTCTTCTGCCTTCAACTTTCCCTAGCATGCTTGTCTTCTCCAGTGAGTCATATCCTCACATGATATATCCAAAGTAAAGTGCTGGCTTGATTTGATCTAGGACCCCCTTGTTCATCTTTCTGTCAGTCCAGGGTATTTGCTAAGCTCTCCACCAGAACCATATTTCAAATGCATCAATTTTCTTCTTGTCAGCTTTCTTGACTGCCCAGCTTTCAGACCCACACATGTGTGGTCAGGAATGCAATAATTTTGTATGATATTGACTTGGTATCTAGTGAAACATCCTAATACTAGAGAGTCTTTTCTACTTCCTTCATTTCTGTCCTTCCAAGTCTCAGTTGTTGAATTTCTTGGCTGCAGTCTCCCTTCGAACCGGTGACTGAGCTGAAGTATGCAAAATAGTTCACAATTTTGATTTCTTCATCATTAACAGTAAAGTTCTGTAATTTTTCTGTGGACATGATTTTCATTTTCATAATATTCAGCTGCAGTCCTGCTTTTGTGGTTTCTTCTTTCACTTTTATCAGGAGGCATTTCAAGTTAACACTGCTTTCTGCCAGTAGTACATCCCCATTTCTTAAATTACTGGTGATTCTTCTGCCAATTCTCACTCCTTCCTCTGATTCTAATTCAGTTGCCTTATGATACGTTCTGTGTACAGAATGAAAGGTAAGGAGATAAAATACAGCTTTGTCTGACACCTTTGACTATGGGAAACCATTCCGTTTCTTTGTATTCTGCCCTAACTGTAGCTTTTTGTCTGTGATACAGGTTATGTCTGTGATACAAGGCAATCTGTATGTCTGTGATACAAGTGCAGAAGCACATGTATTTCAGGACTATCCATAGCTTCTTATGATTCACAAAGGCTTTGCCGTAGCCTATAAAGCATTTTTCTTAAATCGTTTGGTGTGCTTCACTAGCCATTGTATATTTGCGATATGTATATTTGCAATATAATCTCTAGTGTCTTTTCATTTTTGGAATCCAGGTTGGATGTCTGCCATTTCTCAACCCATATGGGGCAATATACTTTGCTGCAACACTTTCAGCATTACTTTGCTTGCATGGAAGATTAATGCAACAGCCCTGTGGTTGCTGCAAATTTTTGCATCTCCTTTCTTGGGCATTGGAAGGTGTATTAAACATTTCCAGTCAGTGGGCCATTGTTTAGCTTTCCATATTTGATGACATAATCTTGTTAGCATTTGAACTGATTAATTTTTCTGCAGCTTAGAAGAGTTCTGTTCATATCATAACTACTCCAGGTACTTTATTCTTTGCAAGTGCTTTCACAGCAGCTTTCACTTCACTTTCTATTATTCCAGGCTTTCCTTCATCCATACTTTTAGTATTCTATTATATACCATACCATTTTAACATAGAGTAAAATCCACCGAACTCAATGGGATGTACTTCTTAGTTTACTGTAATTATTTGTATATTTGTTTTTGAGACACCTCCTTGTTTTAGTGCCTATCTTCTGAGCCTTTGAAGTATCTTCTTTTGGTTGCTCTTCCCTGCTCCCACAACCTTGCAGACCTGAAGGAAGGTGTACAGGGGGATACAGGGAAGACCTGAAAACTGCTCCTTCCTCATTCTGTTAATAGATGCCTTCTATTGATGTTCAATGTTAGCAATTTCAGAAAAGAAATGTGTCCACGCTTTTTTGTTCTTAAGAAGAGGAGAAAGATGAAGTAACTGCTGTTAAAGGCCATCAGAGTGCATTTTCACTGTCTGTTTTTACCTATAACAGAAGAAGTAACGGATCTCCATTGCCAGGACCTAGTAATAGTTTAAAGGCTGATCCTGTAGCAAGAGGAAAGAAGCAGGAAAAGAAAAATTAAGGACGCAAGCAATAAATGTAATGTTTTGTAGAAGGCTTGAAGTGTGTACAGTATTCACTGCAAAAAGTGGTTCATTTCTGGCTAAATATAAATGGTATGAGATGTAGCCTATTGTTTTGTCAAAAATAATGGTACCACCTAGATTCTTCAAATCATTAACCCAGCTTTCCTGCACTCTACACAATTAAATGAGGTGTTTGCTTTGGCCTTATTCTGCTACTAAAAACTTTCCATTATAGGTATCTTAATGCATTGTTGTCAGGTCCAAAGAAAAGCAATGGAGTATAAACTTGTAGTCATGCTTGTTAACACAGAAGACAGAGATTTAATGGACACATATAGCATTTCAGTCATGTATTACTGGACAAAAGGAAATTGCACAAACCTTGCACTGATAAAATGGGTCTCCAGGAAGTTTATATTTCTCAGTACAAGGAACGAAGAATTTTTAAAGGTAGATGTGTACTCAAAAGCCTGGGTAAATTACTGCTCCTTCCTGAAGGAGCAATCTCAAAAGTTGATGCTGGGGGCTCTCTGTTCCAACCCATAGCTCCAAGGGTATATCTTGTCCTCCACAGTTTAATCTTATGAAGGATTTCATCTTCCCACTACCTTCATCTTTGGAGAAGCTGTTCCTTCACTGGGTAATCCCACTTATGGGGTTTATTGGTTAGACCAAATGTCTACATTTCTGGGCCTAAGGAATCCTCTGCCACTGTAATGCATTTTGGCAAGCTGATTCTTTTCTGATGCTACTGGTTAGTAAACTTTAGACCTTCCTCGTGGTTTTTCTAAGAGGCTTAGTATGAGATGGGTTCCAACACTGGAGACAAGCTGAATTATTAAACGGGGGGGAGGGGGCAAGGGATATTTTGTATATAAGGGATTACTAATCTTTACTTTGGGTTATTTCAAAGACTCAGTGACACTTTTTAGCACTCAAGGAGTTGCTTTTACAAGACCATAAGGACTTATTTTACTATAGGCCAAGCTTCCACTCAAACTGAATAGCCTTACAACCAGGTCCAACTCCTGGGTAAACTCCTCTTCTGACACTCCTAAAAGATTCCATGTATAGCCTAGAAGTCCTCCTGGACTCTGTGCTACCTGGGGAAGCCCAGGTGGGTGCTCTTTCCAGGAGTGCCTTTTATTTATTTATTTATTTATTTATTCGAATTATATCCTGCCTTTTTCCTACAAAGGGCTCAAGGCAGCTTACATTCTCCTCCTCCATCTTATCCCCACAACAACAACCCTGTGAGGTAGGTTGGGCTGAGAGTCTGTGACTGGCCCAAAGTCACCCAGTTGGCTCCATGACTGAGTGGGGACTAGAACCCAGATCGTCTGAGTCCCAGTTCCATGTTCTTAACCACTACACCACACTGGCTCTCCAGCTTTACCAGCTTAGTCTAATATGTCAGCCTCAGCTCTTGGTTATTCCAGACTTTTAGTGATGTTCAGGCCAGACCACTTTAATTTCAACTCAGAAACACATGGCTACTTCAATGTACTATACATGGATACCTTTGAAAATAGCATATAAACATAAATTGGTATAGAATGTAGTCTCCCAAATGTTGTGTGTGAGTGTGATGTGATCTGATCATAAAATGCATAGTGTTCACCAGCTACACTGATTACCTTGCATTTCTATATGATTTTCGGCTAATTCGAAATGGTTTGAGCTACATTATTTTGAGAATTACTGGGAACCTTCTTAGGCTGCCAACACACCAAGAAGTGCTTGCACCAAGACATCTTCACTCGTCTACCTGTGAGGGCAGTTGGTCTGAGTAAGTACCCAAAAGGAGTTTTTTTCTACAGTGGCCCCACACCTCTGGAATTGGTCTCTTTCAGAGGCCTGCCATATCACAGCATTGCTGAATTCTATGGTCCAGAAGATGTATGCCTTACTCTAGCTTTCTTATGTCTGAGAAAAAATATTTGATCAAGATCAAAAAAGTGGGCAAGCTGGGTGATGTAATGGGAGAAAAGGAGCTTCAGGGTGGGGCCATGAAGCTCACCGGCTTGATCCGGGAGAGTAATCCAATTCCTGGACCAACAAAGGTTGGCTCACCCTGCTTTACTAAGTGTCTGACCTGCATTTTATGGATGAGTCAAGCCCTCCTGCAAAGAAAAAAAGTATGAACCTATAATGATATACTTTTATGCTTCAATGTTGGAAAGCCCTTTGAGATTCGGGGAAGGATGAAGCTTACTTTCTGTAATAAGCATTGAACTTAACATTGCACTGCACTGGCAATCTATGTTAAAAGACTGATTTAAAATCAACTAAAACACAGCCTTGCAATCTGGCCACCAGCCTCTTTCCCTGATTGGGAAGCAAAACTGAAGTAATACTGGTAGGAAGAGCAGAAACAAATACATTTTTAATATTTACCCTGATGGATTGCCTATATACATGAATAATTTCTCAACAAGATCTCTAGCAAGATACCAAAGAAGACCAAAACAGATGGCAGTTTTCAAACAGTGATTCTGTCAGTCCAATGCAGAAGATATTAATTTCCTTCCTTGTTCAGTAAGCAATTCGCTCGATGAAGGCATAACTGCATGATTTATTATGGGGAATGCTGTATAGTATTAAAACTGTATGCTAATAATGTGGTATATTTTATATTGTAAAACTAATGACTACTGAGTCATGGTCTGCCTTTGGCTGTCAGGGTCAGGCATTTTCCAGCATAAGTTAGACAGCTGCTGACCTTCTCTATAACAGCAGGAGACTTTTAATCATGGAGATGGTAGATCCAGAGTTGATCTGGCAGCCAGAGTTGGACACTCCTCTCCACATTCTACAAAACATCTACACACACAAGCATAACCGTGACTTCCAAATGAAGAGGAGAGGGGGGAAATCCCTTTAGCACTAATTAGAGAGTGATATATGGGATATTGCTGGCATGCAGAAACTTTCAGAAATGTTTCTGTTTTTATTATAGAACATTTTACAAGCGTGGTCTGGGAAAGATTCAAATTAGAAGGCAATGATGCTGCTTAAAATGATGCTAATTAAAAGGGAATGAGTCCCATCAATATAGAGAAGATCTCTCCATACACTTATTGTACAGTCGGATCACCAATTAAAACAATAGGCAAAAACCACATACTGGAAGTCCAAAATTTACTGAAATTACAGAATGAAATTGGCAAACGTGTTTATTCCACTTTCTGCAGTTCTCCAGCATTTAACAGAATAAAGGCATTTGCATTTGCTATATTAACATTAAACAGGTTCATCATACTGAAACAAGAATGCTATTACTTCTGTTATGAAACAATAGGTTTTCTCTTTCACACACACACACACTTAAAATGGACAGGTTTAAAAATGCAAACTATGATTTTGTGTTGCTTACTAGCAACTCACTTCCAAATGATTCTTTCAGAGTTTTTTTTTAAAGAAAACAGCTGCAAATCTGTGCAAAATGAAACAGACACAGTTATAGCAGACAACTAGGCAGAACAGATATTCCTAGCAAGGAAATGACAGTGCATGCCATGAGCACATATGGTGAGAAAGAAGGAACAATTTCTATTTTGTTAGACTATATTAACCTCATCCAGCATCTGGGGGTGACTTTTTTACCCCAGGTTCACATTTTGTATAATTTACATATAAATAGACCTATTATCTAGTCCTTCTAGGACATTGTTACCTGCAGGGTAGTAAACAATACCTACAGGTTTCAACAACCTGTGTTTTAGTTTTCTTTGTTCAAATAAAAAAATGCCTGTGATAAGAAGTAAGCCAAAATCTACACAGCAATAGAACACTGGGGGAGAATTTTTTATGTAAAACTTTGGAGCATAAAATGACTTTACCTACAGGTCATCTTAGTCTGTTTAAATTCCAAGAAGAGAAGCAAGCCTCTCCCTAAGGATGAACACACACACCGAGAGAGAGAGAGAGAGAGAGAGAGAGAGAGAGAGAGAGAGCGAGCGAGCGAGCGAGCGACATAGTACTGTGCCCTAAGAGAAGCAATTCCTGTCTTGCCATAGTGGCAGAGGTACCATTTCTCTCTGGTCCCCACATTCTCTCTGCATATGGGATTAGGGAAAAATTTGTCAGAGCTGAGGAAATGAATCATTCCTATAAGATCAATATCTGACCTGGTACAAACAAGTTCTGCCCCTGTGTGCATGGAATTTTTATGTAATTTGGAATATATATAATTGACCCTCTACATTTGCAGTGGTTGGGGCAAAGGATGAAAGTAGAAAAACCATGAATATCTCTAGCTCCCACTCACCCAAACTCATCAGTGTCTCCTTTTTGCAGAAAATAAATGATGGAGAAATTGGGCAGAAGAGAAAGGCATGCTTTGGCTGCCTCCCTCTCTACCCTTTCGCTTCCTCTGTCTATGGTGATGACAATTTTACTCAGTAATTGTTTTAAAAAATTAATAGACTTTATGGCAGTTCATTCATAAGTACAGGCTGTTCATAACTCAGGCATTCACAACTCAGGGACTACCTGCATAAAGAAATCAAATAGAAGCAGCTCCCATATTGATGCTACAACGGCCTTTTGTAAATAAAGCCTCCCCAAAATGTTGCAGAAGTTAAAATACATCTAGGGAGCAAATGCCACTTAGATAAAATAAAATCTTGCTCCATTCATCCAGCTTGACAATAAAAAACTCATGAAATAAAATAATCCAGGCTTCCCTGGGATACTTTGAGACTGCCAATAGCCATACATCGTTCCCTGTCAGTGTCAGACTTACTCATGGATTATATTCAGAAGCTTCTGTTAATTCCATGTAGGAATCAGAGAAGATAGAACCAAGTGGAAATCTTGTACAGACTGGTAACTTTTAATGGAAGAATGTTATCAATTAAAATGTAACTTTTCCCTTGTTTGACCCAATGTATGCCCCATTCTGCAACATTTAAAATCCAGAACACTGATTGGCAGCCATTAAGGGATTGAACTGCAAAAAGGAGTACTTTCATATCCAGGCTCAGGTCCAAGCCATCTGACCAAACTTCTGGCCCAGTTCTTGTCATTTCTAAGAAGCTATGCACTGTGCAAGAAGCAGCAGATCAGCTTTCTGGGCTGTCATAATACATTCCTAAAGCAGCTTCATCATGTTTATTTAGCAATTAAAATTATTAACATTTTACACCCATTTTACAGCCTTTCCACTGTAAAATGTGCCCAAGGTGGCAAGCAACATTGAAGAAATAAAATTATTTGGCTTAATGATTAAAATGTGGCAGGAAACTCTTTTTGGAGGGCAGGCAACACATGTATTTCAGCAAGTGGGAGAAGAGGACAAAATTGATTCGTTGTTTATTGAACCATGCCTTACGAGGACACTTTGAGCATGTGTCCTTCACACAGCCATTTGCATGGCCTATATGTTAACCCAACACCAGACAAGAATTGCATTGATTCCAGTATCAGGTTGTCCTTGGTCTTCCATTGCCTCTATAAAAACTAACTATTTATTATGCTGCACCACACTAATGCTTTTCCAACTCTCACTCCTACCTCTGGCATTCACACTTTGATGGTACTACATCAAACAATGTGTTTCAAAATATGTTCCAAATGGATTAGATAGGATAGGCATGGGGGAGTTCATTTTGGTCCCCTGTTATCCATAACATAATTCAGCTCACAAAAAATAGATGTTACACTTCAATTGTAACTTGATCATCTTGTGAACCATGGTAAAGATTAGTTGGTTAACAGAGATGTTACAAATAAACACAGTGATGTGAAACCATAACAGTGGAATTTGACATGCCTCTTTTGCCTTCGCTTTTCCTTAACTGGCTTTTCTAACAGTTACATGTTAGCTGTTTAGCCTCCCTCCTTTTAAAAGTAAATCATATACAGTTAAATAATCTAAGTTCCCTTTAAATGCCAAAATATGCAAGCCCCAGGTATGATGTCTGTGGCTTCACTTTGATTGCTAGGAGCAATATCCCTAGAAGAGCCTGTGGAGGCACTCATGTAGCTAAAGTCCCTTCTGATACACCATTGCCTTGATCTTTTTCTTGCACAATGAATTTAAATAAAAGACATCCTTGGCTAGATCTTTGCATCTGACTGAACCACTGGTCCAAGTAATGAAACAGCAGACATTTCATAGTGGAGTGGTTCAGGTGATGGAAAATGGCAATTAACCATGAGCAAAATAAATTCTTGGTAACATGTTAGTTCTTCTAAATTAAAAGTATGTTTTATACCATCTAATAATTGATTTTCTTGGCTTGCTAGTAAACTTTGCTTCAATACTGCACAATCCAGTTACAAAGGTCAGACAGATTGTCTTTAATTCCTTTTAATATATGACTTTGTTATATTCCCAAGAAGTCACAAGTCAACCAAAATATACTTTTTTCATTAATACAGTAATTCTCGGCTGGATTTTGCTTTTGTAATTACTGCCTTTTCTGACTTAGACAAGAATGGAAAATAATGTTAGATTTGTAGATAGTAAACATTTGTCAATAGCATTTCTTCTGTTTCTAATATTTTCACTAGGTCTTTGGAAATAACATGAAAGCCAAAAGTTATGTACCCGTCATTCCTTCTGAGTTGAAGCGGGGGGGGGGGGGGGACTTTTTAATCTACAATTTCAGGACAAAATAAGAAGGAAAAAAGCTATAGTGCTTTAGTTTTTCAATGAATATACAAAATATATTCCCAAGAAGTCATTAGTCAACCAAGATATACAAATATGCACAAATGTGTGTCCATATCGTACTAGTGTTTGATCATATACATTATGAGTCCCCCAACTCCAGTGCTTTAATAGCTGACACAGTCACTTAATCACCTTCAAATTCTTGTAAAGCCAAATTGCTGTCATTGTTCTATGACCAGGTTGAGGACATTTGGAAGTGTTCATGTCATCTCCACATTCATATACCATCCTCTCCTTTCTCTTCGTTTCTAAATGCACCAACCCATTGAACATGCCATTAAAGTGAAACACTGGAGAAAGCAGAGGAAGCATCAGCCATAGTTGTGTAAGTGTCCTACACAACTCTTCAGCCACTGTTGTAATTCTTCCAAAAATTCTTAGGAAGGCAAGCAGGCAGGAAGCAAGGCTGAATAGGCCAAGATGTGGTTGTCTGCTAGAACTATTTTAAAGAGTAACTTTCTGCAACCCGCACCTGCTATGGGAAAGGAGTAAGGGTATAGATAATGCATGGTCTTCTGCTTACATCCTTTCCTCTCCAAGAGTGCATTTTACCACTGGTAGAGATGCTTGCTCCTGGCTAAAGAGTCCCAACTGGGTGGAACTGGATGCTGAGAAAAAGAACTGAGGTCTTTGTTCAGATAACCTGAGCCAGTGTGGTGTAGTGGTGAAGAGCATGGGACTGGGACTCATGGAGCCAACTGGGTGACTTTGGGCCAGTCACAGACTCTCAGCCCAACCTACCTCACAGGGTTGCTGTTGTGGGGATAAGATGGAGGAGGAGAATGATGTAAGCTGCCTTGAGCCCTTTGAGGAAAAAGGCAAGATATAAATCGAAAAATAAATAAATAACCTCTGATATGATGATGGAATGTGCTAATTCCTTAGCTAGATCAAGCTGGGAAATATTTCATACGTACTATGAAATTTTCATACTAAATTAGAGTAGGCTTTTGATCCCCTAGAATCCTTATATTTAAGAGACATATGGCCATCAATTAGATCATGGTTTTCCCCATGTTCAGAATAACCACCTGTACCTTTGAATTTGACCAGTACAGACACATGAGAATCTTGTTTCAGTTTAGTTTTGATTTAAAGAATTCTAAAAATTTGCAGATTTCTTCATATCCTTGAGAGAAATAACTTGAACCCTTTATTGATTCTTGTTGTTTTAACTGAGTGTTGGAGAAAGAAAAACTGGATCCATCATCCAGGACTTTAACATCTGAGATGTTGATAAAGGAGAGTGAGTAGCAGAATTATTTTTTGCTCTGTGAAAAACCTTTCAACACATGCAACCTATTCCCAAATGTTTTCCTATAATGCCCTTTGGAACCAGAATATATAAAGAGAATCTTGAGCAAAGATAATTGCTTCATGTGAAACTGTCTGTAGCACTTTTTCACTTAAAAAGTATTGTGCTATTCTAAAGGATGCCATCACTGTATTCAGCAGCGCAAACCAAAAGAGTTTAGATAAAGATGGTCAAGTTATAATGGTGGTTTCTTTCTTGATAAGTATGTAAGATATCTGAATGCCAAATTCACCTTGCTTCCCATTGTTGCAGAAATGTACTATGTAAGCAGAAAGATATCAGGGCAGAACTCCTTTAAAAATTGAACCAGAAGACTCAATACCAACTAGGAGCATACTTTAAAAAGCCGTGAAGGCTTTGTTCATGCATACATACTTGGATTAAAACCCTGAAGTCTTTCTAATCAATTTCCATGTGATGAATGATGCCCCTTTGGGATTTACTTTGCTATTGGTTGTGTCTACAAATTCTCACTATAGCCTTATAAAGTTTATATATTTCTCCCAAGTGTGGCACTCTTGAAGAGAAATGCATATATTTCAAATTCCATTTGAAAAGTAGGAAATAAAGAAAGACAATATCTTTCCAAGTCCACCAGGAATGCTTTCTCTAATTAGACTCTCACCAACGTCTGCCTGCTTCAGACACAATTTTTATACATGGGCATGTATATGAAGGTAATTTAACTTTAGGAACATTATAGAAAAAAATTCTGATCACTGCTTTCACTTTGAAGCTACCTATGGCACTTTAAAAGGCATTTCAAGAGGTAAGGAGTCCTCTTGAACAATATGGGATAGACTGGGGGCTACTTGAGAGGGAAAAATTACTGGTATTTGGCTTTGGATGCTAAGGTAAAATAACTGAGACTACAATCTGATACATATTAACCTATAGGAAGTTCTATGGAACTCAGTGAGGCTTACCTCTGAGCAGACATGTATAGATTTATACAGCAAGGCTGCAATCTTCTGCATACTTACTGGGACTAATTCCCACTGCACGCAGTTAATTACTCTCTGAATAGAAATTTGTAGAATTACAGTCTTAAAGATTTTCACAGAAGGAAGCTTTCCCATTATCTCCTTTCCCATCCTCAACTCCCATGTGCAGTTCTCCTATAACACCTCAGTAGGTCAGGGGTCCTTCCAAACAATACTGGATGGGGCACAGGAATCTGCTGGAGGGGAACCCAGAATCACCTGGAATCAGACTTGACTGTACCCTCCCCTCCCATTTTAGTACAAAATCCCATGAAATAAGTTAAGGTGACCCAGTAAGTTCTTTCACCAAACTGGGGGGTTGGAACCATAGGTTCTTCAACTCCCAGTCTGATACTCCAATTAGTATACAACTTACTCCAGCAATCTTAGCCCTACTAAAGGATTCTGAAGAAGATTGTTCAGCATTCCGAATTTGTTGAAAGTCTCCACAGGGACAGGACGTTCTCCTCTCCAGACAGCTGCCTCCACAAGTTGAGGGCAACAAATGCAGCCACAGAGAAGAGATGCAAAACTGGAGCACTCCCCATTCTTAGGCATTTGCTCCAGTCAGGTTCAGACTCCATGAATAGGGCATTTGCAATATAGTCAAATCATGATAAGGGGAAATGTGAAACAAAATACAGGCAGCTCCCAAGTTACAAATGTCAGAGTTACAAACATCTACTTATGAATGACCTGCCATAAAGCATATTAATTTTTTTAAAAATACTGCAGAAAATCATCATCACCATAGAGAGGGAGGAAACAAAAGGGAGAAGAGGAGGATTCCAAAGCATACCTTCCTGCCCTGCAGAAGGAAATCTCTTTGACATTTCCTTGCTGCAAAGAGGAGTTACTGGTGAGCTTTGGCATGGAGAAACAGAGATATTCACAGTTGTTTTTTTTTCACTTTCACAGGGGTCCTGTGCCCCAAAGGTCCACAGAGTGGAGGGCCAATTGTGTGTGATCCAACTTACGTAGAAATTCAACTTAAAGACAAATTTCCATTTTCTCGGGAATGGAACTTGCTGGCAACCCGGAGGCTGCTGGTATAGCATCTAAGCTGCAGTCAATTGGGGTTGTGAAGGAGTTTGTAATGGAGGCACATGATGCCACCCTCTAATATAAGGCAAGGAAGGAGGATCCTCAGACAGAAGAATAACTGTATCAGTCAGACAGGGTGATGAGATTCCCAAGTCCAAGGAGTGCTCTAGACACATCAGTTCAATCTATCATGGAACAGGTTAAGAACCCAGCTGCATGCAGCATGCTCTGCCAGCTGCTCTAGGAGGAGCTGTTGTCAATAAGTCTGGATCCAAGTTACACCTAACTATTCCAGCCATAATTAGGCTTCCTGCTGTGAAGATGTGCCTTCACAACTGCAAGAGAAAGAGAAGCAATGCGAACGGTGATTGACTCCTGCCAATACTGTTTTTTTTTTTTTTATGTATTCAGGCTTTTTAATATACGTTACTTATTTAACTGGTCAAATTTTAGCCAGCTGTAAAGTATGAGCAGCTCCTTCCTTTGTTGTTTTCATTGTACACTGCACTGAAATCTGATGCTGTGATAGCAAGAACGTGCCCTTTCGCCTTTAAAAGCAAAATGAAAACAAAAACCAAAGCTATCAGTGTGCCCTCCCCCGCCCCCCACCCGGGGATGTGTTCTCTGGAAAGATCAGTCTGGCTCCCATGAGAGTGAGGCTTGAATAATGGCATCCTGCACTCTGTCTAAACCGCAGCTCTCAGGCAAGCTTTTTGCAACCTGAAGCCATCCACAGATGTTGAGCTGCAGCTCTCGTTATCTCCCGACAGCATGGTCGGTAGCTTTGGAGAAGGCTGCTTTAGAGGGTAGGTAAAAATGTTGCTCAGCTTGGTGTCTGGCTAACTGAACCATGCAGGACTGAAGTTCCTATTTGCATCTTCCCGAATCCTTGGCAGCGCAAGCTTTGTTTCTTTCCTTCTTTTTAGCACTGTTGCTAAATAGAGAGGTTTGGGGTTCATCCTAAATTGATGACAGGAAAGGAATCCTTCCACCTCCTCTGTACTCTCATATCAAGTGCATCAAGAATTTATAGTGGATATGAATGGCTGCTAGACATGATGGCTGCATATTACCACCAGCGTCAGAGACAATATGGCGCTGAATATCAGTTGCTCAGGGTTATGAGCGGTAGGATGCTATTGCACTTGTGTTTTGCCTGTGAACTTCCCATGGGCATTAGGCTGGCCACTATAGGAGGAAATGCTGCTGGGCTATTTATACCTTTGGTTTTATCTAACAGGACTCTTCCTATGTTCTCATGATTTGATTTGATCTAAGGATTGAATAGATCACAACCAGTCCCAGATTAAAGCAACTGGAGGTCCTGGGCTAGGAGACCTTGGGAAGCCCAAACTTCATAGCATCTGATCATGGAAAACAAAACCTCATTTTCTTCTTTATCTACTCAATGGAAGTAGAACATTGCTGAAATTTTAACATTGATACAAAGATTGCTTAAGAATGTGTAGCCTTTAATCAATTTACAAAAGTATGGAATTAATGATGTTCACACTGAACATTCACAGGGGAATCATAGCTATCTTATAAAAGCACACTATACAAAATCAGAGCAGTTTCTTTCTAGCTTTTTTGGATGCAAACTTATTAATTAGATCATTAAAATCAGTAAGCTGCAGTGTATTATGTTATGCAGGGAATGCCTGGATCAAACTACTGATCTTGGGACATTGTTGATCACAGATAATTCTTTACCCTTTTTAGTCTAGAAAATAGCTTTGCCTAGGCCCCTGGTTTTGATCATTACAAATGAAAGAAAATTAATGTTTCTGTTTTTGATTTTTGGCAGGATGCTGAGGCCCCCCTATATTATCAGGACCTGCGCTGCAGACCGTATGTAAATCCAGCACTGATCACAGCTATGATGTCCAGTGATTCAGAGACATGGTTAAGCATCCTGTGACACTGGCATGGTGAAATAACCAGCCTGAAGGAACTTAGATTAGAAGCCCACCTCTTGGACCCTCAAATCTCATTGACCCCTAAATTATATTCACTCGGGGAATTCTGATGCTTCCAGGGACTACAGTGAACAATTCTCAGCTATGTGAGGGATGAATAACAAATATAATAACCAATGCTAAGAACCAAGTTGCTTTTATTCATCCAGTATGACTGGAGAGAATAATGGTCCTTAACCCTGACTATACAGTAACACTGAGTTCATGGAGGTTGGCTTTAACTGATGAAGAATGTTGTAGGTTAAACATGAAATTAATAACGTTATTGTCTCATGTTGACACTTTTAAACCAGAAGACAGGGGATTAAAACTATGCAGCTGGAAAACTGATTCAAACCAAACCGAACCAAACTGAACCAAACCAAACCTCTGAAATATGTAAGTATTACCCTGATTCAGGGATCTGTGCAGATGCTTACCTGACTCCTTGACAATTCAGAGCTTTCTAATTATGTCAGTGTAAGGAACCACAAATGAATGCACATCTTATCAGCTCCCTGAAATTCAGGTGTGGGGAAACCATTGGGGAGGGATTACTTCACAGAGTGTCTTACACATTAGGAACAGTTTGCTGCATCAGGATACAGTCTCCTTGTTATGATTTTGCCTCTCTCTCTCTCTTTCTCTCTCTCTCTCTCTCTCTCTCTCTCTCTCTCTCTCTCTCTCTCTCCTTTCTACTCTAAAGGAATTTCTGAGTAATTGTTAGCCACTCATTGCTTGTTAGCTTCACATATTTGTATTTCAAGCCATTTTAAGCAAGGGCCTGCCATCCTGGAAACTTCACGAAGCCCCCTTAGCTCTGTACTGTATTGTGATTCTTGTTTGTCAAAGGAAGGCAGGCTCATCTCTTCCATCATGTGCTGCTCTCCAGTCCTTCCCACGGGGAAAAGAAACAAAACAGAGCAAGTGGAAAGGGTGTGCCGGCACATCACATACCTTAGGAGCCTTATGGCCAAAGAGAAAGCAACAGCACATTCTGTCAATATTTAGTCTATGCATTGTTTATACTTGCTTAACAAATTTCTGATTAGGCAGCTTGCCTGCCTAACAGATGGTCATTATGCTATTCTACAGAAAAGCAGAATAGCGCACTGAATTTAAGTATTTGGGGCATAATATCACACATACCGAATGAAACATCTCAGTAAACATTTCAGATGAATTGTTCTCTCAGGTATGTTGGAGGAACTCGGAATACATGAGAATTAAATCAGGTTCTGCAACGTCCAAACTAAAGGGACAATTAAAATGAAAATTAATGGGACACATCCAATCCTTGATGTAGGATGTATTGTATGCAAAGATAGTTTTGACGATGCGCCATCTAAGGGATCATTTTTGTGCATGTCTACTTAGAAGTATATCCTACTGTATTAAATGGGGCTTACTTTTGAATAAGAGTGCAATCCCACTGGGATGCAGGTATTCAGAGCCGTCCAGGCAGCCAGTGCAGAGTGGGAAGGCGATCTTCAACTCCTTGTTCTCCTGCCTTGCATTTTCAGTAAATGGGCTTTTTCCATCTAGAGGAGCAGGGAAGGACACTGGAGCAGCTCCAGGATTGCTTGCATCCTGGTTGTTCCTTTCTGTGCTAGCTGTGAGGGGGCAGAGCGGGGAGAAATCCAGTTCCCGGTTCCAAGGTCAGATCACTGTCTGCAGCTTCAGAGCTGGGAATCTAAACTACTCTGTGGTCCTTCAAACAATGTCTAGGAACCATAGGATTATTCTCTCCATGTATGTTGGATTGCTGCCAAATAAGAGAAGGGGTACATTTGAAATATGAGTCCTGTGCACAACACACTAGCAGATCATTTATTCTAGCTAAAATATGGAGTGACAACGACAATTTCAGCAACTGTATTATTATAAATTAGGATGAAAGTATAATTATGAAGGTTATGTTGATCTTTATCATAGCTCTATTCGACTTTATAATAGAAACCTGAATGAAACAAAATTGCCTTCTATATCCTGATGATAAAGGGCTTCTTTCATAGCCAAGTAGGCCCTTAAGATATAATTTTTGAATTGTACATGTAAATTGTCCCTGCCTTTTTGTTTGGTTTCATTATAATGCTGAGCAGAACTTGTTAGCACCCTAACCTTTTGATTTCTACTTTACAATGATCATACCCAGAAGAAGTCAAAGTACAAAATAAGAAGCTTATGATAAACAGATTCCTCGACACCACATTGTACATAATTTGGGATTATGTTGCTGATCATTCCTCAGATATTAAACAAAATAATACAAACATCAGATTGCCTCAGTGCAGACTGGGTGCCTAACATCATTAGTCTGGCATAAGTTTCTCCTGCTTTCCCCCGTTCCTAGTTTACACAGTTGCAGCAAGCTGACAAAAATATGCAATGACACCAGTTTTGGAGGAACTCTCAAGGAGTTGGAGCCAAATACCCCAAATACCAGCCTATTTTAATTTACTGATCTTACTGCCAATAAGTGAGCCAACTTTTTAGAATAGTAAAAAACTGCACAAAATCTGGGAAGCTACCAAACAATTAATTGTTGTAGGGAAGGAGTGGGACTAGGGAAGGCACATGGCCTTTCTAGAAGATGGAAGGTGAGATTGGGACTTCAAGGGAATGGATTTGGCCCCCAGGCCTGCGTTTCTGTATGCCAGCTATAGATGAACTGCATAATGGATGGCAGCCTTGTTCCCTCTGCTCAGTTTACTGAATATCTCATAATTCACCTAGATTTAAATAGATAATTCACCATAATTTAAAATATTTGAAAGCAATTCTGCCTTTCAACTTCACTAAAGTCAGAGATAAAAAAAATCACAGTTCAGAGCACAAAGCAGTAAATGCAATTTGTTGATGTAAAGCTTAACTAGTCTGAAACCGATTAATAAAATTTCTTCATGATCAAAGGTGATGAACAAAACAGGAGCGGAGCTTTGAAGCGAACTATAAGGCCATCGAGTCCAGCCCCCTGCTCCACTTCCATATGTGGCCACCGATCCAGCTGCAGGCCTGTGTCTTTCCAGTGTACCAAAGATGACTCAACATGGAAGCTCAATCTATAGCTATGCAGGCAGGCAAGAGTTTATATTCAAATTGTTACTTAAAGCAAAATTACGTGAGTGGAGTTTCATGTGCTTTTCTTCAATTCAAACCAGGAATCTCATTCATACTGGTTTTTGTTAACATATGGCACTGGTGATGTTCAGTCAAAGGTTCATCACATTAATGCAAGTGTGGGTTTAAACCTATCAAAGACAGTCTCCTATATACATCATGAATATTTTTGTAGGGCTTAATTCCTTTACTGTTTCATGTTTTCCATCATCATGCTTTGCCATTTCCCCCCAGGTTAAATTATCTGAACTTCCTGAACTCCAGGAAATTGAATTTACTGTGGTTGTAGATTGCCTTGAGTTCTGAAAAGCAGAGGGACAATTTCCCAATAAATTAATAAAAGCAGCTAACCAGGAGCCCAAGAGTGTGGGATATATGGAAGGAGACTAATATGTATCCATTAAGAAAATGGAGTCTTGATCCAAACTTCTATTCTGACTTATACCTGCTGATAAGCAACTATCTTTGTCCTGGAGCAGACCATGTAAGTACTCATGTAATTGAGTCTTCACATATTTGTTGTTGTTGCTGGTTAGTTGTCTACTTGAATAATGCACTGCTTAATGCCCATGAACACAATCACAGACTCATATTGTTACTTTAGTGATGGAAACCACCTAAAAAGGGATGTGGAACATTGTCTCTGATGATGCTCCTAAGAGAGTTGTGTATGTCTTCTATAAAGAAAATGTCATCATGGCTAGAAAAAGAGGTATTTCTGAATGGATTGGTGGATTTAGAAGTAGCTTTGCTGTGCTTGTTGTCCAACTGAAGCAATAGCCTGAGGTTTGTGTACTGAGCAATAATTTGTGATAAATGTAAACACTCTCTCAATCTGAAAAGGAAAAGTGCTGTAGTTAAACCATATCTCAGTCATGCTCTGACAAGCAGCCAGTATGGCCCATCCTCCTAAGCACTTTTCTGGTGGCACATTGAACATTTGTAGGAGATTGCAAAGACTTATTTTGAAATATAGTCGTATTGCAAACTGGCAAGAGGATGTGAAATTGGATATAATAGTGCATTTGGATGTTTTAGGGCTTGAGCTTCCAAAAAAGCAAACTGCATCACATCCAAACACACACAGTAACACGAAGACCTGAATGAATAAGTGACAGTTAAAAATCAGGATCAGTGTAATAATATTGTCAGTCTTTCACATCAGCCTATATAAAGAAAGAGAAAGATTGGTCAAGTAACACTCACAAGTGGTATGCATGCACACACACAATCAAAGGTGCACAATATATGGTTAAGCTGGGAGAGGGTTAGACTAGCAATAGATGCCAGGAGAGAACATGTTCAATCATGTTTGTTTGTGAGCAGGTGTTGAGGATGAGAGAGGATGCATCTTGAAAATTAAAGACATCAAATGCAGGCTGAAGATTTTCTACTGTTCCGTTATAGCCACATCAATCAGTACAAGAGTAGTTAAGGCTTTGTCAGCATTTCCATTTTAATCCCCGTTTTGAAGAATTGATTACTTAGCTGGTATTAATCCATATTAAGTAGAAATCTAGTGAACACAGTGTGCCAGAATCTCAGCTATGGCACAAATGATTGAGAGTGCTTTGCAGATTTACGTCAGCCATTGATTGGTTCCCTTATTCCCCAGCTTTGATGAGCACTGATTTGGCATTGGTACTTGCTATATAGCTGAGTTATATGCAATAAGACATAATATTTTTATTACTCTCTAATTTCAAAAATCAATTGGCCTGAATATATTATTGGTAACTGTGCTAAGAGAAAAGCATGCACGCATCCACACCCATACCCAGCCTACAAATTTGCTTTTTCAAAAATAGACCTATTCTTCAAGAGTTTTTACAAGTTTATTTCTGAAATGAACACCTAGGACATCTTTCATGGTGTATTTGGTGCTATGTACCATATGCAGTTAGGGCCACTAGTTAAGGTGGTTTTAAATTCCAATTTGACAACCCTACAGAATGCACAGATAGTCCAGTAGTGGATATTAGGCATGTTCATTGAGCCTGCATGATTCGAAGCAGTGTATGATTTCTGGATCCAAACACCCCAAAAGGAAAGGTTACATGCCTTCATTGTGAGTTTTCCACTTGATCCATTTTGCCTGTTGTAAACAGTGCTAGACTAGCACTGACCTATGCAGGTCTAAGACATGGGTGGGGACTTGAGTATGCACAGAAGCCCTACAATGATCATTCCAGCATCCCTGAATGCCTTTAGAGGCCTTTGTACATTTAGCATGAAAATCTGAAAAGGGTTCATCAATGCCTTAGCAGTGCTCTCAGTCATGGGCAGGTTTGTAAATGTGTTCAATGAAATGCGCTTACAATTGCCTTTCACAGAGAGACATGTGGAACCACTGAACACATAAGAGGATTGCAGTGGAGGCCACGTGTGTGCTAGATTCCCCCTTCCAGCTGTAGGAATCATGTGTTACAAGCAAACACCTGCCTAAAGTGGTTGAAATGGATTCTTCATCTGAAGAATTCTTCTTCTGATCAAGTGAGGCAATTGTTCTTATTAGCAGCAATGGCTTCACACCTTGTTTTCCAGAACTGTTTAAAGGAAATGTTCATGGTGAAAGGATACTTTAAAAATGTGTGGAATGATATTTTAAATCTTAATTTTATATAGTCAAAGGCATGTATTTAATAGCATGAAGGTGTATTTTAATAGTAAATAATTGCAATTTAAAAATTTGGCATCTAAATGTCAGCTAAAATGTCCAGAACTCTGAAATGCTTCCACTCCACCCCAGCCTCTCCCCAAGATCCTGCCCAACATCAATTTCTAGATCAGGCTGATGTTGTCTCCTGCCCCTGGCTGAAAGAAGCTGGATAAGAGCAAACCCGTTCAGAGAAATATTTAGCTATGCATAAACTATCTGTGTTGCCATCTTTCTTTGTGTGTCATCTAGCAAAGCATTAAGTAGGGACACCATTTTTTTTTCAGTTGCCTCAAGTGTGGTGGGAAAATTGTGAATGCTGCCAGAGGGTTTTGCAGCATGCCAGAAATTATGGTGGCTGGTGGCGAGGATGCTCAGATATTGAACATCCTAAATCACGACTATTTGAGAGACATGGCACTGCAGAAATTACATGCCACCATTCACAGGCTTCATCTGCAAGTGCACCATCTTTCCCTGGGAAAACTTGGACACACACACCAGTGCTTCATTCTCGAGCTATGTGAGTGCCTGCATTGACTTTAATAGCAGATGGAAGGGTGCCCTGCACCGTATCAAACCATTCTGCTTTTTTTTTTTAAAAAAGGCTTATGCTTGCTCACTTTCCATGAGAATTGCATGTGTTCATTATAACATCTTGTTAGTCATATATAGTTTGCTTTCAACATGACCACTGGTAAATTTGGATTTTGATTTTTGTTTCTCAGGGAAAAGGTCCTTCCGTCACAAAACTGCAGCTTTCTAATTGCCAAATCTCTGCAACTAAGTACATCAGGAAGGAAAAAAGTTTTTATAGTGCAAATTTTCCCTCACAGAAACTGATATGCATTTTAGGATATGCTCATAAATTATGTTAATCAAATTGGCTTACTGAAACATGTTTTCAGAAAGACACTGGCAGCTGCCTTTTCTTTTCTGTCTCAAGTCTCCTCAAGATTTTTCCAAACTTTTCTAGTCAGGCATGTTGTACAATAACAATGCCATGGAAATGTTTGAAAACATGTGTTTGAGGCCCATATAATCAGAAATGCACAGATGTTGTAAAATTCATTCCATCTTCATTTCATGAGCCATCATGTACCTTTATCCTGTTTTCCACTCAGTGACTGAGTCAGATTTTTGTATGTATTTGCACAAATAGAGAGCTGCATAAATTCACACTCTCAACAATGTACCAGCTCTCCCAAAATATGCAGATCCCTGAAAAAATGTATATTTTCATACATCAGTCTATAAGAAAAAGCAAGTTTTGTTATTTTATGTATTTTTCAATGTTTATATGCATCAAATTATTTAAAAAATGGTCCAGAAGTCAGTGGAATCAACACGGCACACTTAAAGCCAGGCTGCTTCCATAATCTGTTGGTCAGCTTATTAGAACTCTGAATTCATTTCAAATTGTTACAGATTCCTCTGGCATCCCTAAATATAATAGCTTTCTAAATCTTCATCTCTGGAATGATAACAATGAAGGACTTTTCAGCAAGGCCTGATCAGTGATCATAGCATTAAAAGGCAAACATTCACTTAAAAGTGTTTGCTGATTGTCCATCTGTAGTCATTCCTATCAGAGTAGAATCATATATTTTAGGACTTCATTCATTCCTTCAGGCAACGCTTTTTGCTCCATTCTGCTCTGGCAAGTGCATTAGAGGGGAAAGAGTTCTCAGATTCCCATTTAGCACTACAAACTACGACTAATAAATTTGTTACCTTCCACTTGTTTACTGACACTGCCATCAATCTGAATACTGCATACCAAACATTCATCAAGCATTTCCCCAATTCTCTTTTGTTCTACGGCTTTTATACATGCCAACATTTTACTATGATAAACATGATCCCTTTAGTGTAAGCCAGAAACGGCAGGATTAAATCTTGGCAGTTCAGAATCAGGTCCTTAAGGAAGATGGAGAGTTGGCAGAAAGAGCAGTCAAAGAGCTGGATGGTAACAAATATGTAGACACAGGCTCGGTTTGTGCATCATTCCAACACACCCTGGCAATAAGCTACAGTGGGTGGGGTGTTGTGCAAACAATCCACAGGATGCCTGGCAGACCCTTGGGCTCACCAGCAGCTCTTGGACCCTTCCCTCTACCTTTTCCTATCTCGGTCACCTACGGGTACCACAGGGGGACACTGCAGGAGGATGAAGTTGTCTCCCTGCTCCCTATTGTGATTGTGAGTTTGTTGTGAGGTTTGCAACAGAGATGGCTGGCAGTGGTTCTGAGAGTGGTTTTAGACTAGTTATGGTTTTTTATCTGTGTAAAAAACCCATCCAGCAGAGGTTAGAACATAAGAAAATCCACACAGGTTCAGACCAATGGTTTGTTCAGTCCAGCAGTTTCTTCATGTGCTGGCAAATCAGCTGCCCACAGGATTGATTGCTTGAGCAGGATGGGTGCAAGACCTCCTTCTGCCCAAGCTCCTCAGTAACTGGTATAAGCAACTTCTGATAATGCAGGTAGCCAGCAAAGCTAGTAGCCACCCCTCTGAATTTGTCCTATCTCCTTTTAAAGCCATCCACACTGGGAGTCATTACTAGTTCCTGTGACAGTGGACTTCATAGTTTAACAACGTACTGGATGAAGAAATACTTCCTTTGTCTGTCAATTACTTCATATTTCTGCCACAGTAGACCAAGTCTGCCCATGGTTCCCAAACTTTTAAAAAAGACCTCTTGATTCACAAATCTTAACTCTAGAGCTATATATTGTCCTATACTGCTAATTGAATATTTAAATTCCATTTTACATTATTTTTAAAATTATGCTTAAAGAACAGAAGACGCCCTCCAAAATGAGAATTTTACCATGAATGGGCTGAAAGATATGCCACCTCACATTTGCAATCACTCATATTTTGGTTACAGATGACTGTTTACCTTTTGACAAAGAGGAAAATAAACTTACTTGGAGGATTTGTGGGAATAATGGCTAGGGTTGGTGCCTGCTGGACCATACAACAGGTACCTCAGGTACCTTAGGCTTTCTGCTGCCACACCTGTGCAATTAAAGATGTCTGCAGTTGTGCAATTGCAGGTAATTTTTTTTGCAAATATTTGTGAAAATTAGGAGGAATTAAAAATGTTTGGTGATGTCGGATGCCACTGGGGTACTGTCTATAGAAGCAATTATCTATAGCTGTCAAAATTGGAATCTTGATCTCCAGTATGGAAAAGGGGTTTACATTGATAAAAAGCTACAGCAAGTCAGAAACAGGTCACAAGCCAGTGCCAGCTGTCCAAGTGCCACTTGGATATCTGTGGAATGGCTGGCACTGGAGGGTGCCAGGACACCCTTGGCAAGAGCAGCAAGGACGTTTTGCCACTGTTGCCAAGAAAATTACCGGTCAATTCTCTATACCTGCAATGGGTTTGATGCCCAGTTTTGGATGATGTGACAATCCATTACAGTACAACTACCCCTACTACAATTCACAGGTTGTTAGAGTGGCTCATTGCCCTTGAACAAGCCACCCAGTCAAAATTGGTCTGGGTTTCCACAACATGGCATCATGCTAATTGGGATTTTCAAACCATGTGATCCCCTCTCAAAGGCAATCGCGGTATAGATTAGGAAAATGACAATTTCAGCATTTTGTGTTTTCAGCCATGTGTGCTTTATCACTGCATTTCTCTCAACACAATTCTATTGTCTGCTGAATTTTTACTGCCTCATGAATTTTTGAATTGAAGTGTTTTACAATTCTTTTTAAACAACCTTCTCCACCAGCTCTCGCACACTTGCAATTGGTGTGGTATCATTCTTTGAGTACATTGCTTCTGCGATATATTTCTGACAGGAGTTCCTTCAGGGAGTGTGCACACAGGCCTTCCCATTTTTAGCAGCCTCAGATAAGTCCTATTCTGGACATCTTTTCACAAGATGCCTTACACTAAGCTTTGGTTCTATCCATTGGTCAGATCTTGTTCTAATTCTTTTGGGAGAAGGGCTCATCATGGGACACAGTTGTGGTCACAACAGCCAGAAGCAACAGGGCTATGCAAAGAACCCAATTGTGGAACTGACAGTCAGAGATAAGCCTTCTCAGATTCCATTCCATTTTTCCCACATGGGCACCAGAGGGCTCTGACGTGCGCTGAATCAGCACACAGATTTCGGCTTCTAAAATGGACCAAGATTGGCATATGTGTCTTTCCTTCTTGAAACTTAGGAAACTTGCATAATTTGTGCAAATTGTGGAGCCCAAAATTTGCACAAGTCTAAACATTTTGCAAATTTGAACCTTTCATGTGGTCAATCTGACTTGAACTGGCTTCCTCAACATCAGGACCTATCTCCTTGCAAAACCAATCAACAACAACAACAACACATAACATAACATAACATAGGTTTACTACTACTACAACTACTACTACTAATTAATGGTAGGCAGCTCTCCTGAGCCAAGGGTCAGACTATATGACCCAAGAGGTCTCTTCTGATTTGCTATGCTTCTATGTTTCTACAATAATAAGCAAGATAAGCCACTAAACAGTATTTGTTGAAATAAATACATGACTCAAATCCTACATGGTGTGCATACTATTGCTGAGAAGAGAAGGAGAGAAGATATTAAAAAACGATGACCCTGTTTGCAGAATTCACAGGAGCTGAAAAGCAGTAATTGAAAATAATTAAAATGTGTCTATTTAATGTGTGCAGATCAAATAATCCTAGTGTAAAACTGATGCTAAAGTAGATGAAATTAACAATGAGAATACTTTGTGAAGTAGAAAATATGAGACGTGAATCATGTTGTAGCAAGAGGATGAAACTGACCAGAGGCTTGAGCTGCTGTCTAGGTCATATAATGGACCTGTAAATGCAAGAAAATATTTAAAAGAGTGCACACCCATTTATGCAGATTTAACAATTTGTGTCAAACACCATCTGAGCAAATATTCAACTCCCAATGCATCAACCATTTCATGAACATTTCCAGAAGTGGGGGTGGTGGGGATGCTGAGTTCTGCACATTTTATTCATGATAACAAGTTTGGAAACTCTGTGGAGGTCCACTGGGCTCAAACAAAACAGATTTCCCAGCATTGCATACCCCTAGCGGTGAAGACTGCTTAGGAAACATACTTACCTACTTAATATATTTAACAGCATCCTATTGAATTTTTTTGTCTCTGTTTTTCAGGTCTTTCAGAATCTGGCATCATGTACTTCACCTAATCACCAATAACAGAATAACTTGATCTGCAGCAGATTACCTGCACCTTACCCTGTACTGGGTTCCTTCCACTGGCCTAAACTTCCACTACCAGTGAGTTGTGGTCTATGATTTGTGGGTTACAAGAATGGTTTACTTGTATGTTTTTGAAAAGCAAAGCTATTCCTTAGATCCAGATTAAGGGCAAGATCCCAACAGGACAGCCTTAGAGAAACTTGTACTCTTACAGCCTTAAAGACTTATAGCCTTACAGTTCCTTACTCACAGTTCCATTCTAAATAACTGTTTAATTAAAAACACTCTAAATTTTTTTTTTTTATGTTCTGTACCCCATATGGATTTGATGGAACCCAGGTTCATAGTAACTAGGCAAGTAGGGTTCACGCTTTAAAATAACAAGATGGAATAAATCACTGGAGTAATAATTAAAATTCAGTCTGCATGCACCTTGAAGAAAACATCCTAATGAATAAATTAGTAAAATGTAGGCTTGACATAACTTTTATTAAGGGGACCCACAACTGGCTCCAAAACTGGAGAGTGATCAACAGTAGCTCCTCAGCCTAGAGAGAAGTCACTGGTGGGGTACTGTAGGTCTCAGTCCTGGGATCAGTACTCTTCAACATCTTTATAAATGATCTTGATGAAGAAGTTAAGAGAATGATAATTAAATGTGCAGATGATACAAAACTGGCAGAAATAGCTAACATCCTGGAAGAAAAAAAAGAATATCCAGGATAAACTAGACAAGCTTGAATGTGGGAAGAAAAGCAGTAGAATGAAATTGAACAAGGACAAAGATCAAGTTTTCCACCTAGGCAAAAAAATCAACTGCATCAATACAATATGGGGAATACTTGGTTCAATAGTACTGAAAAAGGAAAAGATCTTGGAGTTGTTGTAGATAACAAGGTAAATAGGAGCCAGCAATATGAACAGCTGCATAAAATTTTGGGATGGATGAAGAGAGGTATCATTTCCAGAGAAGGAGAAGTACTCATTCCCCTCTACTCTGCACTAGTCAGACATTACCTGGAATACAGCATTCAGTTTTGGGCACCCAAAAGGATGCTGAAAATCCACAGTTCAGAGGAGGGCAACAAAGATGATGCAGGGCCTGGAAACTAAGTCTTATGATGAGAGGCTTAAAGAACTGGGCCTGTTTAGCCTTGATAGATAGTCTAGTTCATTATAGCACTCTACTGGTACCTCAAAGGCTGTCACAAAGAGGAAGTAAAAGACCTCCTCTCACTTATGACAGAGTGGAGGACATGTCAATGAACTTAAACTACAATACGCCAGGTGCAGATTAGATACAAGGAAAAAACTTTCACACTGTTATCAATGTGACAGTGGAAGCAGTTGCCAAGAAAGGCCGTGTGCTCTCCCACACTAAAGACATCCAAGAAGAAGCTACAGTTTTCTGAGTGGGATGATGCAACTGGCATCCCGCACCAGCAGGGAGTTGGACCCCATGACCTTCTTGGCTTCTTCTGACCCTACTATTCTATGATTTTATGATTAGCAAAGTCAACTCTCCACTGGCAGCTGCCATGCACTTGCAGTGCTCCATTATTATCTCAGGTGAACTCCTTGGAGGATGGATTTTTCTTACTGACCTGACCTTATATATCCAAGTGGTGAGTGCCATACCTTCAGGTGAGCCTGAGTGGTTTAAGCCAACTGTAGAAGGAGGCCTCTGTTCCCCAGTCGTGTAGCAAGTGTACCAAGCACGCTTTCACCTCGACTGACAACTGCTCCTATATGAAGCTGCTAATCTGCTTTATCTGATTTTCCAGTTTGAACTGAAATCCAATGAAGAACATTTCCTGTCCTGCTTTCCCACTCCGAAACTTACATGTTATAGTGGAACAGTGAAAATACACAAGTGAAAAGTGTCTTCTTACACCTACTCCCCACTTTTAAAAAACAAAGAGCAATCAAAACTTGTCAGAAATGTTCTTTCAAAAGAGAAGTGAAGCTGAAGGGTCACACCAGCATCTCAAGAACCTGTGCACAGGGAATGATGAATGCCCAATAGGTGCCTCTTGTAGAAATGCTCAAGGATTCTGTCAGTCTGGGATATGTGCAGGCAATTCTAAATGTAACATGCTTTTGTGATTTATCAAGTTTTGGTTTTCTGTCAGCTTGAGAACTGTTCAGTTGGATGTGAAAATGAGAAGGAGGATCTTGCAAACAAAAGACGACATTAAAAAATCCACAACAGAAAGAAAGCAACATGATAAGTACCAGCTTGCCACTTACAGCTGCCTACCATTGTTGTGAAAGTAACATCCTGTTTGCTGTGCTGATGTAGAATGAGACAAACATGCAGCTGGATGCCTGGAAAATGAAAACACACTCACACAAATAAATGGCTGTATTCTCTCTGTGCATGAATGTACTTTCCCTCTCAAGGACAAATAGGAATTAGGCTAGGGGAGGAGATTCAGTTGATTTCAGGTATTTCCTCCTGTTTACAATTTATGAATGAGGAGAGTCAGCATGCCATGACTTGTGTTCAGTGCTTTGCCAAGATGCAGGCATTCTGCCCAAAGAATACGATTTTCAGCTTGAATTTCACAGAAATGGAGATATGTAAATGAGCTGGCTCCCATCTGAAATGAACTGCCAGTCAGAGGCAAATAAGCACTGTTCAGGAACTGAAAGACTCCAATCAGACATAGAAAGTCCTTGCACTGAGCTTACTGTTGGTGTGGGAGATCCAGCACCATTTATTTCTGGTACATCTTCCTCCACAGATCTTTCTGTGTGATATTTAGTAATACGATGGAGCATAATTGTTGCATCAAAACAATGTACAGCAACATCCATAATCAGACCATGATTTGAACTTGCTGTGAACCCTTCACAAGTGTGGGACATCTGAAATGAAAAGATAATAGAGATATTCCATTATCAAAAGCCCTTTCAGATTAACAGGCTATGTTAAATGGTTTCTATATTAACTGAAGCTCCAGAATGCTAGGGAATTGGACACAAATTGTGCTGTTTAGTCATTCTTTCTATTACTTTTAATTTCATCTGTATGCCACTTATGCTGTGGTTAATTCCCAGTTCATCACTATGCTAGACTTGGAGGGCTCTCAGTGGAAGTGTGGTGGACGTAACTGCAAGATTAGATGCAAGCCATTTGTGCACTGAAGCAGCCATTGCATACAAAAAGTATCCGACTGGTAACCAATGATATCCACATAGAATGAAAAATGGAAAGGACCTTCTTGCTTTTAAATTGATATAAATGAGAAAACCAAAACACAAAAATTTTGGCCATTATGCATATTAGATCTGTGTTCATCTTACAACACTCTTGATCAATTGAACTACTAAATAAAATAGGCAGGTCATCACCTTCCCAGGGACTGTCATTCTGCTACTCTAAACAGTCAGTTTATGTTGCTGAAACTGCTGCTAGGTAACACAGGTTGTTCTTTAGCATGAATGAGAAAAGTTTGCTTCACCAACAATAAAATTGGAGTCATTTGGTGAGAGGAGGGAATGGCCATGTTTGCACTGTGTACAAAACTCTGTTGAAGGGCTCCAAGAGAACATCCCCTATTTTGAAGGCATTTGAAGGGCTTTCCAGTACAAGATCAATTTAAAAATAAACCTCGCAGCTATTGAGCAAAGTACAGTAGTCACCTGGTCACAGAATTCTATGCTATAGTGATATGCACTGTATTTCCTTTTAAAATATAGTAATTTATACATTTGCATGTAAATTAATATATACAAATATTATGCAAATAGGTGTTGTATTTTGTCATTTTTGTGGGAAAGATACATATCCTCTTTTTCATTATTCACATGCAGACACGCTAGTCAGGGGGAAAGAACATTTTAATAAAGATTGAAAATGTGTTAAAGAACTGCAAAATCAAAGCATAATAAACATTCTGCTTGACTTCACAAACACACACTGATGCATGGACAATTTTTCCAAAAAGATACAGGAGAAACACAGAAATCAGCCAAGAAAATCCAAATCCCAAACTATAGCACCAAAACTTGTCAAACTTCTAGTTGCTTGTCATGCTTTAACTCCTGTCATGCAATTTCTCAAACTTTTTGTTTTGGAATTGGCATAGATCATTCCCAAGTTTACCTCTTCTAGATCTTGCCAAGCTTCCAAATAATCTGTTTAGTCATTATCCAAGTATAAACCCTCATCCTTGTCAATTTCTTGGCATAATGGTGGGAAGTGATTCAGCTGCCTTCCCATTAACATAGGGTAACAACTGAGGACCTGGTATGCAATATTTATAAGGACGTGCACTTAATTTACTGGATGGATGAAACTTGAGGTTGGAACTGAATAGATACACAATGACTGAATACGATCTCTACACCTCGCATTGAATCAGCCTTATATTTGTCTAGTTTTCTGCATGGCAGATGTGGACAGGGGATGGACATATTCTCACCATATGAAAAACAGTTTATTGTCAGTTTGGAGTTATGTGTGAGATAGCGAGTTGTCATGTACTTTTGATTTATGACTTGAAGTCAATCTAGAGATTCTTTTCATTACAGGGATGAATAATCCTAAAAGTGCTTTCTTTTCCAATCCAGTTCCTATATCCTGAGACAGAATTCATCCCATGAACTCATGAGATGTATTCATTCCAACCTTCCATCAATTGTCAACATGCAGCAGGACTGTGCTACTCTAACCCCTAAGAAGCCATGTATAAACTGCTGTAAAGGAAGCATGAACAGCTAATACTTTTCTAAAGTATGCTATTCCAGAGATGTATAATATAGTGATATTCCAGCAATGAATATGTAATGAAATTTTATGCTTTACAATGAACTGTATATTATAGAGACAGTTCTTCAGCATTGTATCCTTGTCACCTAGGATTCTCAGAAATAAAATAACAGCCAACAAGACAAAGCTTTAAAAGGCTAACATAGACTTGAAAACTCTCACTTGACCATCATATATAACTAATTGATATTTTCATCTTAGGTTAACCCTGTAGCTCAGTTTATGTCACTTTGCATCTTGAACTGTACTGGTCATACAAAAACACACACACACACTAGTGCACCTAATTTAGAAAATACTACTTTACCTTTCCTTGAGGACTGACCTATTGCTGCAATTGTCCAGATGCTGTTGAATATCGCATAATAATGTAGCAGTAAGGTCTATAAAGTTCAGGAAGGATAAGGCAGCAAAAGATAGTAAATTAAATCTGCATTGTACATAATGCAGTTTAATAATTAGTATTTTCTCTTATGTTTTTATTAGTGTCACCAAAGAAAGAACTACCTAATATCCCCACTTTTTGAAGCTGCACATTAGCTCCTGTTATCACAGCTCAGCTCAGAAGCGAGGTTCTGTTCTGCACCAGAGACTTAAGACTGGTTGTATTAAAGCAGAAGCAAGAACAAAAACCAAGGCAGTGTAAAATGTTAGCTTGTTGAGAATATATAAACAAATTAATTGGCAGCATTACCATGTGGTACTTACCTAAACTATTTTTCTGTTGAACATAGCAGTATATTATATTTCCACTTGAGGAAAATGCAAAATTACCACTGGATAATTTACATTTGATGTTGAAGTGGGAAAAAGCAATAATTAGGTGTTGGATTTTAAACCTTTGGAACTACTACGGCAGATTCATTCATTCATGCTATTCTGTTTTGAGAGTGTATGCAACTGGCAATGCACTAAATCATCCTGGATTACTAATGCTTTCTCAATGATAAGAGGCAAATTTCAGTGGGAGAGGAATGTGTTTAATGCTTTTTGAAGAAAGTTATTAATGAAGGCATTGGGTAAAATGGCTGCATAAATACTGCCATGTGCTGCTGGACTAAACAGTAAGGGAGCAATTGTATGCAAGCTTAAACTGAAAAGTGCCTACAACTCCCAGCATGCAGGGATTCTGCCAGCCAGAGGTGCTCCAGAGAGCCCTGCTGGCAATTCTCCTGGTACAGCATTCATAATGGGACCTGGTAAAAGCCCCCAAAGCAGGAGCTGTGACTAACAAGCTAAAGTGAGAAAACACTATATCACAAATGGGATCTTAGAGCATTTTTTTGCCGGCATAAATGCTGCTACCCTAACAAAATAGTGCCATTATTTGAGGACTACAGCATAGCTCCATATACACATCAGAGATGAAGGATGCTTTGCATGCATGAACCCATCGTGCAAATGGACACAAAGCTTTGCATTACCCTTGTCCCTTCCACCTTCTATACTCCAGACAGGCTGCACAGGCAGAGAGAAAATGGAAATGAATCTATAATTTAGGTGGAAAGACAAGTCCAAATGCCAAGATGAACAATGCAATTGCATATGATGGTCTTATGAACAATTGATCTCCCTCTCCCTTGCCCTTTCCATGTGTGAATAGTTCATTGACAAGGACCATTTCTATCAGGCTCTTAACTCAGGAAAGACCACTTCAGAGAAGATCAATCCATCAGCACAGATCTGACCTACCACAGATATGGAGCAGCCTGTGGGGGGAATTCATGGCAAGCATGCCTTGCCTGAGGTCAACAAGGACTCCTCCAGCTCCATCCCAAGCCCAGCTGTTGCCCCAGCTTCTCCTCCACTCACAGAGCATCTGCAGTGACAGACCAGGTGAGATGCCAGGACCCATTGCTGCACTGTTGGCCTGGAGGAAGACTCTCCTCTCAAAAGACCTTTCTGTCAGGACGTATTTGTGCAGAAGAGCATGCCCAGGAGCAAGGGATTCCTAATCACAGCCCAACTGTGGCTTCTAATGAGGCAGACCCAGTTGCAAGCAGTGAATCAGAAACAGGTAGTGTATAAATTCAGCCTTCTTCAGACCTTTGTTGGGTTGGGAGCTTTCATATAGTTATTTTGACTCCTCTTATGGGAGTTAGACAAATTCTCAGTTATTTTTATTGTATTTCTTGGGGTGGGAAGAAGGTCAATTGCAGCTGTCACATAATGGTGGCTATTCTTTTGTTTTCCCCAGAAAGCCCTCCTATGAGGTTTCCTGAACTTGAGAAAATTCAGAATGGCTGCAGCAAGAATAACTGGCAGTCTCCTTTGCCACTAACTCTGGATTATCATTATAATAGACAACAGATGAATATTCAGATATTTTCCAAATATCTGCCAAAAAATGCACTTCCGCATATTTTCTTCTGGAGATGAAGTATTAACTGCCCCCTGGCAAGAATGGCAGTAACTGAAATTCCTTAAAAATATAAAGATCCAGTATGTGGTTCTATGCATCTGTATTTTAAAACCTGAAATACTAGGGATTTTAAAAATGTTTTAATTTATTTTTAATAAACTTATTTATTATTATTATTTATTAAAACATTATTAAAACTTCTTGCAAATACCCCAAGATAGTTTTTAAAATGAAAGAAAATCCAAAAATTTAAAGGTATACCCTTCCTTAGAGTTGAAGATTAACAGTACAGTCTTGCGTATGTTAATCAGAATTACTGTATGTCCTGCTGAGTTTAGTGAAGTTTAGTTCTAAGGAAAATTTGTGGGGAGCACACTAAAAAGCTGTTTTACTTTGAATTATCAGGTCAATTTCACAAATGTTATAGCAATTTGCTCCTATTTTACAGCTGCTTTCTTTTACCTGTTGCCTTCCAGATACTTTGGATTACAACTTATATCATTCTTGATCATTAGCCATGATGGTAGTAGTGGATGGGAATTGAAAATCAAAATACTTGTAAGACAGAGGACTACCCCCCACCCACCCCCTCTCTCTGTGTCTGCATGTAAGTATGCCTGCGTTCACCATGTTGAGGGTTGAAGTGGAATAAAATTAATGTGTAAACTTAGCAGAGTAGTCTACAGTGGAAGAAAAAGCATAAAACTAGATTTAGAAACAGAGAGACAATTCCTCAGAGACAATTTGTGTATATTGGAGCACAGATGAGATGTGACAGACTGAAAAATAAGTTTAAAAAAAGACAAGGAAGCATTGTTCACAAAGAAACCATCTGACGTGAAATCAAACATTAGTCCAGTCCCTGCATAGCTAGGGTAGTCCAGGGTCAAAGAGGATAACATGACTTCTAACCTTGGGCTAATACTGGTGGGAAGTGAGGCATAAGTATTCTCAGCTTTCTTCCTTCTTCAGGAGCAGTATATGGTTAATGAATCACAGCAAGGACATTCTAGATCCACTTGTTTCAAACAAGATGCTATTTAATCGAGGGCAACTAAACCTAATCCTATGGCTGAGGCTGATTTATGCAAAGACTGTCACATATATCTTTTAGATATAAACACATCAGATGAATGGAGACAGTAGCTCCATTCTAAACATTTGGTGCTAAATCTCCGGAAAGAATGATGAGATTGCCAGACATATTCAAAACAGTCCTCTGATGTGCTAAGGAAGAAGCCTACACGCAGATGCCAGCTGCTGTTTGGAACATTCTGGTCCCCATTTCTAAAAGCAGAGGTTCCAGACTTGTCACCATCTAAAGCTAAGAATAGCAGCTTTCCTAAGGCTGCTATTTCCTAATTTATTCCATATTGTTCGCTTTGATACTATTTTAGTTAGAATACCCAACAGTATTTTCTGGTGCAGCTTTTTGGATATTTCCAGCTACTAGTAGTTCCATAGGATTACGGATCCTATATTACAACTTCCTTGCTTCCTTTTTATTTCTGTCTCCCCTGCTCTTGTTTTAATCACTTCTTGTCAGATTTGTGTTATGTGTCCTTTGTGGGTTACTTGTTTTCATTTTCTTTTGCTTTAGAATGTGCAGGTTGATTTCTAGGGACAAGCGAAGCCTGGCACTGTGAGAGACATTCAAAATGAACTATGAGTGGTTTGGAGTGAAGCAAAATCCAGATATGGACAGAACCTGTGCAAGTGGTGAAAAAAATAAAGTAAACCCTACCATGTGCAACACTGTTCACACTTCTTCCTGTATTATCCTCATCTGAAAATTTGGCTGATGACAGTTTTAGAGAGACTTCAGCTTGGCACACTTGTTTCGCTTCTGTTAGTAGATTTACCAGCCCACCTTCTCAAATGTCTAATTCCCCAAGGTGACTTCACCTAATTCCACAATGTCAGTTTGCCCAAAATGCTGGACGGAGCTGTTTGTATATGCTGAAAGAAAAACACACTTTCAATCCCATGTGAAGATAGCATTGAGCTGCAGTACTGAATTGGGTTACAATATTCTGTTGCAGAGAGATAACTACACTTTTGAACTCTGCCTCTATTTTTTTAATGGAATACAGTATTTTTAGGGGGTTAAAATAGACAATTGGAGCACCGAGCTATTTAAGTGGTATTATCTGCTTTACCCTTCTTCCATAGTTAATGTCCTGTCGTTTGTCTGTCCTTTCATTGTTTTCATTAGAAAATGATCTCATGTGAAACATTTGCAATTTTCTGCCTAGGCTAAGTAAGGGCAATGTGTGTGGGTCAAAATTACATGTTGCTTTAATGATTTATCTAGCAAAGTCTTTTTTTCCACCCCTTACCCATAACTTAGCACTGAGGATCAAGCTGGATCAGGAAACTAGCATGGGTTATAGATGGGATTTTAATCCTTTGTTCTTGGCAGTAGTCTGTGGATTGAGGGTGGGGTAATTACTATAATTTTCATTGCAAAAAAGGCATAGTGATTACCTCCTGCCCCATCCTGCTCATTTGGCTCCTCCACATTTATTTTCCAATAAGGGAAGAAAATTAAATAGCTGCCACCCACATATTTTACATAATACCTATGAGTATTACCTAACTCTATGACTACAGAAAGGGTGCTTTGAAGACCAATTGCATGCACCTTGTTAGCTGGAACTTAGTTATGCAACTAACTGAGAAACTAGTGGCTACAAACACCTTCTCAAAGGTCTTGTTTTGCCGGTTTGCTACTGCATCTGCGGCATCTGGTTTTATTTGATTTTTTTTTTCATGTGTGATTCCAGCCAATCAGGGATGATATAGTGAAAATGATGCCCTCACAGCACCTGATAGGAAAACGTATTCATCAGTGTAACAGCATCACTAAAGGTTAACAAAGTCCTTAGGCTGCCATCACCTTTAAATGAGTGATTGCATCTCTACTGCCCAGAAAACTGGCCCCATACTGCTCCTCTACTGTGACTAACATTGCTCAGCAAGACTTTCAGCCAATGGAAACCACGTGTTTAGATGGAGCAAACTGCTGATATGCATTCGGATGAGCGTAACAATTCCCAACTCATTAGAAGCAATGACCTGCTTGGGGTGTGATCTACAAAGATATGAGTGCACATCCAAGGTACATTCCCATCTGTCTGAATTGCAGTGCCCCTCTTGGCCTGATTACCTCAGCAATGGGTCAATTTCATTTTTCCACTCAGACCTATAAGTAGTCTCACACCTTTTCAAATAGATGTTCAAAACTCATGCAGAGAAGGTCAAAATGTCACCAAATGCATTCTCCTTTTTCAACTAAGCATAACTAATTTACTTCCTGCTTCTGTTAAATAGCTTTTCATCTTCTAAATTTTACAAGCCAGGCTCTAGAATGCCTCTGAATACTTGAATAATGTTTCAAGGCCATTAACTGAATATCTCAGGTACTAAGACCTCAACAACAGTTTACATTCACCCTGATCAGTGCTGCTATATCCAGTTTACACTTTGCGGGTTTATCCTATTTTCATATTTAAAGAGAGAACATCTCCCTGTACACATATTTTCATCTTTTCATGTACATTTTTACTGAGAGAGCTTGAATAAGCTACAAAACTCAGAACTACTCTATTTTCTGTTTTAATAGTCTGCTAAAATATTTGCTATCACAAGCTGTGCTTAGTTACTTAATCTGTTTTATTTATTCAAGGTTGGTGACTTTTTATCCCTTATTTGTTAAGCTTCTGCATTGTGTGTCTATTGTGCAAGCATGCCTAAGACTTCTTTTGATACCAAAGCAGCTTAATACTGTCTGTATTCTTTTTGTTATCATCTCAGAGAAAGGTCCCAATAGCTTAATCAGACAAGTTTTATAACAACAGCTATAATACCTTGTACATCTATTGAATGTTTCATCTCTGGATCTTTTAGAACTTTTAAAGCATAACGCTCTGTAACAGATGCTATAGATTTTTTTTTCTTTTTCTTGTTCCCCTTTAAAAAGAGAAGGATAGAGGTTAGGTTTCTAACTGAATTGCCTGAGAAGCTATCCATTGGCCTTCTTTGCAATAGACCCAGATTTCCTGACCCTGTATTCTGTGTGCTTTTCAGAGCTAACTTGTCAAACACATAGATGGTGATAAGGTACTTTATTCATAGTAAAACTTACACTTTTGGCAGCTTATCCTATAATGACAAGAACATTCTTTTTCTATTTATGTCTGTGGTCCTTTTCAGCTCTATTTCTATTGACACTCGCCATGTAAGCTTGCTCACATGATATCAAGAGTTTATGTATGCAGGCATACATTTAGCTGATTTAGCAGGCAGCTAGAATAAATACTTACTCCATGCAAACCGAAAGGTGACATGACAAATTCAGATATTTAGTCAGTTATTTGTTTCATTTGTTTCTGTAAGCTTCCCAGTAAAACGTTATCTGAAAGTCTCATAAAACATAACATTTTAAAATGCAATAAACACATCTTATATTCTGTTAGTTATTGGTTATCCATGTCTGTAGAATATTGCATCCATTATGGAATCCTCATCTGACTGTACCGAGCAACACATCTATTCCAGACTGTTTTATTTTGGTTCTGTAATTCCACTGCAGCCTTACACTGGTTGCTTATGTGCCATCACCTACTGCATCCTTCACTTGAGTATAGAGCCAATCTTCATGTTGCTGCATCCATTCTGCTGCTAAAATGAGTGCAAAGGCTTGGTGTACACAAAGGGGTTTCCACATCTAAAAAAAAAAATGAATTAAAAAAAGAATAGAGAATTTATAAAACTGTTTCAGTTTATGACATCACAATGCTTTAGTTTTGCCAATGTCTGCCAGCAACCAAGATTAGTTCCCCGTCCTGGCCCACATGCCGGGGTAGCTGATGGATGGCAAGCTTAGGGAAGCTAAGTGGAGACCACTATTGCAGATCCCTTTTCCACCACCCAGAATGGGCAGACTCACAGCCCCTATGGCCTTTGTTGGCATTGCTCCATGGCCACTTACAGGAGCCCCTACCAAAGCAGGACAGGGCACCCAATTCTGCTTTTCCCCTCCACCTAGTGCCAATCATGTCTATGTAATTGTGACACAAAATACTGGTGCATCAAGTGCATGTGCCTGCACTGAAGTCCTACAATGAGAATGAATAGTCCATCCTTTGGCTCCACCCACTTCATGCCTATCAGCTCCACTTGGCTTGGCAACCCTACCCACTGGAAGGCACTGCAACTGTGGCTAAGCAGCTGCTTTTCACCTGCCTCCTTCCTGCCTCAGCCAGAGCTGTGTGCCTCTACAAATTATGGCTCCTTGATATGCAGGGAACTTGGCTTATGCAACATGTTACCAGTAACTGTGCCTTCCTCCTTCAGATACAGATATTTACTGTGTGTTCATTTATTAAGATGAAAGCTACATTCAACTTGCTTCATAAAGCCAATGAGCCGGGGGTTCCTTCTGCAACCTTTTGGGAATGCGATAGCTTCCACAGGGCAGTTCATTTCCCAACTCATACAGTATCGTTGTCTGTTGTGATTTAAAACAAAACACCTGTTCATTATTCTGCAAACAGCAAGACTCAAAAAGGTCATATCTTCAATTGGTATCTGAACAATGTGCGCCTGACAATATGCTGGTTATTCACACATTTTTCATCTATAAAATGAGCATCTCATTTCAACCAAAAAGGCAAGTTGTGCAGTTAATCACATGGTGAAAATACATACACCATATCACAGGGGACACAAAGTAGTATCCATTTTATCTGAAGTTTAAAAGGACAAAGTCGTACCACGGAAACAGAGCTATCAGAATGATGTGCAAGTAAGGCACATGTCTGCTATGTTCCCAAGCAGATGCAGCATCATGTTTGTGGATCTATTGCATGCCTTTGTACAATGTAGAATTTCCTGAAATTAGAAGTGGGAGTGGGGAGGAGGAGACAGTTGTGGCTCAGGGTAGAAACAGTCTTGCAAGCTCCTTGGCTGAAATGGAGAGCTTCTTAGTCCAAGCACCCATGATGACTTAGCTCCAGGTACTGTGGAGCTAAGGCTTTGTGCTGGTATATTCAAACTCATGCAGGCACAAGGACACTTCAACTGTGTTCTCATAAATGGCCCTAAAGCATGTCAAAGCACATTTGGTTGGACCAGTGGCATTTTATTTGGAAAACACAGCCTGACCGAAGGTGAGAGGGCCTGTTACAAATCAGAGGCCCCTTTCCGCACTTCCCCACAGCTGTCACACATTCACACACAGAACACTCGCGTTTTCATCATTACTGAAATCAATGCCATTTTGTTCCAAAACATATCTGTATATTTCTTTATAATATTTCATTTCAATATCGCCCCATTGCCAAAGCACTCTGGTTAGTTTACAACAGCAAATGAAAACAATACAATTGAATATGATAAAATCTTTTTTAAATGCACAGCCAGTGGTGGGTACTAACAGGTGCTGCAGTCCAGCCACATCTGTAGCACCACATGTTCTTCATCTCAGGCTTCAGGGTTCCCGTGGAGTCTCGCATCAGCAGGCCATTACATTGCCCTTTCCTCCAGCTTCTTTCCAGCAGACAACAGACTCGATCACATACATTTTGTGGCTACTGTACTTGTGAAGTTATCATTTGGGTTTTCTTGGGAAGTTTTGCCAAAAATGTATGCCTTATTTTATTTTTAAAATTTGGCTTGCTTAAAATTTTCTAAAGGAACTTATTTTACATTACACCATGGATTTTTAAAAGTGTTTTACTCCTCTGAGACATTTCAGACAGATCACTTAGAAGTGTGATCATTATCAGGTTTTGAAAATAGTGCAGTTAATGCTATTTTAGTTAGTAATGGTGCTAAGTTATCTGAAGATCTGTCTCCTCTATGTAAAATAATACCATGTATCTGCCAGAGTAAACTTGGCATATCAATAAAAGCAGCAAAACCTATATTTAATTGACTGGTGTGTCAGTGTTTGAATAAGCTGCTGTTCACAGAGACCAGAAGGACTGAAATCCTATACCCAATTACTTTAGAGTAAGTTTAGATGCTTTCAGTGAAAGCCAGTTTTCTCAACCTAGACGTGCATGCTATCATCTGTTTGGGAGACATGCTTACACCAGTTCCAAATGAAGCACTGTTTCTCACTTCAGTCGCCCCTTTGTCTATTTGTGAAAATATGGCAATGCCCACAAGGAAGGAAAGAGCCATTAGTGAACCTACAGGTCTCGCCCGGAGTACCTTCATAATTTCTCCAGACCATTCCTACTTGTAGGATTTCAATGACCACTAATGCATTACCAAAAACAAGAAATGTATATAGCAAAAAAAAAAAAAAAAAAAGGATACAAAGGAAGGCAGCAGTTTTGAAGAATCACAAAGCATCATCATCATTATCATCATCATCATCAAAAGGGCATCCTTATCTTACTTTTTTCCTCTTGTGAAAAATCCAAAGAAGTCAAATAGACAAAAGGGTATACTGGGAGGAGGAGGCCCATCGCTGAAGGATTCTTCACAAGGCTAAGGCTGATTACGAGCTGAGACTTGCCAAGAATATCAAGAGCAACAAAAAGGGCTTCTTTCAGCATGTAAATAGGAAGAGGAAGGGGAGACAAGTGGTGGGACCACTAAATAAGGAGGAAGGAGATCCAGTGACTGATATGAGGGAACAGGCACAGATGCTAAGTGACTATTTTGCCTCTATGTTCTCCCCAAAGCTGGAAGGGGGAGATCCGCACAGGAGATTAGATGAGGCCAGGGACTTAGGGGCACAGATTAGAGTCACCGCCCCCCTAGAAGTCGAGGGTCTCCTCAGGGTATTGGACATTACAAAGGCACCAGGCCCTGATGGGTTTCACCCAAGAGTACTTAAAGAGTTGGCAGGGGTTCTCTCACACCCACTGGCCTCCATTTTTGAGGCCTCATGGAGAACAGATGAAGTTCCAGAGGACTGCAGGGTGGCATCAGTGGTCCCAATTTTCAAAAAGGGTAGTAGAAGGGGAAATTACAGACCTGTTAGCCTTACATCCATTGTAGGAAAAACAATGGAAAGGCTCATAATAGAGAGAGATCTAGTGATGCTAGATAGGGAAGGGAGGCTGGCAGCCACACAACACGGCTTCTGCAAAAACAGGTCCTGCCAGACAAACCTTGTGGAATTCTATGACAAGGTTTTGAGATGGGTAGGTGGAGGGGATGCAGTGGATGTGGTTTATGTGGATTTCAGCAAGGCCTTTGACAAAGTGTCCCATGATATCCTGGTGGAGAAATTGAGGAGTTTTGGGATACACCAAAGCACTGTCTGGTGGATTAGGGCATGGTTGACTGACCGAAAGCAGAGGGTACCTATTAGTGGGGAATTGTCGGGATGGTGGCCAGTGACAAGTGGGGACCCCAGGGTTCAGTCCTGCAGCCAATCCTGTTTAATCTTTTCCTAAATGACATGGAAGAAAGGGTGAACAGTCTGCTGATCAAATTCGCAGATGATACTAAAACTGGAGCAATGGGCACAACTGAGGAGCAGGTACTCCAGGTGCAAAAGGATCTGGACAGACTATGGAAGTGGGCAGGAGACAACAGGATGGTGTTCAATGTGGATAAGTGCAAGGTCTTGCACTTGGGGCATAGGAATAGCTGTCATACGTACAGGTTAGGTGACAAGCGGCTGGAGAGCAGCACTTGTGAAAGGGACCTCGGGGTGCTGGTTGACTGCAGGCTAAACATGAGTTAGCAGTGTGATGCAGTGGCATAGCCAGAAGTATGACTTCTAGATCGAGAGAGGTATTACTACCACTCTATATGACTCTGGTGTGCCCACAACTGGAGTATTGTGCTCAGTTTTGGGCCCTTCATTACAGAAAGGATATAGCCAGGTTAGAGTCAGTGCAGCGTAGGGCCACAAGGTTGGTGGCTGGTTTGCAGGGGATGGGTATGAGGCGAGACTGAGGGAACTGGGTCTCTTCAGCCTGGAGAAGAGGAGACTCAGAGGGGATATGTTGGTGACATACAGGTATGTGAGGGGATGTCACATGGAGATGGGTAGAGATCTGTTCTCCCCTGCAGAGGAAGGCAGGACACACTCCAATGGAGCAAAGCTCAGGGAACCAAGGTTCCATTTAAATGCCAGGAAGCACTTCCTGACAGTTAGGACCCCAAGGGTGTGGAATGGGCTTCCACGAGAGGTCATTGAGGCCCCATCGGTGAGGGTGTTCAAAGATAGGCTGGACATGCGCATGGTGGGCATGTCGTGAGCAGAGCCAGCTGGAGCTGGGGGTCAGACTAGATGGCCCAGGAGACCCCTTCTGACTCGCTTTGTTTTTATGTTTCTAAGTCATCTCCAACTTTTTTAAACTCCCATTTTTAGAATTGATTGCATCTATTTATTTATTAAAAGCTTTTCTATCCCATCCCCTACAGAATGTCTTGGGTTGGTTCACAATAAATTGCATGGCATCTTAATATATTTATCAATCAATCAATCAATCAATCAATCACATTTTGTTCTCATTTCAGAGCATATTGTCCTGACATTTCTACCTGAACTTAATGGAATGCAGTACTTCACAAACTAATGAACCAACAAGCACATTCAGGAAAAAACTGAAGTTATCTAGGTTATTCATTTGCATCTAAAGCTGGTATAAGTAATAGGACTTTAGGGTATTTGTTGTGTTTGAAAGAAAACATCTCTTCCCTTCCCAGCACTTAATTTCATTGTATTTTTGGCTACTTTAACAGAAGAAAAAATTTCTGTGTGCTTATAAAGGTGTGTGTTCATTTATTTATTTATTCTTTCTTGCTATCCATTTAGAGCTTAGAAAAACAGCATTTCCAAAGAAATCTGAAGGAGCTGATTGAATGTCATCCTTTGTAATTGGACCTGGAGGGGCCTGCTTCATCAAATGAAAGTAGCATCCCCCTAGTGGTTCATGATCTGAAGTTAGTGAGAAAACAATCACCTTAAGGACTGCAGCTATATTTTTAAATCCAAGTGAAGACATTTTTTCTTTCTTTTTGCAATTTATAGTACAGCCTGTGACATTAAAGTTTTTTCATTATTTTCACATGTCACAGCATTAGTCTCATATTTTATTCACCAAACCCAAAGGCTGATTTTATAATTTGAAAATCAGTATACATAGCGCAAGATGATATTGAAGGACTGGAGTTTGCTAGTGTAGCTTCAAAAAATAAGGAAAGAATGAAGATTAGTCTGGCATTTGCAAATGGCACATGTGGTTAATTAATCAGTATGTTGCTTATAATTGCTTCTGCAAAGCATTGCATGCACATGCAATATTGTAATTTTGCTGTTTGTGGCTTGCTTGCCTGGTTGTGTCATATGGAGGTATATGTTTGTATGCACTTGAATACATTTTTCTTTCTGCCATGACTCGTCTGCAGTTTATGTTAGATTCATCAGGATAACTGGCTCTCTCTCCATGAACCACTCAACCATGCCTTCCTATCTACCTGGCTCTGCCCCCACATCTCACAAGACTTCATATCCACCCTTGCCAAAGTAGCATGAGTTTTGAAATCTGAGGTAGTGCTAGCGGTGGTCCTTACTAATTGTGCTAACTTTTGATGCCACTTTTAGATGCACCTCTCTAGTCATCCTTTTCTAAGATGGATAGAGCATGGAGTGTGGATCCAGAATGAGGACCAGTGGCTGAGGAGTAAGGAACACCCTGGAAGAGGTCATGGCCGGATAACACCCTGCATAGGCTCATTCCTTAAACATTTGGTGCCACTATTACCACCATGTCTTCTTGTTGTTAATTTATGAAGGGCCTCACATGTATTGCAAATCACCGTTAGAAAGATGGAAATAGGATGGTCCTTGTTTTCAAATAATTGTGACTAAGAATTTATTCCATGGACATTCTTAAAGTGATTGTAGAACTATTGGCAGTTGCCAGGGATTTCAAGTCAAACTCTTTGAAAGGGTAAAACTCATGAAAAGGGAGCCATGGGTAGCAGCATTTTCATTTTTGACCATTGTCTGCAGAAGAAGAATTCTTGAAATCAATTACTTATTTTACATTTAAACATTCTGCTAAGCTGTGCCTTTTATTGGGTTCATGAAAATGCATTGTATAGTTTTAAACCTGGAGATTAAAAGATTCCTCATTTTACTTAATGGAAAAAGAAATGTGAGCTGGTTCATGCAGTGCTGATCATTTCTGTGCATTGACACTAAAATGATGAGAGGTCTGGTGGAAGCCTGGCAGCTACACCAGGGATAGTCTGATAAAACTATGAAAAGTCTTACTACCTATAAATCTGTGAAGATGCATCCTTCTGGGCTGAGATTTAGTATGGGATTTCTCTGAGGTGTTAGGAAGACACGGTCCACATTTCAAGGAATAAGTTGAAATTTCTGAGTTATTGCAGTTTAAAATTGGATATTTAGGGCAGAATCCATCATATTCCTTTTTACAAAATGGTCCCACCAGTTCTTGCCGATTCCTTTCTGCCACCGCCAATTCCATTCCAGAAGCTGTGCATCCCACCAATTCTGTTGTACAGCAAGACCCACTACTTACTCCAAGAAGCCTTAATTAAAGAAGTCTGAAATGAGCAGGAACACTTTTTTCAGGAAGGAGGCCAGTTGATGTACTCTCTTATATGAATTCTGCTGATCTGCTCACATCCTGAAAGGAGTGTTTCTCTTCATTTCAAGTTACCCTGGAAGCACCAAATCACTGTTTGGAAAATGGCACAGAGGCACAATGACTTGGTGGTGCAGAAGAGAACTGCTGGGCGTGTAGGTGCTCCACTGGGTTCTTTCCTTAGGATGTTCCTTGGGGGCTCCACAGTCCATGAATTCTAGTCTTCTGGCACCAGCCACTGGTCAGCTTCATTTCACAGCAGTGTTTTCTGTCCTGTGATTAGCAAGTATCATCAGAGCAAGGGAAAAGGATCATAAAAAAAGAAAGAAAGAAAGAAAGAAAGAAAGAAAGAAAGAAAGAAAGAAAAGAAAGAAAGAAAGATGAAAGAAAGAAAGAAAGAAAGAAAGAAAGAAAGAAAGAAAGAAAGAAAGAAATAGGTAGGGCCATTACTTCAAGTTTCCAATTCAGTAGGGGTGGTCTTTATATTAGTTTGCAAATCAAAACTAGAACTCAAGGTTGTATTTGGACATGCATACGGTATTTAGTTTTTTGGGGTCTAGAGATGCTACAAGGAGAGTCAGGCTGGGAAATATCTGCTTCTCACAGGTCAGTTGCTTATGCCTAAATCAAATAAACATTTTCCTGCACTTTCATGACCCTCGCAGGCTACTGTCTGAAGAGACCACTTTGTTAGGTAGGATCAACCCTGCCTAGAACCTAATACTGTTGCTGGAAAATAGTCACCCCACACTATGGGGTAACCTGCCTAGCTTACATCCTGTACTACAATCACAAGTCTGGTTCTTCCAGGACATTGTCACCAAGAACCTACTCTAAAATACCTTCACATTTCAGCCTCCTGGCTTTTACATATTTTCTTTTTCCTATACACAGAAATTCTGGGGTGCATTTCTAGGCCTACAGGGGTATCCTGGAATGTCATATAAACATTTGTATGAAGTACTGTTATACTCCAAACATTAGATGCAAAACCAAGAAACAAAAGAAGGTTTCTTGGTTTAATACAGATAATCTTGCTCCTCCTTTTAGAGCCAAGGCTATTAGCTAAAACATCTGAGAAACAGATTTAAAATCTATTGGGGGAAAGCTTTGCTATTTTTTTAAATAGTAGAACCAACCATCATTATTTAGAAAAACTAAATGGCCCTAGCATTGTAATTAGATTTTCTTGTTTCTCATAGCCTCAGGAAGGATTAATTCCTAAAATTCAATATTTACTGATAGCTCAAAGCCATTTTTATGTTGATTGTAACCCCTTGGAAAAAAATTTGAGCCAGAACATGGGTTTTTCAGAGTCAGCATAATTTTTGCCTGAAGCACTTTCTGCTGGGGTCAAAAATGACCCCACAATGCAACTAATGATTTCTTAACTCAGGATGCTCAAAAGAGTATTTAAATCAACATAGCACTCACTCCAGCTTCGGTATCATTTCCTTCCTAGAGCCACATTCATTATAAACAAGCAGAGTTTCTGATACTATACATGATCTTTGCCATTTACATGGCATGGGGGTTAAGGCAGTAAATCAAAAGTGTGCTGTTTGTGCTTTCTGGTGCATAATTTACTTTAGAGTAGCCTTTAAAAAAGTCTTTCCATTTGCTTTTGTTGGCTTCACTTTAACATTGTACAAAGAAGCATAATTCTTTCCTTTGCTGCCAGGAAATGGTTACATGGTGCCTCTGGCATTTTGGCAACCTTGGCACCATCTAAAAGTGCACATTCAAAGCCATTCCCCAGTATTTCAGCAATATTTGTTAGCAACACAGGTCCCTATGACGAAGACATAAATGTCAATTGAGAATTCTACAACAGCTTGTTGCCATGGGTAACTTCAACAAGAATGTCACGCCAAATGACAAGATATAAAACAAAATCTGAATGGTGACATTTCTACCTTTTAAGCTTCTGGCTCCAATGAATGCTACAGAATCTCTGATCTTCAGAGCCTCACCTAGTTCAAACAGAGCACAGTGAAAACTCCAAAACTGCAGGGTTGTGTGCTTGTCACACAATTTTTTCCTGGTGTTAATAGAGTACATCTTCAAGTGGCTGAAATGTCATGTTTGCCTGTTTTATTGGATTTTTTGATCGAAGATGGAGATGGAGAAAAATGCTGCCAATCATGCAGAATAAAGCATAAAGGTTAACAGACATGAGCTGTCATTTCCTTCTAAATATATACTGTAATGTGCAAATACTGGGATTCTATACATGGAATAGGATTGGACATTCTGATGCCTTTTATGATTATGATGGTATACAGCAGGGCCGTAGAAAAATCCCTGCATTCACTTCTCCCATTACTGGCTACAAAATTCCTGCTAGGGATGTAAGAGGATTTTTTGTCAGCTCAGTTTTGATCAAAATGTACCCATGGTGCAACTTGCATATTGAACATAGACTCAGATGAGTCCATACATTTCCAAACTTGTATTTTGAGTTGCATGTGTTTGACAACATGCATACCTTTGAGAAATGTGTGGAAAAAAGTCACACTTTTGAAACACTTGCATACCTTAATCAATGGGAAAAGATTGTATACATTTCAAATATCTGCAAGACTGATGTATATATTTGGATAAATGTTCATGAAATCTGCACAATTTTTCATACAAAAAGAAAAAAGTGCAATCTGTTAAGGGCTCAAGTCAGAACAAATTTGGAGGCAAACTTCGTAGAACTTCTGTGATTTGGGCATCTATCCATCCTCGCACTGGGGAGAGCAAGTAATGCTTGAAGAGCACTTTGATTGTCACCTTGTGACCCAGCAGAGGATGGTGCTTTCCTTCCCCATTGCAGGAAGAGTAGTAGGTTCCATTGTGTTTCTGTGGGACTGACTGAACATGTCCTTTCTACTTCTTCCTCTGCCTTGAAGGTTTTACTTGTAGCTCATGGGCAGGGTTGGTTGAAGACATTTTATTGCCTGAGATAATCCCCAGGCTTAGGTCCCCAAACTCTGGCTGCTTTCCCACAAACTTCTTGGCAGGTGTGCTAGGCATTCATGCAGTGCCTGCCAGGAAGCAATCCCACGCAATCCTGTACGTCTTCCATGCACATGCCTTACAGCCTCTGTGCTGCACATGCTATGGAAGAAGGTTGCTCCTTGTGCAACCAGAGTTCCAGGAGGGTTCAAGAGTTCCTCTCAGCTCAGCAAAATTCCTAAGCAAGGGCCAAGCATGAGCAGTCTGACAGGTAGAAGTGGAATGGATTCCAGAGAGGAGCATCACAACTGTAAACCGGCCAATGGGACAGCATTCTGCTATATATTGCAGGCAGCATAATAATTTCAGGGATGCAAAACAGGTCGAATAGCATCTATAGCTCTGCCCTCCAACACCTCATGGCTGCTTCGCCAGTGTCTTTCACCTGAGGTAGTCACCTCACTTCGCCTAATGGTGGGGCCAACCCTTCCAAGCAGTAGCAATATAGTTGCTTGTATCCCCTTGCATCCATTAGCCACTGTTTTGCTATATGGTTGTTTTGTGAAGTGGGTCACCTTTACTATAGTAGGTTTGCCATCCTATTAGTGTTCACCTAGATGGAGGCTGTCCAAATTATTGCATCTGTTTCTCAGTATGATCACTTCCAGGCATAGCAAGAGCATATAAAAAATTCAACTCTAAATGGCACACACTTTCACTCTTGCTTTATTTGTCTCATCCTTTTCATCGTACTGCTCAGCTTACAGATATATGTTTGCTGTTTCATACAGAGCAAACTAGTTGGACATCTTGTCATTATTAATTTCAAAATCTTTTCTAGGTTTAACAAACTTACTTAGGTCTTAGAAATAGCCATGAATAGTGCATTAGAGATGTCTACCACATTTCACAATGCAGATACTTTGAGGAGAGTGGACAATGGTGATGAAAAGGATGGGGAGTGGCTTATGTTCAGTTAAAATAAGAGTGCAATTCAAGTAATGTTTAGACAGAGAAAAGCCCTACAACTCCTAGCATGACTAACCAGTATCGAAGACAATATGCCCATATCCATCAGCTGCTGTCAAACTTGGGCAACAAGGTTTTGCCCAGTTGGTGGGTCCCATGGACAGCTGGTTGGCCGCTGTGTACACTGCATTAGTTGATCACATGAAACATTATTCTGATGTTCTAATTGTTTTATGCTGGAAATTGTAGGTCCTTATTTCTATCCATGCATAGGATTGTGCCCTAATTGTCTTACAACATTTTTATTTATTTCAGATAACTAAGAGTAACATCCTCTACATCAGACAGAAGTTCTGTTGAATTCAATAGTAGGGTTTGTGATAAACCCTTTTGGAATCTGTCCCTCTACTATCCACAGGCCTCCGCTTGTGCTTGGCCTTGCCTGCAAAATAAGGCAAATCAAGTGGAAATCTATGAATGCCTGAGAACACCCAATTGTACAACTGACAGCTTTCCCCATTAGGAGTAGCTGCTCCTTTGGATGCTGGACGTGGAAGAGGGTTCTGCAAATGGCTGGCCAGGTGCCATTTCTAGTAACCAACCTTTTTCCCTGCCTGGTGTAGCCAGGAACATGGAGTCAAGGCCACTGCAAAGCAGAGCAAAATCCATGGTGTAAAGCCCAGGGAATCCGATGGATGCCACTGCCACATGGACTATTTGCATATCCCTATTCTATAGTCCTAATGCTTCCACATAAGACTGCAAAAGATTGCAGTTTATGTAAAATTAGAATTGATCAAAGTCGGCACACACAAGGTTGCATTCTTTCCAGCTATAAGGTAATGTTCATCATTTGGCCTCAACTGACTTTTTAGAAAACTCTAATACAACACTTCCACTTAATCGCCAGCTTCATCAGTATAAGAGGAAAGGAGGAAAGATACCATGATGAGCTTGATTGTCTGTCAGGTAAAAATGTGAATTGTGGTAATCAAACAGCATTGCTTGTTGCGAGATGTAACCCATCCACTACCAGGATGCATGGAGAAAGGAGCAGGGTTGAATGTACTGGCCATATCGCCACCAGTGCTAGCCTGAATGTCATTTTGTGTTGAACAAGAAGACACAGGGATACTGGGGAGAGGAATAATAGGTAAAGCTTGCACCTGCCTCACTACATGAATTCCTGCAATGTGTGGGTTCATACAATATGAGAAGTTATGGTAAAATCTTACCCCTCCAGGGCTGTTGTGTCATTCAGACCCAGTTCTGGAGTTCCTGAATGGTAAGATTAGTTTTCTAAAAGCACAGCAGAATCAACAGGCTGTTCTAAGGCATCCACTTCTGGTCCTAATGTCTCTATTTTACTATGGTTAGTATGGAAACACCACAGAGTTCCCTAGCAAGAGCAGCCATGGAAGTGACCATTTCTAGCCTTTGCTCTCTGCTGCCTCACCTCTCTAGCACCAGACACATCATTGCTCAGTTCATTTCCTGTGGCCAAGTAATGCGTCCACTTCCCTGTTTAACTTGGAAACAGGGACACCGTGTGAAAATGCATGACATGAGAAGGAGGAATCATGACGAAATTATTTATTTTCATTTAATGAAGGTCTCTGTGGGGGCTGGAGAGGCTGAAAAGTACCACAAATGTGCAGTTACACTCAGGATGGAAAAACCCATCTCAGGATCACAGTGGACCAAGTGGGAATGGTGAGAGTGAGAAGGATGCTGGCCATGGGCAAATGTCCTCACAGAAATATCACCACAGATGATATTTCAGAATCAAGGAAGTAAATTATATAATGGTGGAATTGGGGGAGATGGATTGGGTCAAGACCCTGAGATGGAGCAGCCTGGTTATCTCAAGGCTGGACAATTTGCCAAGTCTCTGGGAAGTGTACAGCCAGTGGGAGGGCCTGCTGGGAATTCTGACAATGAGGCCTCTGCTGTCAGCCTTGTGGCAAGGCATCACCAGAGACAGGAAGCGCAAATGCAGGAGCAGCTCATGGAGAAGAGGCCAGTTCATCTTCAGAGAGCCCCTCCAGAAGGGTTGGGACCCAGGCCTGTCCAGAAGGAGAGTTCATGGAGGTAAACACCAGATTGAGTTCAACAAACCACTCTGTTCATGCTCAACTATCCATGCTGGGTGATTTATAGTTGAAAGCAATAAAGAACATTTCTCAAGGAAAACAGCCCATGGACAGGGAAGAGGCTACTGTGGTCCATAGGAGAGAAAAGGAAAAGGATAGAGATTTTGCTTGCAGGAGCTGCTGGGATGTGTGGTGAGGATAGGAAGATAGACAGGGGTGCATAGAAACTGTAGTGCCTGTGGAATCCCATGATCATCTCATCAGTAAGTTTGGGCAAAAATCCCTGCACCATGGAAACAGCACAGGGTTCTTTGCCATGACATATAATGATCCAGCCACTGTGTAAGGTAAAACTAAATATGAAAACTGAATACTGCTAAGGAGGTTTCCCAGTGTGCAGCAGGTATGCATTTTCTCATTTATACCCATACATCTCCCTTAATCTGCCTGGCGTTCTTCTGCATATTCCTCATTCCAGAAACTTCGAATCACAGCTGGCAAAGGGTGGGCTCTTGAAAGATCCAGGCATGCTAATTTGTCAGTGCTAGTAAATTATTTTCTTTTTGTGGCTGACTGCTTTAATCGGTGTCAGTTCTTCCAGAAGCATTGCCGCCAAGAATGAGTCTCCATTTCCAGTTCTACATTGTGTCTCATTTTGTAGTCTTAGCACAGTACCCTGTCTTTTCTGAGGCATTTCTAATAACACACAGAAATATGCAGAGTCATCTGGGGTGATTCCTCTTCAAAATTTCACTGAGAGCTGCATTCTCATTTGCTGGAAGGAGCTGTGACAAAGAAAGCAAAAGCAGGGGAAACAGGGCAGCATTTGCAAGCTCTTCTCACCCCTGCAATTTGGGCCACAGGAAAAGAGAGAGAGAGAGACAGAGACAGAGAGAGAGAGAGAACCTGCATCTGGTATCACACTATAAGTCAGCTTTTCTCAACCTAGTGCCATCTGGAATCCCGTCAACTCTAGCTAGCATGGCCAAGGCAATGATAGTTGTGGTCCAACACTTCTATATGACACTTTGAGAAGGCTGGCTTACCTTAAAGGGGACTGGATTTCTTATGTAACAAAATGCAGATTGTTTCCTCTCCAAATGAACATATTTTTCCTTTGCCTGTAATATAGCTATCCTTTTTCAAATATGGGCAGGTATGATACCTGGAAGATGTATTCTGCTCTTGATTGTCTGCTAAAAAATGTGCTATGTTCCAGCAGAACTCCCATGAATGGTGGCATTTTTGGGTAGAACTTTTTTGAAAAGGGGGAAATCCAAACCCATCAGGTGTTTTACAGGGTTATTTTCCATTTTATGTTTCTTTAGCTGTTTTCAATCTTGTTTTTAAACGTTCGCATTTTAGGAACCTATTATGGTATCATTGTATTTTTATGAACTCTTATAAACCTCCCAGAGAGTTTCAAGAATAGAAATGAAATAATAAAAAAGTGAACAGTCAGTGGAGTTCAAAACACCCAACTCTCCATGTGATAGAATTTGAACAGATTTAACCAAATCCATATGCTCCAATCTTTATGTATATTGTTAAATGTAGGTAAGTTATTATATATGTTGGAGTGAAATATCACATAATACATAAATATGTGTTAATATGTGCCATGCAGAGTATTAAAGGACTGTGTCTTTATGCTGAAGATTGAAGCTTTTATTGCTGTTCTTGTTGTTACCTGTCATCAAGTCATCTCTAATTTACAGGGATTCTATAATGCATGCCCTACCCATAACAACCTTGCTCAGCTCTTGTAAACTCAAGGCTGTGCCTTCCTTTATGGAATCAATATTTGGTCTTCTTGTTTTGCCTTCAACTTTCCCTATCATGATTATCTTCTCCAGTGAGTCTTGCCTTCTCACAATGTGCCCACTGTACAACAGCTTCAGTTTTGGCATTTGTGTTTCCAGGGAAAGTTTGGGCTTGATTTGATGTAGTCCCCACTTGTTCATTCTTTTGTGAACCTGGTGTATTCACAAAGCTTTCCCCCAGCACCATGTTTCGAATGTTTTTCCTGTCAACTTTCTTCCCTGTTCAGCTTTGACACTCATACACAGTGATCCGGAATACAAAAGTATGGATGATCTCGGCCTTGGTCCAGTGAAATGTCCTTACAGTTGATAATCTGTTCTAGTTCTTTTATTGCTGCCTTTCCAGTCTTCTAATTTCTTGGTGCCTTTGAAGTGATGACTGAGGTTTGCAATCTCCCAACTGTCACCAATGTATTAACACTTCTGCAAAAAAGTCCCAGTAACATGTCTGCCTGAGCATAATTTTTCACTCTGTTCTCTCTCTCTCTCTCTCTCTCTCCCTCTCTCTCTCTCCCTCTCTCTCACGCACACACACACACACACACACAAAGCCTGGTCCGACTGAGCTGCTTTGATTCATGGTGAACCATACCAAGTTGTTTGTTAAGTTTAGAATAAAGATGTGTGTGTGTCCTTCAGTAAAAAGCCAAGGGCGAGGAGAGGCAAAAGAAAAGTTGTTGGGAGCTGCGGAGCAAATCTTTAGGCCATTTGGTGTTTTTGTTTTGTTTTCTTTCTGCATTTGGTTACACAGCAGCCTCTTCTCGTTTTGTTTTTAGCTGGCTTACTGAGCACTGCAGGAGGGTGGGGGAGGGAGAAGATAGAGAAAGCTAGTCAATAAAATATATCAACCCAGGATGGAGTGTGTTTGCAATCAGATAAAAAAAAATCATTGCTTGAAGCACACAGAAATAAATAATTAAATAAAACAAATATTGGAGTAGGATCTTGTTTGAGTTTTGGCTGTTTACTTCAATGTGCCATTCACCTTACGCAGCTCTTTCTGCTGTTCCTCTAACAAAACAAGGTGAAACAAAAGCACAGAAAAAAGTGGGAGGGTGATTCGAGGCAGACTGCTTCCCATGCCACTGGTCCAAAGGCATTGTGTAGCTATTCCATCTTTCCCTGCTTGAAGGGCCTGCAGCAGTAAAAGAGAGACAGGTGAGGAAAAATGGGTGGGTTCTAAATGGAAGGTTCTGTTGTTTACATCCCATGTAAAAATTTGTGAAAGAGAAAGGCTGATTGCACAATAAAAGCCTTGTTTGACACATAGAAAAACAGAGAAACACAGCGAGTCAGAAGGGGTCTCCCGGGCCATCTAGTCTGACCCCTGGCTCCAGCCGACTCCACTCATGACATGCCTACCATGTGCATGTCACCCAGACACAATGCGCAAAGGGAACTATGCTGCCATGTGATCTCTATGACAGCAATATAACTTATAAATATAATTTAGACAGAAAAAGACTACAGCTCCAAGAATGGAAACTGTAGACATATTTTTTTCTGTCTAAAGTTTCCTAGGATTGCACCTTCAGACCTTAACACTGAAACCCTAAACACCTTCAGTTGAAGTACAATCCCCACCAAGTACAATGGCTTTTCTGCTGGGTAACCATGTACAGGTGTGCAGGGTTAACATACTGAGAAGGATCCAGTGCTGCCTTCATGCACAGGCCCTACTGCTAGCACAACGGGAAGCTCCTGGTTCCTGCCACATCCAGAATTGAGCAAAATGCTCAGTTCTGAACTGGACAGGTCAACAGAGCTTGCAAAATGGAGTTCCACTGAACCATCCATTCCAGAACAGAGCACCCCATGAACACAACAGAGGACGGAGAGTGCAGCAGAGTATGAGAGTACAGGATTTTCTCTGATTGTGATGTTTGTTGTATGGGTTGGCCCAGTTTGGCTGACCTTTTCAAACAAGCATATTGGGTATGTGAGAAGCCATATTAAGATCCGGGGTGTAAAGATAGAGGGTTTTCTATTTGCCCTACTGCAATCCCAATCAGAAACAACACCAATCGGTAATGCAATCAGCAATGAGAGGAACGTTCTGACTGGTGCCTGGGAGAACAGCCATCCTATGGAGCAGTACCCTACGTGGTGCACATGCTTGCAAGATGGCCCACCAGTGCAACGGGAAGGAGCAGTTCCAGAAACAAGCAGCAGCACTGGCTTCTGGAATGGGACAGATCAGCAGAGCTCACCAGAGAGACTCCAGCCAACTCATTCCATTCTGGAAAGGAAGATTCAGTCTCATTTCCCAGGTTATTTTAGGATCTCCTAGTGGTCATGTTTCTAATGCATGCTGGAGAAGAATACTGACCAATGACAGGTATAGTGTGGGGGGCCATTTGATCTCCAGGCTGCATAACATTTAAAGTTAGACATCACAATGCCAATCAGCTTCCCTACCTATTCCCACCGTGGTTGCTGGTTAAAAAGCAGGTCACACAAGGCCAAAAATTACAAACTGGTAAAAACAAACAAAAAGTTGAGGATGATATAATAGTAAAGGCTAATGCATATCTTAGTATTTACCTAGGCTTATTTGGAGGTTATCCCCATTGAACATAATGGGACAAAGATCCAAGTAAGCATGTATTCATGATTTCACTCCCACTTGTTGCAAGGAAACAAATCATTTATGGCTCTGGAAGCAATCTATCTAGCACTGCAGATCTGCAGAACTCATCAAAAGGAATGGAGGCTATTAAGCACTATTGCTAAATGGACTGTGCCGAAATTTCAAGGAGATCCAAAGCAGATTATTTTAATTTAAAATACCTTTTTACTAGTACAAAATAAAATTCCTCACCAGCTGCCATATCACCATGGAAAAGAACAAAAATAATTGACTTGCATTTCTCTATCCATCTTCTCTGGTCAATTTTCTACTTACTGTTAGAAGAATACCGGGAGAGATCGATGGTTGCTCTGGGCTAATTTGTTTCTATTTCTTTAGTGTGAGGTCTGGGCTTTGTTGTTCTTTCAGAATTTTTCATCAATATGAAGCCCAATTGCATTGAGTCAGTAGGAAGCTAGCAACATGACTGGCAATATTTTGGAACTTTCTCATTTTCCTCTTGATAACCAAACTAATTAAATCCTTTGCAGAAGCCTTTCCCAACCTGGTGCACTCTGGATATTGAGGATTACAACACCTATCATACCCTGCCAGCATAGCCATCAGACAGCAACTCTGGGAATTTAAGAGACCTGAAGGACAAGAGATTGGGAAATGATGCTTTACAGGCTGTTCTTCCCCCACTCTTTATAAAATGCATTTACACTGGAGAAAATATACATCCCAGATATTGCTGCATAAATATAACAAGATTTTAACCCTAGCTATTTCACTTTTCCTACTTCTAGCAGAAGCAACCTGGTGAGAATTAGTGGTTTGCAGGAGTGGAACAGTTAAAATCTTGGCAATAAAAAGATATTCTAGTAGATGCACTTTTGCTTTAACAGAATATTCTTTTTTAGACAAAGAGCGATTGCTTTAGTTCTCTTGAAAACTGCTTTTCCTTGACAGCTTCAAGCTCCTTGGACAAGCTTTGTGAGTAAATTTGCTGCATCATTATATTTTCTTGTTGTATCAGTTTTCTTGGCTCGAATCAGCCTAATATCCTGTAGCTGTCAAAGAAGTTTGACTAGAAACATGATAAGAAAAAGCAAATATGGTCACATGTTTTTATCTTGGGAAATATACATAGATTTGTTTGCCATGGAATCCACCCCTGCCAGAAAGGATAAATAACAGTCATAGTTAACACTTTCTCCCCCTTTTACACTAGTGTAAGCATGATAACAGATCCACACTTAATAGCTTGGTTTCATTATTGCCCACTTCCTAAACTGAACAAGATATCTCTGCCTTATTTATGCACAGAAAAACAATTGCATATTTTTAAAATTGCATGTTTAAAATGTTTTTGAAATGGCTTATATTACCTAGGAAAGAGATTTGTATGAAATGAAGTTGTTAGTGGGATTGATGGTCCAGGAGACTAATCATTAGAATCACCCATCATAGTCTTTGCTAAGATTCTGATATTCACTCAGTTGTCGTATTCACTAGGTTCATAAAGGCTGACATTTACAGACCATTTCTTAGGAAAGGGGAAGGGGTAGAAATATTTCATTTTCTTTGCAGAGTTATTACTTGCTTTTCTTTCAATAGAGTAAACCCAATAAGCATTTCAAAGAGACAATTTTATTCATTCACTCTTTTAGGATGCTTATTCATGAGCTAAGATCAGTGGCATTGACCTAGAAGTGCTTCATCATGGCCCAAAATTTCCCATGCCTTCCTAAGCATGCAAAAATTCCATTTTATCCAAGTGCACCTCCTCACCACCATTCCCAATGGCTTTTGCCATTACAATTAACCAACCAGATCCACTTGCACATACACGAACCCTTTCCATGAATGACTCATATTCTTTGTTTAAAATGACTAGAGAATGTGCACACAGCTGCAGATAAGGCATGCCAATGTGACTTCAAGAGTACAAACAGATCGGCCAGTCTAGTATTCTGTTCCTAGAAGTGGCCAGCCAAATTCCCCTAGTTAGTTCACTAGCAGGTGTTGAAAGATTCAGCCTCTAAGGCATCATCTGTCCCCTGTTGTCTGTCTGCAGAGAAAAGCAATATTGGCTGCGAACCTGAAGGTCCCATGTAGTTACAATAGCTAATTGATCAACCACCAATTTATGCTTCATTAATCTCTCCCCGTCTCTCAATCCCCCCACTTCAAAAGTGATCAAGACACAACTTTTCCTACATCTCATTACACTGAAGAATGGAATAGGATGGGAGGACTTCAATGGTAGTAGTGGGATTACTCCTACAGTGAGAGGGGATTCTGTTTAGGCACCCCCAATACGAGCAACTGCTGGGCTGTGTTAAACAAGCCATTTTTAGCAAGTCGTGTTTCAGTGGCCCAATGCCTGGCTTTCTTGGATAACAGTGAACATTTTTGACCATCAGTTTGCATCAACCTAGTGCCCAAAATCTTCTGGACCTTGATTTCCATTTGTGAAGCTTTCATCTTTAGGAAGTATATAAATGAAATAATATTATACTAATAGTATGGAAAACAGGAATTGTGCTAATTATGCCCTGAAACTAACAGATGTTTCTGCACTGCTAACTTAGAAAGGAAAGATGGGTCCTAAGTCAATGGCAGAAGTGGATTTGCCTGGGGTAGTCCAGTTTGTCACTTACCACACCAACATCAGGATGGAGTGCACAAACATGCTTTGCTTCCCACATGAGCTTCGCCCCTATCTCAGCCAGCCATAAAGACATTCCTGCCAAACCTTGCGTAAGCTCTGGCCTGAGATGAAATGGGCATTTTTAAGTATAAGGTGATTGTATTTTACAGCTTTATATGCTACATGTCTATGTAACCTCTTCTTTCAAAGAGCCCAGGAGAGCATATATGATCCTCCTGTCCTCCTTTTTATTTTCACACCGGGAGATAATATCTGCAACTTGTGAGTGTAGACTAAGGGTCTGTGATTGGCTTAAAGTTACCCAGCGAGCTTCACGGATGAGTGGAAATCTGAACCCAGCCTCTCCAGTTGAATGCTCCAGCCATTATGCACACTGGCTCTCTGTTTAACAGTAGGTGGGATGCTGAATGTATCCTTCCCTACAATTTAATTCCAAGAAGTTTGATATTTAGGAGGATTTTTGTTACCTTCTGCCCTCTTTGTATTGTCAGAAGTATTCAGGGCATAAAATAATTGCTCTTTAATACTAAGATGGGCCTGCAAGGTAGTATTCCCCAAGAGGCTTGAAAACCTGTCTCATGTTAAATCCCTGTATAGCTACCTGACTTATGTCATTTCTGGTTCAGGTATTTCTAATTACTGATTTCTTCAGTGTGGGGAAAAATCCGCAGAAGGAAGCCAGGCTGGCTAAAAAATGTCTTTCCTTTGAAACATGAAGGTCAAGCCAAATTAAACAAGAGGGCTTTTTAAAAAAGGAAGAGAAGAGAAGAGAGGTTTTGTATTACAAAGCAACCTTTCCTTTCCTTTGTATTCATTTTGTTACTTAATCCATAGAAAGCTAACCAATGCCAACACAGAATAAGATGAGAGGCAGAAGTAGCTTTTCTGGATTGTATATTTCAAATTGCAAAGGAAAAACATGATGTGTTCATGGGCAGACGTGTGTGTGTGCGTGCGCGTGCGCGAGCGATCGAGCCTGCACACACAAAATGTTCCCTTGTGTAAAATGCACTTCTTGCATAGTAAACCCTGCACATCAAACATTTAAAATAACCTTTCTCCTGATGTGCTAGTTTATTATGTTCAGGCAGGCAGAATCATATGTACTGAGAGGAATTCAGAAACATGACAGCTTACCTGCAGTCTGAATTATCTCTCTTCCACCATTTACCATCATATTATGTATAATTGGGTCTGCGACCACTTTTCATGATGTTCATTTTTTCTCAGAGGAAGTTGACATTTTAGAGACATGAAGTTTTTTTCTAAAAGGGCAACCCTCTTTTAGAAATATCCTTTCACAGCAAAATCATGACCCCCATCTCAAGGCAATCTGCAGTGTTATGAGCAGTGCAATCTGCCCACTTAAGGCTGTGTGCTTGAAACATTCTCATTTAATTGAAGTTTTCATTTCTGCCGGCTCTTTTTGTCTGGTTTCAGATTCATGGTCATTTGATTCTTTTCACTTCTCCTCTGTTCTTATTTCATTTATTGTTTTGTCTCTAATTAATTTCATTTCTTCATTGATTGCAGTGGGCTCTTTCATCTGCTTGGTTCCAGACAGCCATGCCTAGAGTACATTGAAATCAATGGGACTTAAGCTAACCATGACTGATTTAAGTTTCATTGATTTAAGTAGGACTATGACTAAATCTGAAATCTACTGTTTAACTTTGACATTTTCTGTCAGTAACTTCTTTAAGACAGCAGAAATGCCAAGATACAGGTAGATTGAACAAAGGTGCATGAAAAAAATGAGACACATTCCCACACTTTTTTCTTAATTACAAGTTTTTGCAGAAACAGGATGAAATAATCAATTAAAACCCAAACATCTCAGCAAGACTGACACGGATAGATCCATTCATGTCTAGATGTAAGCAATGTTTTAAAAGTGTAACATCTAGTAAGCTTCCCATTACTTTATGGTTCAGACTGGACAGTTGTGAAAACTTGTCTCTTTCAAAGTATTCCAAATACTCTTTTCCTATAGAAGTAAATTTGCTAAGTAATTTGATGGAATATGTCTTGTAAGTTGATTCCTATCCAAAGCACATGCTGACATGCAGTTTTGTGCAGCTTTTCGTTTCAAGTATGTATATGCATTTGGGTGCATGTTCCCCTAATATGCACATAATTACGCTTTTTTCCTGAGATAACCTGCCAGAAGCAAAGCCAAGGGATTTTCATCTTTTTATTCCAGTACTTCTCATATGGTTCATTCCTTTTTCGTTGAATTGCAAATGAATGGGTTAGTAGACACCTATTTCATTTTCATTCATTTTAGATCTGAATGCACATCCTTGCTTCCCCTTTCACTTTTCAAGATAGGATGCAGTTCATGCTGCAAATGACTCATTTTCCAATAAATTGTACCTAGGTTTACTCAGAAGTCACTTTTTATTGAATTCAGTGGGACTTACTCCCAGATAAGTGTCCATAGAATTAAAGACATAAGGGAGCACCAGCATTTTTGCCCTGGACTTATATTATGCTGAACTTTTGCCCACAGGAGCAAACCATTTCATGAAATGCTGCCCTTCTCCCTTTCTCAGCTCAGCCCAGTAAGTAACAGAATAGCTCAACTGTCCACATCTTTTCTACTTTTCAACCTTTTTTTGTGTTCTTTTATCCAGATTCCCAACTAGTCTTTAGAGCACGTGCTTTCCAAATATTTGTCTTCCTAATGCCTGTTACTTCAGTTCAAAGATTACTGAGTTGGATCCTGATGACAACCAGAACTGAATGATCTGCTTCATGTGTGGAATGGCTCATGATCTAACCAGTGCCCTGCTAATGGAAGGGACGTGCAGCCTACCACACCATTTCCCATGCCCTTCCATCCCGTGCAAAAGATGTTTGAGTGGCCACATGTAGAAGTACCACACCACAATGGTACCACACCATTTCCCATGCCCTTCCATCCCGTGCAAAAGATGTTTGAGTGGCCACATGTAGATTGGGAAAGAAAAGGCATCCTTTCTTGGAGAAAGTAGAATGGACCACTGGATTCACCCTGCGTTAGCTGAAGCTAGGTGACTCTAAAATACATGAAATAATTAGATTATTATACCATTATCATTACACTGCATTTTTTCATCTTTTGAGGAATCCAAGGCAGCTTACATTATGCCTCACCATTCCATTTTTATCCATTTTTATATTGTCCAATATTGTCCGGACTAAAGTCACACTTATTTCAGTGGGAACTAAATTCAGCTAAATTCATCTTCATTGAACCCCTTGTTTTTCTACTGACCATAGCCATATAACACCATACATATGCATGACCATACATAACACAAATAAACAAACAAAGAAAGCAAGCCAGCAGAAAAACCATAATATAATGAATGAGGAAGAACACATGCGTACTACATGAATAACAGCATGTATATACGCATATATACATGCAACATAAAATCCATACAACATGAATGCCAGTGTGGCATGCATTTATTGTGTTGCACTGGGACTCAGGAAATCCAGGTTCTGGTCCCACTCAGCCATGAAGATCACTGGGTCACACTGGACCACTTATGGCCTCTCAGCATACCCTGCTTCACAGGGTCATTGTGAGGATAAAATGTAGAGAAGAAGATTGTGTAAACCACCTTGATTTCCTTGCAGGAGAAAAGGCAGATTATATCTATATACACACACACACGTGTACATACACACACACACACACACACACACACACACAAAACACATACACACACATTTACTTAGTCACTAAATAACCTGGCAGGGCTATCTAAGCACTGTACCACAACAATAAAAGACAAAATATTAAAATTTATGCTATAAATTGATATAAATATAATGAATGGATAAATATTAAACATCCTTAAAACAATCTACAAAATGTATATTTATATAATGTTGCATAATGATATATTGTTAGCTGCTTGAAGATCCCAGCTATGTGTTATTGTTGTAGCATACAAATCAAAATAATACATACATACATAGATACATACATACATAAATTTTCTGCCACCAAGTCAACTGGAGCTCTTTTTAAAACATGACTGTCTCTTGGCTGTCTCTAGAGCTGTGTGCCTCTTCTGAAATGCAATATTTACCTTTATTCTTCCACTCTCTACCACTATCACCAAGGATTCCCGCTGAATACCTTTAGCTGCATGCAGACAGGCATACACACGTAATACGTGCTGAGGAAGATCAACAGGCAGAACCATAAATGTGAATTGGTGGCTCAGCTGGACCGCTGTCTCCTGGAATCAGAGAGTTCTAAAGGGTTGCAAGACATGGCTGGGTACAAATGAGTTCAGTTTAACGAGACTGCCATGAGGCTAGGCTGAACTTTTCCTTTGGATTGAGTACTTGCAACGTGAAATACACCTTTTTCAGCACAGGAGAGCAATCGTCCGTACCACCTTTCTTTAATTGCTCATCTATTCTTGTAAGCAGGTAGGTGTGACAGCCTCCTCTTGTAATGCAGAAATGTCACAGTTTACATTATATTTTGCTCACACATGGAACAAGGTTCAATAATTCATAAAGGGCAGAACCACAAGCCAAGCTGAGAAGGCTTTCTAAACATTGTGACTCAAGAATACCTCCTTCCATGTTTATTCAGGGTGCTCCACTTAACTGTCAGATGTGAACGGTTTTCCACTCCTTCATCTACTCCCTTCCTTCAAGCACAGAAAAAGGTGCTCAGGAAATCTAGAATGTATCAGAAAGCAGGCTCCAAAAAACTGGGAAAAAAATCAACAAGGACAATTTATCCTAGCAGTCTAAGAGGAGGCAGAAGCCATGTGTGAAGGTTTCAACTCACACCAAGTACAAGGGCCTTCAGATAAGAATTAAAAGGCTTTCCAGATTTTATATTAAAATGTTAAGGGAGATTGAATCCTGTCTATAAATGAAATTGTGTCACACATGAGACATAGCATAATATGACTCCAATTAAGATGGAACAGAAAAAAATTGTCATATCAGATCTGAGGCTTTTCCCCAATAACAGTTTTCCAATCCAATGGTGCTTTAATCTTCACAAACACAAGTCTGACTATTATATTATGATAATATAATGTTTAATAATATAACCTTAGCCTAACTATCATTCTGAATCTTATTTTCTGGACTTTTGGTTCAACAGGGACGTGGCCAAAAGTGCTTCCATAGTTGTGGAAATGATACATCTGGGAGTCGAATAAATCAAAGGTTTGTGGGTTGCTTCCTCACTCCTGCTGCTAATTCCCTTCCCTCCAAAAATGCTTTTAAAATGCATGAGTCTATGCTGTACCACACTGGACTCTTCTTCCTTCTTGCTGGCTGACTACAATGATAAGGCAGGAAGTAATTCTGAAATCTTGTGGGTGCACTGATAAAAGAAAGACAAAGGCTTTGCTTCCTAGAGGGCTTGCACCTCCAAAACTGGGAGGAAGAAAGGAAGAAAGAGACAGCCTTCAAAGGCATTTGTGGGTGAGGCAGCTGATTCAATCCTGATCCTTCAGAAAGAGATGGGCTTCGAGAATGCCGCTGAGGCTGCACACTACAGCTCAAACCAATTTTTCCCAAGACGAGGAAGCAGAGAGTAACTTGCTAGAGAGAAGCTAAAGGAAAATTTCATTTCATTCTGGCAGAACCATGTGGTGAATTTAATATTTGTTTATACATCTGCCTGGAATTTAGCTGTGGTGGTGGGAGCCAATTAAAACCTGTCTGAATTGGTATAATATTAATAATTTAATATTTAATTATTCTGCTTGGGAAATGTGCCTGAAAGAATTTAATGCTTCATTGCACCTCTGCTTCTCACAAGGCCTTGGCTTCATTTCCTCCAATGTGCTTTCTGCCCCACCCATTCAAAGACCATAAGGCACCACTAGATGCAGCTTTCACTCTCGCATTTATCTTGCATCCTATGGATGAGCTTAAATGAAATATAATATAAATACTGTGGTCTATCTGTACACATCTACTAATTCCTGTGTATATAATGTTGAGCCCAGCAAGTTTCATCCTGACCATCTTTAGTACAGACTTAACCATCTAATTTTCTTTTGCATTTTCAAACATGCCCCTTTTCAGCTGATATGAATGTGTCTCTGTGTGCACAGAACTAGAGAAAATGATGAGCATTATAACACACACCAAGTTCATATTAATGAGTATAAAGAATATTTATTTCCTCCCTGAGTTATCTGGATTTAATTTAATAAAGATTTAATCTTTATTAGCTAGAGTTTGCTGATTTATATTCAGTGTTTGCATATGTGATCTCTGCTTAATTCTTCTGTTTCAAAATTCTCATCACAGATTAGTATAATGCTCAAAAATGTATCTGTGTGGAGGCAGACAGAACTTGCTAAAAGAATTCAGCAGTAAAAGCTCTCATGGTCTAACAAGTCTGGGACAAGTTTTCAAGCAAGCAGACAATTTTCTGTAATAAAAACCTGCCACAAAAATAATATCATTTGAAAAACATATTGTCTCAGTCTCTGTAATTTCAGTTTGGGTATCATTGCAATACCTGGTATTAGAACTGTAAAGTGTAGCATAGAATTTTGAAAGTGAAAGGAAACATCATCTTTTTCCTTTTTAATCATGTTTTTGGTTTGAAGAAACGAAGCTACAAGAGTAGCAACTGATGCACTATGTCAAGGCAACCTGATGCAGCATCAAGTGACCGTAATCAGTAAAATGTTACTTCACAGACACATCAAATGAAGGTGTAGGATGTGATTTAAATGTGATGGAAATGCAATGAAATGCAGTCCCTCCATATACTAAAAGGATATAACCTTCCTGATGTGCTTGACTTTGACAGCAAAGTAGACATCATGAGCATTAGATAAAAATAAAAGATTGTATTATATAACACCCCCCCACCCACACGGTTTTTGTGATGGGGCATGTGGAATCAACCACCCAAGAGACAGCTTGAGTGGTAGGGGGAAAGAAGAGGTTGGGGTGAAACTTCATTTCAGTAATGCAGTCACTATTTTTATTTTAGGTATGAGCCAAAGAAAAACCTTCTAGTACATGGCTCACGTGATCTGCTTTGCTTATTTGCTAAAACCCCAAGTTCCATCAGTAGGACCAAATAAAAAATAGCAGCCAGGACATACATTTAGAAATGGTCAGCCTATGAACTTGTTTCCAGTTCCCAAGTTGAACTCATCTTTTAATATCTGCATCCCCATCCTCTTTTTCAAACTAAGCTTTCTTCAGTTCAGTAGCAGTTCAGTATATTGTCTCTCTCTCCCTCTCCCCCTCATTCTCTCTCTAGATTTAGATATAGATGGCATAGGCATGGACATAGATATAAATTATTCATTTGGTATGGCCCATGCTTCTACCAAGAAAAAATAGGAGTCAAAGTAGCTTACAATCACAAATAAAGCTTGATTAAAATAATAAAACAAATGCATTAAAACACAATGAAGAACATAAACCAGAACAAAATAAAAACAGGATCCAAAACAACACACCCACTTAAGAAAGGATCCTGTGCAATATTAAGGGGAAACAAAGCCAAGCCAAGCCCACATACTATAAGGAGAGAAGAGCTATGTTGGATAAGACCAAGAGTCCATCAAGCCCAGCATTATGTTCATCCAGTGGCCAACGAAATGTCTGTGGAAAGCCCCAAAGTAGCATATACAGGAAGAGGGACTTCATCCCATGAAACTGTTAATAATGAATGTGTTTACGGGAGAGAAAAAAAATGGCTGGACATTTTACTTTTTTCTGACCTGTAAAAGGGCAGTCTTTTCTCATTATGTCCTGAAGTGGCTGGACTACTGAGTTCAGGTAGTCTTTGCTCATATATGTCACATTGCATGTATTTAATCCGTGTTCTGATAATCTAGCCTTGGCTTCTGCAATGTGTTTTGTGAGGGTCCCCCTTTGAAAGTTGTCCAGAAGGTGCAAGGTCTAGCTGGCAGACTGCTACTTGGGACTGGTCATTGGGAGCATGCCCCACACTGAAAGAATTTCATTGGTTCCAGTCCATTTCTGAGCATGATTCACCATGTAGATAATCACTATTCCAGATGGCATGGAGATACCCCATGGATAGAAAAGATTCTCCACCACAGACATCCACTTTCCATGTGCTTAGTGTGATGATGTTCATCCATCGTTTTCGATGAGGACCTTGACATCTAATGGGTTGTGAGTTGTCCACGGTGTGTCTGCAGGTGGCTGATAAGGCTGATACAGGCACAGAGTGTTCTGCCACATGTCAGGCCGACATGTGGGCACCACTGTTGCATCGTTTGCAAATCTGGCTTTATGGAGTGCCCACTTCTCTTGTGCTATTGTTGTCCTTCTTGCTTCAGAAGTTTGGCAGCCTTGGTGGAACAGCGTGCACCATGTCAATCGGTCTTGTGCCAGGGTCTCCCAGGAGGTGGTGTCAATAACCAGGGACTTGAGAGAGGCTTTCAGCATGTCTTTGTATCGCTTCTTTTGTCCCCTGTGCGATCACTTTCCTTGAGACAGCTCACCATAGAAGAGCTGTTTGGGGATGCAGTGGTCTGGCATCCTTGCAACATGGCCTGCCCAGCGTGTCTGGGCTTTCATCAGCAGGGTGGAAACTGACGGCAGGCCTGCTCTGGAGAGGACCTCTGTGTCTGGCACCTTAACCTGCCACCGGATCCTCAAAAGTCTGCAGAGGCAAGTCATGTGGAAGTGGTTCAGTTGCCTAGTGTGCCTCCTGTATACTGTCCAAGTCTCACTGGCATACATCAGGGTAGTTAGCACTACTGCTCGGTAGACTTTAAGTTTTGTAGCAAGGCTTATTTCACAGCAGTCCCACACTTTGGTCTGCAGTCTGCTGAATGCAGAGCTTGCCTTGGCAATTCTGCAGTTGACCTCGATGTCAATTGTCACTGCGTGGGAAAGGGTGCTGCCGAGGTATATAAATTGGTCCACTGCTTGCAGCTTTTATCCCTCCACTGTGATGGTGGGCTCTTGGTATTGGGCTTTCAGAGCTGGCTGATGCATCACTTTGGTTTTCTCTGTATTGATGAGGAGGCCGAAGTTGTCACATGCTACCGCAAATTTGTCCATGCTGGCTTGCATTTCCTGCTCTGATCCAGCATTCAGGGCACAGTCATCAGCAAAAAGGAGGTCTCATAGCACAGTCTCCTTTATCTTGGTGACAGCCTGGAGTCTTCACAGGTTGAATAGTTTCCCATTGGTCCTGTATTTCAGGCTGACTCCCAAGGAGTTGTTCTGAAAGGCGTCTGTCAGCATGGCTGAAAACATTATGCTGAACAGGGTCAGTGCCAGCACACACCCTTGCTTGATGCCATTTGTGACGGGAAAGGCCTCTGAAGCTTCTCCGTTGTCCAACACACGAGCTGTCATGCCATCGTGGAACTGACATACCATCAGGATGAATCTGTCAGGGCATCCAAACTTCAACATGATGCGCACAGATCTTCGCAACTCACAGTGTCAAAAGCCTTGGTGAGGTCCACAAAGATGGTGTACAGTTCACGATTCTGCTCTTGACTCTTCTCTTGGAGCTGTCGGGCTGTGAAGATCATGTCCACAGTGCCATGCTCTTTGCAGAAGCCACACTGTTTCTTGGGTAGTAGACCCTGTTCCAGGTGGTCAGTCAGGCGATTCAGCAACACACGTGCAAGGATCTTGCCTGTGATGGAGAGCAGTGATATTCCTCTATGATTACCACAGTCTTGTCGATTTTCTTTCCTCTTTTAGAGGTGTACGATGGACGCGTCTTTCAGTTCCTGAGGAATGGATCCTTGATTCCAGAAGGACTGGAACAGCAGAGTGAGTTTGTCGACAAGCACTGCAACACCTTCCTTATAGACTTCCACTGGGATCGCATCAGATCCTGGGGCCTTGCCTCTGGACAGCTGGCTGATGGCCTGTAGGGTTTCAGGCTTTGATAGTGGGGCATCCAGGCTGTGGTTGATATCCACCTGGGGCATTCTGTCAATCTCCTCGTTATTGATGGAGGATGGGCGGTTCAGTACTGATTGGAAGTGCTCAGCCCAACACTGTAGAATCAGAGTCTTCTCAGTAATGGGAGTTGCACCATCTGAGTCCAGTAGAGGGGAGCTCCCTGAAGGCTGAGGTCCGTACAAAGATCTGAGGGCTTCGTAGAACTGTTTGGCATAACTTTATCAGCAAACTTCTGGATTTCATCTGCTTTGGCACTCAACCAGGAGTCCTGCATCTTGTGAAACTTGCTCTGTACAGTCCTGCGAGCATTGTTGAAGGCATTTTTCTTAGCTGTTGACAATGGGTCGTTCTGATGAGCACAGTGAATGAGGTGCTTTTCAGCAAGTAAGGCCTTGATCTCTTCATCGTTTTCATCAAACCAGTCCTGCTGTTTCCTGTGTGAGGGTCCAAGAACCTTTAGTGCAGAAGAGTGCACAGTATCCCAGAAGCGTTTCCAGTCCTTTTCAGCATTTTCCTCTAATTGCAGCTCTGAGAGTTGGTTGTCAAGATCTTCTGCTAGTGAAGCTGTTGGGGTGGGGCTCCTCAGTTTACTGACGTTGATCTTTTTCGTCACAGCTTCATTTCCCTGCGGACGTCTCTTAGGCTTGATGTGAAGGCTTAATTTGGAGATGATGAGTCTGTGGTCAGTCCAACAGTCAGCATTCGGCATGGCCTTGGTCACCCTTACATGCTGTCGGTCTTTCCTCCGCACGATGACATAATCAATGAGATGCCAGTGCTTGGAGTGTGGGTGCATCCAGGATGCCTTTTTGCGAGTGGGCAGATGGAAGAGGGTATTAGTGATGATCAGATCATGAGCCGCACATGTCTTCAGTTGTAGTAGCCCATTGCTGTTACATTTGCCAATTCCATTTTTTCCAATGACGCCATCCCAGGCAGAGCGATCGGATCCTACTCTCGCGTTGAAATCGCCAAGTAGAATCAGCCTGTAGGTGCACTTCATGGATGAGAGTAGGGCATTGAGATCTTCATAAAACTTGTCCTTTACTTCATCCAGATTCGTCATTGTGGGTGTGTAGGCACTGATCAGTGTGGCTTGCTTTCCTCTTGGTAGTGGGAGATGCAGTCTCATGAGTCGGTCATTCACGCCCTTGGGATGGCTGGCAAGTGTGCGGACAAGATGATTCTTAACTGCAAAGCCAACTCCAGATTCGCGATGTTCATCACTGCTACGTCCACAGCAGAAGAATGTGTAACCGCCTCCTGTTTCTGTGAGCTGACCTTCGTTGGCTAGGCGAGTTTCACACAGGGCTGCTATATCAATGTTAAATCTTGTGAGCTCTCTGGCGATCAGGGCTGTTCTTCTTTCTGGTCGATCTGCTGAGGGTTGTCTTGAAGCATGCGTACAATCCACGTGCCAATAGTCAGTGGTGTTACCTTGCGTTTGCATTTTGTTTGCAGTTTTGTTGTTCGACCGCATAAGATGGGATTCTCTCCAGCCATGGTAAGCTGGACAGGGTTCTGTGAAGCAACAATGTTTAGGGCACCTTTTCTAGCCCCTTCCTCTTGCTATGGAGGTGAGCAGTGTGGTCTAAAGAGGGCTGCTCAGTCACTCAGGTAGACGCCAAATTCAGCTGTTGCTTTGGTCAGCAAGAAGAAGACCATTAGACCTGAGCCGCCTGTGTGCAGGTCTGCGGCTACAGCTCCCAGTGTATCCACACCTGGTGCTTCGTCACTCGCCCATCGCCACAGGACTTTGAGGTTGAACTGAGGATGTCAAGACTTGCACATGGATTGGATTAAAGTGAGGGAGAGGTGCGCATAATCAGCCTCACTCTCTCTTCCCAGAATCCATCTTGCTGCAGTGACAGGACAAGAGTCGAGACGGTTGGAGATGGGCTGGGCGCAGTGGTTGACCAGGGCATCTACGTGTCTTGCCATGCTGTTAGAGTACCACAGCACTTGCAGAAACTGCCTTCATGACCGTTGGTCCTATTCTAATTGGTCTCATCCGCTCAATCCGCTGGAGTCTGTCTTCACATGCTTGGGACAGACAAATCCCTATCTCACCAAAGGTCTTGACCCAACTGGCCAGCCTGTCGAAGCTGTTGCCCGGGGTGTGGCCGCTGTGCATGCTGCAGCTACTGGGAGCCACAGGAGAGAGCTGGGTGACACATGGGGACTAATGGTGGATGAGCTGCCCTAAGAGGACACAACATGACCCTACACCAGAGGTGCTTCCCCTCCCCGAGTGAGAGCAATGCAGGAGAGGGCTGGGAAAGGACTATTTCCCTTCCTCACATATTTAAGCAATATACTTCAAGGATACCCAAAGAGGGGTTATATGGGCATTTTTCAGATGCCACTTTACCTTTGAAATACTTGGAAATTCCAGTCAGATCTTAGTTCCATACATTTTTAGAATATACACATGCGTTTTGACTTTTGGGATTGTTAGCTAAATGCAAAATGTCTAAGAGTAAATCTTTATCTTTGCTTTAGATATTTTTTTCCCTTGGGGTTGATTAAAAGCAATCAATCATATTAATGAACATATTTACTTTTTGAGTATATGATAGCTTTCTTAATCAGGTGCTACAGGTGATACACAAAATAAAACTTTGTCTGCTTATGCTTTTTTAGGGGACATTACTTCTCTATACTACATTTGTATAAAAGTGATACTTTTCAGCACCCCTTGTAATGTGCATTAGCAACCTTGAAATGGCATGTATACCTTTCCATAAGACAGTCATTATGTCAAAGCGTGAACAGATAAAGATTCCTTCCACAATCTGGAGCAAGCAACTATCTGCAAATAAAAGCATCACCTTAAAAGAATTCAAACCATCTATTAATGTGCAATGGGTGAAAGAAATAGTTGACGGGTGTTTGATCAGTATGCATATACTCAGTTTCTTTGTGCAAAGTCAATTAAAGAACACCATAACCTCAACTGACCTAACATTGGTTTTAATTGGAATGCAGTTTCAGCTGCACAAAAAGAATTCCGCTAATAGAATTAGCACAAATGTTCAGCATTTTCATTTTTGACAATGAGCTAAGATGTACACATGAGAGAAAGGGAACTGTGGAATGTTGTGTTAATTATATTGCTATAATGCAGAAGAAGGAAGTAGAATAGCAACAGCTTAGTTTCACAGATAAAGCTGTTCAGTGTTGGATTGTTTCTGTATACAACAGAAACATTATGTTTCTTCTTCTTACTGAGTGCTCTGTCTTTCTCTATCCACCCATCCTTTCCACAACTTCTCCTATTATTGTCAGACAAACTGTTCCCCAACACATAACAGACACTAACGACAATACAGAAATGTACATTGTGAGAAATAACCCAGTCCAAAAGATGGTAACAAGGAGGCCAGCAGAAATATGTTGGAATATTAAAATTAGGAAGCCATATTCATTGTGTCTTCCCTCTGCAACTATCCAAGGATAAAATAAAGTTTTAAATGGAAACTGGAAAATCTTCCTTTGAGATTTTTGTTTGAATTAAAAGCATTAAAGTCACATTGCCAACATTTTTATTTTTTATTTTTAGTTGAAATGAAAGTTTAAGTGCAGTTGAATTATAGAGCTACTTTATAGCCTGAAGTGCTAGATCGTGCCTAATCTTGGAAGCTAAGCAGGGTTGGGTCTGGTTGAAAACTAGATGGGAGAACTTAGGCTTTAGCTTATCCCTGAAACATACGCTGTTCCCTGCAACCACACCAACACTCATGCAAGCTGCAATAGAGGGAATGTGATATTATATATTAAGGCCAGTTGCCCCAAAAGTAAAGGGTAGGCTTAGTTTTTCCTAGTTTCAGGCCAAATTATTTTGAGGAGTGGGGAAGGTAACTGAGACATGATAAAGAGTGAAACTCACCACTGACAGCAGAGATCTTCTGTCAAGGTTTTCAGCTGATGGCCCTCAATTTGCATCACGGCCTTAGGGTGATGCAATGGGCTTAGATGCTTTGTGGAAGGGGACACAGTGGTGGCCAGTAAAGGTGCTTCTGCAATGAAACAAAGATTACAGTGGTTGTGGATCTCTCTTTTACCTTGCCATCATCATTTCTCTTCCCTTCTCAGTTCCAGAGCCAAATTTGAATTAAAAATACAAAGTGAAAATGTGGCTCAGTGCCTGTTTTAACTATTTTTAAAGCCAAATGTGGAAGGAATGGACAGAACACGCAGACTGGTCTCCAACGAACCCATAGAATGCTGCATTTTACTGTAATGTCCCACTGAGCCCAGTATTATAGATCCTGGAGCCTGGAAGTGGATCTCAGGATTTTGGACTGGAATCTTTCCAAACCTGATCTAAACTGAGGACCTTCTGTATGCAAAGCAGGAGCTCAACCACTGTCCTACAGATCTACCATGTATGTGCACACACATACACGTATCAGAGAAGCTCAGTGTAAAATTAGGGGTATGCAGACTTCGTATAATCCTTTTCCATCTTCATTTTGTGAATTTTCTGGTGCCTCTTGCACCACCATTGATATAATCAGAATCTGAGCAAATGCATTCATACACACTTGTGCACATCTACACTTCTGAAAATGTGCTAATGCCCTGAAAATACACAAACCACCCGTGTGTTTTTTGATACTTTAGTTTATAAGCGAAATATGCACTTTTGGTTGGTGGTTTTAAATTTATTATAGGTCTGTATGACTAAATATTCATAAAATTATGGAAAACAAAAATATTGATCCGCAAGTCAATGGAATCCACATGATTGGAAAAGCCAGTCTGCTACAAAATCCATAGGTTAGTGTCAAAGAACTTTGAACTCAATTCTAAGATCCCTAACTAAACTTAAACGTAATTATTTGAACATCTGTGGAGATCCCTCTGTGTGTTCACATGGGACTCACACATGGTTTGAAGAGTGGAGAAGCTACAAACATTCGTTATCTATGAATAATAAAGGGCTGACCCCTCTCATGAAGATAGAAATCAGTGCTAACCAGGAAAAACATTAATCCTTTAATATCCTGAAATTAATATTTATTTAGACTGCATTTTTCAGTATTTCCCTCCTTATTTTTAATGATGCTCATTCTTATATTTTTAAACTGTGAGATCCATACATACCGCCAGTAATATGGGCTTGCACCAACTGTGTAATTATTATATCACTAATTGAATAGAATGAGCATCAATGTTAAACCCCATACTTGCAAACTCCTGTGTACTTATTCTCTATAATGAGCAAGGGCATTTGCTTCACTGGGAGCTACTGTCAATGTGTAAAATATGCACATAAATTTTGTAGGTTGGAGCAATCTAGTTGTGTTCATTTATCAGTTAATTAAATAACAACCATTTGAAACAGCATGTGGCAATAGTAAGCAGAGAAATTAAGGGCACTGTTAAATATCTGACTCTTTAAGTTACTGTGCACGCAGTTTGAGTGAAATCAGCATTCTGGATCAGTAGGTATTAGTCACCTGCTGTGAAGTAAGGGCGATAATTCTAAGCTTCTACTTGAAATGCTTGGCGATGGATCCACATGTCAAGGTTTAATTTTGTGTCAAGGGCATGAAATTCAGAGCCACTGCTAAGCAAAGACGTTTTAAATAGATTACATTCTAAATAAGTAGATGGGAAATAGGATGTGTATTGAGTTAGAACTATCCACAACTGAGATGTTTTTCCAAAAAATAATTGTGTTCTCCTCTGTCCCACAAAGAGAACCACTACTTTTCAAACAATAACAATCCAGATTCTGTGCTGAGAGAATTCAGTTCATGATCCCACATGTGAAGTCGCATTAAATATATATAATGCCATCTTTATAATGACTTCCATTTAGACAAAACTCCCTGCTGTGCAAATGCTTTAGATACCTCCAGGCCTTTCAGATTATGGCCTTGATGCTATTTATATGGCTTATTTCCATTGTCAAAAAGGAGAATCTACAGCCAACATGAAGTTTGAAAAATAAATGTTTTACCTGATATATATTTGAGGTGAATAATCATGGCAAAGTTTCCTTGTTATCAGTAAGTGACATGATAATATTATGATATGAATGTAGTAAAATACTGATAACCACAATGTGAAAAATCCCATAATCCTAGGAAGCTGACTATTTGTCTGCTGTACCCAATATTATCTCCTGTCAGAGGTTTTCTATGTTCACAGCCAGAAGTTTTGCATTTCAACTGCTATGTGATTGTTTTTAGACAGAGATTCCAGGGACTGAATCTTTTATATGTAAAGCATGCAATTTAACACTGAGTCATATACACCCAAGAATATGCTTACACAAAGTTAATGATCATCATGAGGAATTTCAAGTGTGTGATGCACTTGCAAGGGCATTTAATATATGAGTATTTATCACTGAGTCACAACCAACAAAGTGGCAACCAACCAAATAATTGACATGTAGATCCAAAGTGAGCCACCAGAAAGTATGATTCACACAACCATTTCTCTCATGCATCCATCACTGGGTTATGTGGGATGATGATGATAATAGCTTAGCCACAGTGATCAATATTCTGATCAAAGAAGCACCTGTACAGAAAACACTTTTCATGGACATTTCTCCACTTTTGTGGCTCCAAAAAGGTCACCAAAAGCAACATAGTCATTGACTTTCTTAAAATGTAAGATTTCTGTCAAAAGTTCAAAAGAGTACAGTGAAATTCTATCTTTAGTTCTTTGGATATTAACCCTTTTGCAATGGTGACATATTTTTGTACCTGACCATTAGTTTCTATGAGGATGGCCAGATACAAAATGGGACATCTGGTTGATGGGATTCTGACATAATAATGTAGATGTTGGTTATGTAAGAGTTGAGAAAACATAGTCACAGATAAACAAGATATGACTTTGAAATAACTTTTATCCATAAACAGAAAGATTGGTATCCAGACACATATCATTAATGCAGGACTTCACTTTTATTATCATAGTAGTATTGAAGATAGAGGAAGTGGAAATAATTTGCTGTGTATTGTGTGCCTTTTGATATCAAAGTAAGTTTGCATGTCTTTATAGATAAGGTAATCTGGCAGGGCAAAGATAAGGTCTGACAATCTGAATTCAAATGAGTAGACTTGATCTGCAAATATTAACACTAGAAATTTGCCGAAGCAATGTTTTTAAGACAAGGGTTCCTGCCTGAATTTATGCCCACTCTCCAAACAGCTACCATGTTGTTAATACTATCTTAAAAGGATATGAGCTTTTGAAACACACCAAATCAGTTAATTTAGACACTTCAGTATGCTTGCAGAGGCCTCTAAAGCAGGGATGCCTCATCTGTCCACTGTTGGAGATTGTTCCCAAACCTCAATCGATTCCAATTATATCCAAGGGCATCTTCTGATGCCGACATGAATCATTAGTCCCTGCTCATTCAGATGTCCACATGAGCATTACGGACCAGGTATGTGCATTAAGGCCCATTCAGTTTTGGCCATGAATTTTATAACTTTGAAAATTTTAATGCACATAAAGCTAGTATCTGACATATGTTCAAGTGCCCATCTGTGATCAGGGAATGGTACCTTGATGTGATTATATTCATTTCAGAGAAAGCACAAAGTACAAAGAGAGCCAGTATTGTGTAGTGGTTAAAATGCAGGACTGAGACACAGGAGATCTGGATTCTAGTCCCCACTTGGCCATGGAGCCAACTGGGTGACACAGGGCCAGTCACCCTGCCTCACAGGGTTGTTGTTGTGGAGATAAGATTGACGGCAGGAAGAAGTGAATGATGTAAGCTGCTGTGAGTTTGTTATAAGGAAAAATGGGATATAAATCTAATAAATAATTAAATCTATTCACAAAAGTGCATATAACCTAAGAAAAATATCAAACAGTTTTTCGGAGGTAGGCATATGCTAATTTTCACAAATTGGCTTAAAAAACCAGATCTTAGGAATGAACTAAGAATTTCAGACAGCCCTAGGGACAACCATCCTTTTGCCTTAGTCAACTTAGGATCCCATAAGGCATTTGCCACCAGTTCTTCATAGTGCTTGGCAGATGAGCTGTTGCATGCAAACTCCAGTTTCTTTCTGGAGCATCTAAATCATTCTCTCCCCTTCCCTTTATTAAAAAGGGGGACTGCTTGGACCACATCGTAAGTATAATCTTTTCCTGCCAGCCCTCAACCCATGCCTACCTATAGTCCTCAAAAATCCTTCCACATTCACCCGGGAATTAAACTCTGACAAAGAGGTGGTGGGGCAGATAATGAGCAGCCCTGAGAGATTTTAATTCTACTCAATTTTGAAGAAATGAAACTTTGTTTTAATATTGTATAACTCCATTGAAAGCAGGTGATTGATTATTTTTTTCCACATCAACATGCTGAGGCTCCTTTTCTCCCTGTAGTTATCACATGAATATCAGCCTTGGCAAATGTCTTGCTTGGACAGAACAATCTATTTTTATGGTGATAGCTATCACATTGTTCATGCCCAGCATTTTAACACCCAAAGTCTATTTTGTGGATTATGCTTTGACAAAGGAGAACTACAATTCTGGTAAGTCCTAATGCCCTGTGAACGGAAAACAAAAATCACATGTGTATCTATATATGTATGTATTGTAATAGTTGCCTTATACTGAACTAGATGTACGTATCTAGATACAGGTATACTATATATACCTTTGCTCTGTCTTATTTATTTATGTTATCACCACCCTGAGACACTGTAAAGGATGGAATACAAAAAAAATTCAACTAAACAAACAAATAATATCTCAGCCTTTTCCACTCAGACTGGCAGCAGTTCTCTAGGTGTGCAGTCAAGGATCATTCCTAGCTGTACAAGGAGATGGCAAGGCCAAGACCTGTGACCTTTGGTATATAATTTTTGTATATTATATTTTTTCCACTGATCTATGGACTTCCTAGAAGTCCATAAGGGGTGGTAAATATCCCTGAAAAGGTTCCAGTAGAAATACAAGAGGGGCCTGGTGCCTCCTCCTTTGGCATACCTTCCAAAGGGGAGTTGATGATTACAGATGAGGGACACAACCTGGTCAGGATCTAATTTCTTCCAGGTTCCCTTCCATCTCTCTCCCAGAATCCCTCCTTTTTTCAGATTAGTTGATAGATGGCCAATGTTTGGTAGAGGGAGGGTTTCTGATCCACCACAGATAACAAGTTTGCTGGTAAATAATCTCCTTTCTTTATCAATTGCTTAAAAGCATGATACATGTTCTCTGTACAATGTTTGCCTCTTGGAGCACTTGTTTTTAACTGATTTTTTTTTCCACCTGGGAAACTTCAAGAACTATTTTGATGAGGATACACAGCTGAGAGGTGTCAGTCATGCCTATTGATTCACCAAGCTGAAGGAAAAAGGATACACTCATCAATGTCATATCAGGACTCATTATGGCTTATATGCAGCACAGGTCATTTCTTAGTGGTGGCTGAACACTGTGAAAAGCTGATTGTCCATTTTGTTTCTTAAATGGGCAAATAATAAATCAGCTGCCTCAGAAATGTTCCATGCATTTTCTCTGTATTCTTAGATGGCTTTTTATATTTGCCTCATAGGTGACTTACCCAAAAGGAAGCCAAAGTCATTCACTTTGTTTCTCTCAGTTTTATTGAAAATTATTGGTAGTAACTTCAGCTCTTTTATGTAGTTCTGGATATTTATCAACATATTTTGACCTGTTTTGAGATGCCTCTTATAGGAATGGCTGAGAATTTTGTTTCAGTCCATTTTGAATAAGTATTTACGTTTAAATCAAACATTTCTTAATATTTGGGAAGGGAAAAACTTGAGATTTAAAAAGCAGAAACAAGCATGACAGAACCCAAAGCTTCCTTCATCAATCCATACATTGTCACCCCATTATTTTTGTGAAAAGCTACACTGGAATGACAGATTATGCAAAAGAGTTTGATACCACCATTGTGGGAAGATTGCTCATCCCAGTCATTGTGAAAGCATTGTGTCTTCTATATTTTTATGCAAGAAGCTTAGTAAGAATTACAGGGAATAAGAGCAAAACCAAATGTTTAGGTAGGCATGCATCCTACAGCCATGTGTGGCTATTTTCCTTATTCTTGAGTAAGTGTGCATAGCCCTGATGTATAATCACAAGGTAGGCATGTCATGAGCACAGCCAGCTGGAGCCAGGGGTCAGACTAGATGGTCTGGGAGACCCCTTCTGACTCACCCTGTTTCTGTTTCTATGTTTTCTGTTTCTATATCAGTACCATGGCACTCTGGGAGGGTTATTAAACACCCCACAACTCATTTTTGTCCCCAGATTCTACCTCTGCAAGATTCTACTGATTCCAATCTGATTTAGGTCCATGTGTGTTTACTCTGGTGTAAGTAAAACAGAAGTATGTAAAACAGTTGCACTATGCATGCTTAGCATTTAATTTGGCCCTATGTGACTAACTAGATAACAGCTGTTTCTTATTTATATTTAAATAACAACAACAACACCAGCTGAATTCTTAGATACCAACTACCTTTACCTTTCTTGTAAAGCTGAAAGAAAATTGCTATGAGTTCTTTTGCCTGTGCTGGGGCATGACAAGGCAGCAACATCATGGAAGTGTTGTCCACCACCACCAAATGCCCTGGATCTACCATTATCCTGAGACATTCCCAGGGTAAAATAGTGCCTACCCCCCAAAAAAAGGGAAAAAAGGAAGACCTCACTGGAAACCATTATTGTGTTTAGGGGGCTTTGAAAGGGAGAAGCAGTATTTACACATCTCAAGTGTTACTACCACTTCTGCTTTATTCATGCATAAAACACCAGTTTTATGCATTGCCTGGTGACCTATCAGAAATCAGTTCAAGGTCATCTACAAGCACCGTTCTGCATTCATCTGTGCATATCAAAACTTGTGATGTGATTCATGAAACAAAACAAAAAAGTGGACTGTTGAGAAATGAACATGAAATAATCTACACTTTTGAAAAATGCACACATTGATGGGGTTGGAAATGCACATGATAGACATGTCATGAGTAGAGCTGGCTGGAGCCAGGGATCAGACTAGATGGCCTGGGAGGCCCCTTCTGACTCTTTCTGTTTCGACATTGCTATGATGGATTTATTTGAAAAATCCACACAAATTATGAACAAATTTGCATGGAAAAAGAAAAAAAAGTTGCCATCTGATATGCACTTGAGTCAGAATGAGCTTTGATGTGGTATTTAAAGAACCTTGATGAACTTGAGTTTTCTGATTCACACATCCCTAATTCTGCCAAAGACAAATTAAAGTGTCTACATCAAGACATAATAACAATGCAGACTATATTATAAAGGGAAGTGAAATATAATTGCTTAGGTGACTAATGTCTCCTATCAAAAGATTATTTGGCAAATCCCTTGCCTAGTTGAAATCTATTACATATGTACAATAGACTATTAAAATTTGAATACATACGTAGCCTAATCTATAAGCCGAACCCACAGCATTTGGGGTGGCATTGTCTATGCATCTGGTTACAATGTATGTACATAATGCTGTAATGTGATTTACCCCTTTAATGTAATGGCATCTAATGGGTATAATAAGCCCACACACCTCTGCTTCGAGGTTGTATGTGGAAATGCTAATCAATTTGAAGGAAATCAGAAAAATGACAAGCTCATAATGATCATTCTGAAAAGTTTAACGAAGTTTGTTTTCTGAGTGACCTCATTAGCTGTTTAAGAAATATCAAAATTACATGAGAAGCAGAAGAAAGAATGGCCATTGTTAAAAATTCTCTTTCATGTGCTAATGACCTCATTGAACAACTAGTATCATTTCTGATGAAAGAAACTTGACTATCCAAGTAAAAACAAAACCCATCCTCACTGGACTGGGTCAATGAAAGGGGAAAGATATTTAAAAACGTTTGTTGTTTTAATCTATGACCAAAAGATGGGCTACCTTCAGGCAGGCAAATGCATTCACTCTCTTTAATTTATATATCTCAAGACTCTCCAGGGAATAATGGCCATTTCTGTCTGTGTGCACAAAACATCCACAAAACATCAGTGCATCTGGATGAGTGCCTAAGCTCCAAAGCCACACATACTTTCCATTGCTGCTTATAGACACCACAATCAGTTTATAAACATCTCTGATTTTTGCATCTGATAGAAAGTTTCTCCCAGCCAAAATGTAACTGGACACGATGATCAAAATCTGGCACCTGACTCCACTTGCCACTTCTGAGGGAAGCACAGATGGTGGCAACAGGGAGAAGGACCTGTGCAATGGTGGAATTGTACTTATGGAATAAGCACCCAACTGAGGCCCACCTGGCACCAACTTTAATATATTTTAGTGCCAAGTTAAGATGATCCTCTATCAGAGAAGAATTGTTTAATTAGTTTAATATTCTATTTGAGTTTATGTCAGGTGCTTAAAAAGGCTATTGTAACTTTTGAAATTTGTTTTATGCTTGTCTATTAAATTTTCCATTGTAATTTTATGGTGCTTTCATTGTGGCATGCATTTTATATTATATTTTTTGTGTTGTTGGACATCTCCCAAAGAGTTTCAGCTTTTGGGCAGTATATTGCTAAATTATGATAACAGTGATATCTATATGAGGCCATTGGGAATGGTCTTTAGGAGATTTGGGCCAATGTGTCATCTGTACACATTAATGACAATTATCTATATTTCTCTGTAAGATCTGACTCAGAAGCGGTTGTGCATGTTTGGACCAATGCTTGGTTGCAGTTATGTCTTGGATGAAAACTAATAAACTGAACCTAAATCCTACGTGCTGGCAGTTCCCAACTGAAATATCCATCTGTTCTGGATGCATTTCATACTCTCTGAGGAAGCAGGTACATAGTTTAGGGGTGCTCCTGGATCCAACTCTGTTACTGGAAGGCCAGGAGTTTGGAAGCATCAGTGGTTTGGAGTGTCCATTCCCAACTTAGGTTGGCATGCCCACTTTACATTTTCCTGAACAGGGATAACCAAGCCACAGTGATTCATGCATTGATAACCTCATGATTAGACTTCTCTAATGTGCTGTATGTGGTCCTGGTTCAGAGGCTACAGCCAGAGCAGAATGTAACCAGTAAGGGACTCACTGGGACACATACCTTTTGCTCACATTGAAAGAACTGGCTGCCTATTTGTTACAGAGTTGTGCTCAAAGTTACGTTTACTGTCATGCAAACCGCTATACAACTTGGGGTAGAATATCTAGCAGACCGCTAGATATTCCCTTATATGTACCCAACTCACCTTTAAAGTCATCAGAAAAGTCGTTTCTGGTCATTGTAAAGAATGTTGCCAGATAATATCACAATGGCAGGACAACTGTCCTTCATGTATTTTGGGAGGTACAAAATGTGGCATCTTTCCAATACCTCTAGCAAGGACTTCAACCAGGCTTTCCCTGGCTCATAATTAAGTCAATTGCACAGCTCCATTTTATTGCTCCTGTTTTGCTCTGTGTGCTTGTTGTACATTAAATAAATTTAAATTTTAAATAAGATTTTAATATTGATATGTAAACCACTTAGGGAGTTTATTAGCAGTATATAAATACTACAAAAATCATGTATATCATTGTGTTTACTTGAAAATGTGCTTGAAAAAGTCCAAAAAAATGTGCCATATTGGATTCCCCCCGCCCCATCTTTCTGGGGCATGGAGCCTTGGAGTGCTGCCCCAGATATCTGCCCTGAGTGTACTCCTCATTGGAAAACTGTAGCAAATCTCATTGGAATTTAACACAGAGTGGGGAAAATGTTCTACAGTAAATAACCAGGCTGTATGCAAAGGCTGATGGTCCAGACAGATTATCTCTTATTGAACAAGCGACTGTTTTATGATCAGGAGATTAGGTCATACTTAACAGAAAGGTGTTAAAAATAGTCATGAAGTTCCCATCTCAAATTCGAATAATTCCCTTATTGGCTACTGCCACAGCAAATCTATAACATAAATTGATGTTTTTGTGAGCCTATTTCAGCAAGACTTTTCACATCATTCTCACTCTCATCATCCTTCTATGGGGAAATTGTTATCTAGTTCAGGGAGAAATGTGTATTTGAAGACCAAAAACAAAGCTTGCCACTAGTGTCTATTATGCTTAAATTAGAGAATCGTTTAAAAATGGGTTGATTTCTTATGAAGCATTTTCACATTGTATGAAAATTGTTAATATGCATGAGTGAGTGAGTGAGTGAGTGAGTGAGTGAATGAATGAATGATGCAGTGCCTTAATGAGAAGCTTGCTATCATGGGAGCTCACAGAAGAAATGGATTATGATACCCTGTTTGCTACAATAGTGATGAAGCCTTTGGAGCATTCATAACATTCGGCTTTCTGTTGCTAGTGTGTTTGACTGAGTCCATATTTGTTTAGAGTGTGGAGAGAATAAGCTGAAAATGGAAGAACATGCAATGCTTGAACTTGTTCAAGTTCTTCAAGTCCTTCCTTAAAGTTTGCTTCACTTTCTTTGTGTTCTTGAGTGTCAGTGTCTTTTTCCATTCAGGGAAAAAAAAACCCCTTTCTGTTGGAAGAAAAAGCAGCATTCTAAGTGTGCATTTTTTCTTTATTGAGAAGACATATTTAAAAAATACACATTTTCCTACATATGGTAAGTATAAAAATATGAGTTTGGGGGCAATTCATTCATAGGCACACTTCCAAGGATGGGCAGAAGTTCATGTATGTGCAGAGATATTACCCTATTTTTCTTACAGAATGAAGGATGATTAAATCTGTCTGTTTTTGCACCATTCAATTTTTCCAACCTAGAATTCTGTATAGCCCAATTCTGCATCAATGTGCTAATTTATTTTTAAGACAAGTATAAACCTTAATCTACATTTCCTAATAACAACAATGTGTACAGACAATTTCCAAATAGATGCAATTTTGCATTCCCTTTTGCAAACTAAACAAATTTATTTCTGTACATCATTTCATCATTTTTGTGCATTCAGAAATGAATTATTATTGTTCCTTTCCTGATGTGTGTGTGTGTTTGTGTGTTGTTTTGTTTTTTGGAGAGGTGAGTTGTAATTCTCCAATCGGGAAAGTGTGGCCTTCAGCGTGCAACTATGTTCCAGTCTGCATGTTGTTTTGGCAGGAGCAAATTTAGTAAACTCACATGAACATTCAGGTGGAACAAATTTGTCACCTTTTATAAGACAGAAGCCATTCAGTCCTTGGAAAAAGGTCTTGAAAAAAGAAACAAAGTGGGGAGGTGACACAGAATACAATCTTATGGGTCAGAACCATTCCTTCCTCTCAAAGCAAAATCAACTGAGTTAAAGGATATTCATACATGCATGCAAATTGCTTAGTAAAATATTATATTTATTTGCCATATTTGTCACTATTTGTGACCTCGAAAAAGTGCTGAGTCAAAATGTTCACGCTCTCCACCCTACAGCTCTCAGAAGCATCCTTGTCATACTTTGGGAAACATTTGCTTCCTTTAAGTTAGCAATTCAGGCAATTTACAGGATGCTATCTACAGCATGGCCTCTGTACCACCCTCTTGATGAGGCACTTACCAAGAGTGAAGGAGGAATCACCTGTTGCATAAAAGCTATTTTAACATGAGGAACAACTTGGCCAGGACCTCTTCAGCCCCTCTCAGGCAGAAAACCATGCCCAAACTAAGACCTATAAGCACTTTGCCAAAGCAAAGGAGTTTTCATAGCCTTAAAAGAATAGCTTTGTCACTTAACTGACACTCATCCTCCCCACTCCTGCAACCAGGCTTTCATCTACCCAAATGGTCCTAGCCATAATCAGGGCTTACATATGTTTGACCCCATCACATCTCAGTAGCCCACAGAAAACATCTGGAAAAATGAAGCCTGCCTTTTGCCCTCACTTGCAATTGGGGTGGAGCTGGAGAAAATCTGCACACTTTTAAGTCAAGTAGGCTGTGAGCTTTGTCTTTGTTCATGCTTTTAAAATTAAATATTGCTATCAATATATACAAATATATTAGCATTAGGAACAGGAAGAAAATTTTTAAGTGTCTAAAATTCCACCAGTTGAGCAAGCACAATATGCAAGTAATTACATTACTGAAAAACTCAGGAGCACCACTTGATTTATTTGAGTTGGATGAATGATACCTTTGGATGCCTTCCCTAGTGACATAAGCCCTGTTTGGGCATTTAGCCCCCTTGACCACTGAATTGGTGAGGGAATCCACAATGATGTCAGGCATGCCAGTAAGCCTCCCGAATCAACACATAATTGCTTTTGGCATTGACTGGAGATCCCTTACATTTGCATCTGAAGCCCCATAATCTAGTGTGATGCAATTTGCCTTAGCAGAACTGTTGGATTTGCAGCTACAATCCTTTTTTCCATGTATTTGGGAATAAGCCTCATTTAACTCAATGGAACTTTATTTTGAGGAGGCCAAGTGCTGTGAGCACAGCCCCCCCCCCCCACTTTTCCCTGTCCAGTAGATGGAGGTGAAAGCCTTCTAGAATGCAGCCCTTATTGAGCTAATTCAAAATAATAAATAGCATCTATCAAAGGAGTGATCTCCTTGACTGGAGGAGTTAGCTCTTACCCATGTCAGGAATTGATTCCAAACTGCATCCCCTTCCTCCTTTTTCTTCCAAAAGATGCTGGGCCCACCCACAGGGACATTTGTGGCACTTGTGCACCAAATGGCAGGAACACCAGAGATTACTTAATTGGTCCACTCATTTGGCATGGTGATGAACCACTGGGTTGATAAACTCTCCCCTGCCCATCCTTGTTCTATGGTGTCTGCCCACCTCCCCCTGGCTAATCTTGCTCATTAACCTCGGCAATTTTATAATGCATTTGAACCCCACTTATTTTGCATCTAGCTCAATTTCAGTGTCTGAACTTTCTAGCTTAGAATACTGTATCTTGAAAAAAGTAGGTCCAATATCCACAAGATTGTGCTGTAAGTTATTGGGCCTATAGTTGTTCAATTGCATCCTGCATCCCTGTCTGTTGATGCACACTTGACTTTAGAAAAGTAGTTCATTAAAGTAGCTTACAATTAAAATCTACATCAAAGATATAGTATAATTTGTGATATGCTTGTTTGTGTATATCAGGTTCTTCCCTACAGAATAGGCAGAAGGAGATGCAGATGGATTCAGGGCTTATTGATGGTAAAGCTGCCAACACATTGAATCATTCTTTCTATTTACTGTTTAATGGATTTATACAAATTAATAAACAGTAACCAGCTTAATTAAAAAGTTTGTTCTTTCTTCCTTTCTTCCCGCACTAATTTGTGCAGTCCCTGCTATTTTTGACATTTCTGAAATTTTCTGAAAGCATTGTTTTATCAGAGGAAACTATTAGAGAGTATCCATCAAAAGCCATCAGAATTTTAACTATTGTTCAAAGCTTCCATATTAAAAATTGACATGCTTAAAGGTTAATTAATGGGGTAACTAGAATCTGATAGCTGATCATCACCTTAGGGAATAGTCATCTGGCAATATCTGAGGGACCATAGATTCCAAACTCAAAGATCAGATCTGTCAAAAGAGCTGGAAATTAGAGATCTGTTTCTCCTCCTTCACCTCCTCCCAGTTGACACTACATCAGCTGCTCTCTGATGTTGGAAAAGTGACCCCAAGGAGAAGCTAAAGGAGGTATATCAGGGAGCAAGGAAAGCAAGAGATTTGAAGTAGCCAGGAGGTCACTGAAACCAGTCTCTTTCTTCTTCTGAGACAGTCAGTAGTTGGCCAAAAGTGTTGTCTAATAAACATGCAGAGCAGGATGAGTGCAGAGGAGGTGGCTGCCGCTAGCACTCTTCACATTCTGTATTGGATAAGCATGAGGCTTCAAGTTCGGAGACAGGGTTATTCCTTTAACTGTACAAGCATCTGCCAAACTACATATGTTTGGATAAACTATCAGCCAAAACACATATTTTCTGTGTTTTTGTTCAAATGTTCTGCTAATGTATAAAATTAGCATTAGATTTATCATAATCCTTGCATCTATCTCAGGCATTTAAAAGTCAATTGGAATGTTTTATTTAATTGTTTTATTCTGTTTAACCAGATGTTTAGGATTTCAACTTCCATTAGTTCTAGCCAGCATGGCCAATGAATAGGAAGGCTCATTGCTGTAGTTTTTACCACCTGGAGGGGACCAAGTTGGGAAATGCTGCCCCAGGTGATCTGAGATCAAGCTGTTAATGACAATTAATAACTGAATACAACCTGGGAAGCTAGAGGCAACTGGTATCCTTCTCTGGGCAGTTTCTAGAGACTGGACACCTGGGAAAGGAAATGCCCTCAGGAAGGAAGGTTGTACAACTTGGCACACCATCGGTTCTCCACACAGCCAGTATAAGCAACACCTGAGCTTGCTGGCAGCAGCGGGGCCAGGGAAGGGGGATATAAGGAGGGGACCTGCTCCTATCTGAGACCTGCTTCCTCAGAAGAGTAGAGCTGGGGCAGACCCCTCCTGGTCACACACCTTGGCTTGGCTGAGGAAGCATGAGGCAGAGCAGTGGGCTGGAAGGTCCCAAACATTGGCTCATATATTTATATGAAGCAGTGCAAGTAAAATCACTAATACAACAAATAGTTTGCTTCCATGCTGTTCAATTTTTTCAGTGTTCTTTAAAGAAGATACCACAATCAAATATGTCTCAGTAACAATGAAAACATCTGTTTGATTCATGAATTTCAAATCTATAAATAATTTCCTGTGGAGAATGAACAATGAAAAGTTCTGCAGAAAGACAGGTCTAAAACCTCATTATCTCCATGGACAGAGTTCGAGTGGTAGATCACAGCCTATATATTTATTTTTGCTTCCTTACTTTCCTCTCCTAATGTTTGTTATGTTTTCAGAGAATCTGCTTGAATCTCAAAGCAATTTACACTGTTAATAAAAAAAGCTAAAACCCAATGAACATTTTATTATAATTTTCTCCCCAAGTCTTGTTCTTGTTATGAAGCAACAGAATGAATTCAAATGTTGATCTTTCTCCATAACCTTATTACATATAAATAAAAGGCATTAAAATAAAATCAGCAGTGTTTGGGAAATCATTGAGGAGTCAACACTGTTGTTATATGATTAGAATTTGTCCAGAAATATATGAAAGGTTTAGCCAGCTCAACAGTGTACACGTTCTGATTTTCAAAAACTGTCTTGGAATAATGAAAGCATTTAGCTGTGGGGGTTTGGGACAGGGAAAGGGGAATTAGTCATTTATTTTAAAAAAGTAGTATATAGTTTTAGTTAGAACAACCACCTGCTGTTGTGTAGATGCATTTAAAAGGAATAAAAGGAAAGTAATTATACAACCTGGAGGGAACACTTGTGTTTATCAGATTTCACACAGTAAAAACATTTACTTCTTCCTGTTCAAGATCAGATGAGTTTTAAATGTATGACAGGGGTGGCAAACCTCTTTACTCCAAGGACCAAATTCAGCTGTAGAGAAGTTCTGAAAATCTACATTCCAGTCATGGGGAAATCCAACAAAGAAGGAAAGGAAAAAGCCATATGCCTAAATTTAAAAAATGTCCGGATATGATATCTTAACTCTCTTACTGTGTGTAACTAAGGTTTGGGAGAGGCATTTCAAAAAACAAAATAATGGAAACCCATGGAATGATCAGTGATTAGGGGAAAGGGCATTTCCAGGAGTATGATCATCCAGGGAACTCTGGAGAGCCAGATGGAGATTACCAACTGCTTAGATGTGGCTCATATGTATGAGATTCAACACCCAATACAGGATATTTTGAGTGCCTGCATGTGTATGTTTGTTTACTTCCAGTGGCAAAACTGAACAGATAAACAAGAAATCACTAGAACATGCAACAAAGAATACACATGTTTTATTTTGATCTTCTGCATACCATCAAGGAGTTAATCATCTTATAGATGAGAAACAGACTTAGATGACAAGATTCCATGGTAAGTCATATTATGATCTGGCAAGTTTGTGATGGATTCATTGCCAAACAAATCAGTAATTTATATGTGATTCAAAAACTGCAGCTTTTCATTTGTGAAAAAGATTTGCATAAATGAGAGCTTGTCACTCAGAATTGAATTCCTATCCATCATTCCTGATAAAGTATACAACTCCACAACAGTATTCTCATTACTAGAGTTGCAACCATTCATACCAATGGTTACCCTATCTGAATACCTGTCATGTTACTTTTTCTGCATAGCCTACATTGGAAAGATCTGTGTATGAAACTATCCTCTACTTAGTCAGGATTGAGATGCTTAGAGAGGGTTAAAAACTATTTGGTTCTAATGCTGAAGTTTAGCCATGCTTGGCCTTCAGTCCTTCCAAAATGCTAAACTGAACTATGAAACCTGGGTTAACTCCTGTAAGGCACATCACGAGCATTCCACTGCCTAAATCTGATACAGGGGGATTCTAAAACACAACTAGGAGAATTTTAGCCTTTCTGCTTACAATGGAAATTGCCTCTCAGCTGGAGGTGGAATCCAGAACAGGTGAGTTACCAGAGCAGATTTGCTTCTGACAGTGTTGGGTGCAGACAGGAGGAATTGTTGTTGGGGGGTTTTATTTCTTTTTTCACTCCACTCTCATAAGGATGCTTCTGTTGCATAGAATTTGTAATACATATACTTGGAAACAACAACAACAACAATGAAATTACTGCTTTAGTAATGGCTAGCAAAATGACAACAAAAGATTCTATATTATGCGTAAAGTTTGGGATGACAGTTTGCATTCAAATCACTGCTATAAAGAAGAAATAGTAGGCCTCTTAATTCGAGAACAGACAGCTAAGTGTGTGTGTGTGTTCAATGTTGATTGCAAATGAAATTTAAAATAGTAGAGTGAACAAGTACTTTATCTTTGGCTGGGAAAAGCAGAAGCACAAATCTTGCTAAGAGATTTATTACCCTGCTGAACAATTTTCTCTTCAAGTGCACTGTCTTTCATATATTGAAAAGAAAGTTTAGAGACAGTGGAAGAGTAGAGCAGTAGGAACTGTACATTTTTGTACATTTCAAAGATTGATGCAAGCAATGCTCTGTTAGGTACATGGAAGGAGGGATGTGGGAGCTGCCTGACTTGGTATGTTATTAGTGATTTATAAAGCTGCAAGAAGCTCTCCATCATGAGATCAGAGCAGGCATTTGTATTGCCTGAGATGAAATCCTGATTCTCTACCAACAGCGGAGGATGTGAAGTTGCAAATGCTCTACTGGTTCTACTTATCTGAAGATGAAGTCCTCAGATTAGGCTGGTGGAAAGCAGATTTTTAGCCACTGATGGATTTATGTGGGTTGTATTCAGCTTCCAGACAAAAGCTTGTTCCTTTGTAAAAGAAGAGACCACTGACCTGAGAGCCGCAGGGTGTGGCTTTTGATCAAAGTTTGAAATAAGGAATAAGCCATAACTAACTTATTGCAGACTCTGGCTTGTGACCAGAAAGAACCCTGAACATTGTCCCAGATGTTAAGGGGAAGAGTCCAGCAATTCTAAACAGAAGATGAGCTTCCCCTCTTCCACAGAAACTAAGTGCTAATCAGGCCTGAGGGAGGTACCAAGTGGGGCAGTTCAGGGCCCCACAATCTTATTTATATTGCGATTTATATTCTGCCTTTTTCCTACAAAGGGCTCAAGGCAGCTTACATCATTCTCCTCCTCCAACTTATCCCCACAACAGCAACCCTGTGAGGTAGGTTGGGCTGAGAGTCTGTGACTGGCCCAAAGTCGCCCAGTTGGCTCCATGGCCGAGCGGGGACTCGAACCCAGATCCTCTGAGTCCCAGTCCCATGCTCTTAACCACTACGCCACACTGGCTCTCTTCTTCAATATTTCTTCAATATTTCTATCAGTGACTTGGGGGAAGAGGTGAGGGGAATACTTATTACATTGCAGAGGGCAAAATGTTGGGTGGCATAGGTAATACTTTAGAAGACAGAAACGAAAAGAAAAATCATTTTGATGTTTAGAAAAATGGACAGAAAATATCATACTGAAATTATAAAAGAATTTTAAAGTTATTCATTTAGGAAGAATACAACAATGGTTCTGATTTACCTTGCGTTGGTCAAACATCACCTTGAATATTTTGTCCAGTTCTCAACACTACACTTGAAGATGAATTCAGATGAGTTAGAATGAGTTCATAGGAGGGCAACACACAAGGATGTACAAGAACATAGAAAGAAAAGGCTGGAGGAAATAAGTTTGCTTGGTCTTGTAAAGAGACAACTGAATGGGGTATGTAGAACTTTCCAAACACCTAAAGAGTTGTCACATAGAAGAGACCAAAACCTGTTCTTTGAGACTGCAGTATACAACACAATGGTCTTAAGTTAAAGGAAGCAAAAACTTCATGCCTCAACTTGCTAGAACTAGTCAAGCAGAGGCTTTTAAGAAGTAGAATGAGACCAGTTTAAATTTTAAAAAAAATATCCTCCAGGATTTCAAGTAAAGTCTGTTTTGGCCCTGAAATCCTGGAACTGAAGTGCCAATAGTACTGACCGAAAAAACAGATTTTGCAAGGTGAGAGGAAACTGTATTCACAAAAGGAGAGGGTTATGGCAGAAAAAGGAAGAAGTGATAAATGGTGTTGAAGTAAAGCTAGAAGTACCCTTTGAATTCAGGATATTGTTTTAGATGCTGCCAGGTTTCAGAGCATCTACATGATACAGAAGCCAGGGAATCTGGGGGTTTGAGAATATGCATGGAACAATCATATCAACAATGGCCAAGGCTTCTGTTAACAAGCTTTTAAGATTTTAGCTAAGGAACTCCATACTAAAGAGAACTATGGAACCTGTTTATTCTACATGGGGAAAGCTAGTCAGTCTTAAACCTCAATTGCTACTCTGAGACTATAGTCTTAGGGACAAACTAAATGTTAGTCAAGACACACATAGCCAAGCTCTGTGTGACTGGATTATTGACTTTAGTGTAAGTTTGCATGGCCCTGATTCCAATCGAAGCATGTCCTCCAGGAAGGGGAAATCTAAACTTTCCCCTTCCAGTTTTTGTCCAAAAATTCCAGCTCCTGGAGGGGGTAGGTTAAAAGAAAGGGAGGTCTTTATTAGCATTGATGGATTTTTTTTATCACTTCTCCAAGAGTTTATTATATTTTGGAATGAAAATCAAAGTGGAATCCTCATTTCTGGACACCAATCCTATTTCAGCTACAAACATATACATGCAGAGCTACTGGGAAAAGTGTGTTGTTAAGGCTTTTAAAAATGACAGGATTGAAACACCTCTTTGAGGACAGGTCAATTCAGAATTGATTACTACTGAAAAGACTCCATGTTTCATGACTTCCCACAACATGGATCTTGTAGGCAAATATACAAGTGGAGTCTCTGAGATAGATCTCAATATCCTGGAAGGTTTGTCTGGATATAGACAGCATTCAAGTAATCTGGCCCCAAACTGTGTAGGGCCTTATAGGTGAATTGGGTTTAGAAACATACTGGCAACAGGTGTAAATGATCAGAAAAATATTGCATTTTGAATGCAAGTGATAAATTACAGAATTGGTGTCACATGGCCTGATCATATTCTTGGGTTGTTATGTTTTAAAATATTGTTGGAAAGTTTTTTGGTAGCAAGGTAACTAATACAATTTTGATGTAATATAAAAACTTTACAGTCAAATTCCCTCTGTGGTTTGAATGGTTAGGACCACTGTTTTCACCATCTTTATAGACTGTTTTGGCACACTTCATCTGGTTCTTTGCCTCCACATGCCCTCAAGAACAAAAGAGTCAAGTATGATACTAAGAACACCTGCTGTCTGTTTATGCATTTCCTAAGAAATATTCAGCAGAGCCAGCTCTAAGTCCAGACACTTTGGTAGATTTCTAGCAATGAGTTCTTGGAGCCCCTTAAATTGAATTTATAGAACAGGAGACTGAAATGCCTGTCTATACATCTGGGTGTACACAAAGGAATTATCATACAGAGTATCATGTGCATAATCCACTGTTTGCACATGTGGTCACAGGTTAATTTCATAACATGTGCTAGAAAAGACAAATAAATGGTTATGGATGTAGCAATTTAAAGCAGATGGGCAAACATGCAATATCCACATTTCAAGGTTCATTGGATGATACAATTAAGTATTACTCGAGAAGTGTTAAACTAAACTAGTGACTAAAACTATTCAGATAAAGTATCTGAATTAATTAACTATGGTAAAGTATTATTAAAGAAAATCCATGCATAAAAGTAGAGTTCATCACATTGCTACATTTTTCTGAATGTGCCAATTATGTTAAATTCCCTTGGATCTAAATATAGATCAGCACTGTAACTATAAAACACAAAGATACACACATAAGATCAGGGCCATTAATGTTAGTGTCACTTCTTATATAAAAGGTCACTCCACTATATAATAGCATGCATGCTATAAATACAGTGAAACTTTTATGTCACTTGCCAGAATTATTTAGAGGACTCCACCTCCCTTTGAAAATCCATACACTTCTCTTAACCATAAAATTACAAAAGTGAGGCTCAAAATGCCTAGTCTTGAATATGTAACTCTGGCTAAGACATACTTGGTTATATATAATTCAACTGCCACATTAGAGAATATCTTTCAAAGTCAATTTTTTACACAGTTTTGCCATTTATAGTGCAATGTATTCATGTAGACTTTGAAATAAGCCTTACTGTATTCAGTGGGGTTACTTCCAGGTAAATGTGCATACAATCACAGTTTAATATTTTCAGTGCTTTGACTATTAGCCTATCAATTAATTTGTGTTATACAATAAACAATTTGCAGAGGATCCAGGGAAGTTTCAAGGCAATATCATAGCGAACATAAAAAATAACATTTAAAAATAATAGCTATTTAATTGTCTAAAGTAAAGATTGTGAGGTTTTTTCCCAAAACAAATTAACTTTTTTTTTTTAGGATTGCTTATGTTAGTTGTTAAAAATAACAAGCATGCTTGATATATTGTTTGACCTGGATCCACAAGCATTCCATGAGTTTCACGGGCTCTACTCGTGAAACTTTCTTCCATCTGAATTCAGGAGACCACCTCTCCATCTACAGCACAGCTTACCCCATTTACTGAAGTCTTCCATCTCCTTTATAGCATTTTGAGGAGCTGGAGGGGTGCCAAGGAAAGGAAGGGGAAAAGGAAGGCCATTTATGGCAATGCAAATCTGAATCCAAATCTCTGTGTTTTATTTTTGCCTCAAAATATGCATGCAAAAGTCCATACTGAGAACACTAGAGCTTCATTTTGTATAACTAGGGACATGATTGTGGATTTGGGGTGTGTGGGATGCATGAGAAATTCATTTAGGTTCATGTTTGATCAGGATTTTCCCAGTTCACTCCTTCCAGACCAAACATAAGCTCAAATACAATCTGTAGTAAAAACCTGTATATCTTTGAGCTTGCAATGGCATACGTGAAAAAAGCAAACAAATTGTTCTTATAGATTCTTTTATCATATATAATAAAGTCAATACTATAAATGACAACTGTTTCATCAAAAAGTCCTTTGAGGCTTTTCGGAACAGACATAGGCAAGAAAAAGAAACTAACTTGGAGAAACCTTTCATTTCTTTTTGTTCAAAAAGAACCAAAATAAAAATGCAACACAGTTTTAATGTTGGCTGTATATGCCCTAATGAAGTTATTTGTTAAATCTTTATTACAATGATGTAAAGGTATTAAACACATTATTTATGTCCTGATGGCATAGGAGGAATATAAATTATGATTTAAAAACAGAGTGAATTTGTAGATTTCGTCTATGGCTATCACTTAATAAGGGTCAATTTCAATTGTCTGGCCATTATTGATTATTTTCCTTCATTAGCTGCAGCTATAAAATGCTTAATGAGGTGAAAAAATAATGAAGGGAATGAAGCTTTATTTAATCACTAAGGTGTGCTATGAGTTTCATTATACAACATAGGCCTGTAAAGGTTAAAAAAAGAAAGAAGAAAGAAAACCCATTCTGGAGTTTAGTGTGCTTTGCCCAATACCGCTTTATCCAAGTATATATTATACGCATAAATTACTGGGGAAACACAAGTGACTTCATAATGCCAGATTATAAATATTCATAATTCATTTGTAGATAACATATGGATACACTCTTCATCATTTTGCTTTTAAGTGCTACCTCTTTGTATTCATCTTCGCCTGGAGTGTAGAGGAAGGACAGGTTTAGCATTCAAATACTGAGCTGATTATAGGGAAATGAGAGTGCTAGTTAAACTGCAGATGATTCACTGAATCTCCCAGAGATCCTAGGCCTTAATCCCCTCTAACACAGTAACAACTGGAAAATGAGAAGAAGTTGCACTGGGACAGGCCTCAGCACAATTAAACACTGGTTGACATATGCAATATGTCTCTGAATGCATCAGGCATCCAGATGTCTTGTGCAAACCCTGGCTAGGACTTAGAACTAGTTCTTCCTGTGGTGATAAAGCTATGTCTCCTAATGGTGCCACATCAGACTTGAGTCAAGAGCTGAATTCCCCCACCCTCTCGATCTAGATCTATCCACATTGGAGACTTTCTTTTCAAAGTAAAGAAGGAGCAATACCTAGCAATGGTGACCCATGCTCTGGCAACTTCCCAATAGACTAGTGTAATGTGCTCTATGTGGGGCTGCCCTTGAAGATGGTCTGGATACTTCAGTTGGTTTAGAATAGAGCTGCCAGGATGTTAATGTGGACCAGCAGGTATTCACATATAACACCAGTCCTCTACCATTTACTAGCTGCCAATTGAAGTCCAGGCTCAATTTAAGGTGCTGGTGATGACCTATAAAGTCCTAAATGACTTGGGTCCTGGATGCCTGAAGGAATGCCTCCTTTCCTATGTTCCTCCCTGTAAGATCTGAGGTGGAAGTCCTTCTCTGTGAGCCCTCCCTGAAGGAGATTAGGAGGGTGGCTTCCCAGAAGAAGGCCTTCTCTGCAGTGGTGCCCCAACTATGGAATAAGCTCCCCAGAGAGGTTTCCCTGGTGCCGATGTGTCCTTCCTTTCGACACCAGGCAAAACCCTTTTTATTTTCCCACTATTTTAATGTTTAACTGGTCTTAAGGGGAGGGGGGTTATTTCTTGGAAGTTGGTTGCTGTTCTCTATTTTATTCTATTTTATTTTATGGCAAATTATGGGAGCATCCGCTTATGCAATTCCTCAGTCATACTCTAAAACTACTCTTGGGTAACCCACTGGAATAAGGACTAGGCCTTTAAATTTGAATGTCACAGAGCCCATGAAGATCCCTCAGTTTCATGTAAATTTTTGAATAAGTCATTAGACTGCCTCAAAATCAAGGCACTGGAGGGAAGGTGAGAACGATGAAGAGGAAAAGGGGTGCATCCCACTGAAAAGAGAGGTGTCTTCTATTCCAACAGATGAGACAGTGCAGAGAGGACACACTTCATAAAGCTATATTGGTTTACATTCTCTGACTGGAATGTCACAAGAGCTTAAAGTTCTACAGACATGAGTAGACAAAATACATTTATAAACTTTCCTGCAAAGACATTTATGCTGCTTACCCCGAAAAAGGCAACAAATTCAGTCAAGGAGCAGTGGCTCATTGTATAGCACATGCTTTGCATACTGAAGGGTTCACTCCCTGGCATCTCCAGGTAGGACTGGAGAAGACTCCTCTCCAAAAGCCTGGAGAATGCTGGCAGCAAGTGTAGATGTTGGGAATGAAAGAGGCAGCTGTTCTTGGCATGCATTTCCAGGCCAGAGTGATACTGACTCTTTAGATAAGGATGGTGAGGTCTGAGAACGGAGGACTGCATACAGAGAGATGGCAGAGGAGGGAGGTCTGCTATCTGGCAGACCCTGGAACTGACAGCATCTGGAAGTACCAGACAGGATATGGGAGAAGAGCCAGAGAAGCCTGGTCCAATCCTTGACCCCATGATGTGGCACTGGGAGAGAAGGTCAAACTAAAGGGCCTGTGTACAGCTACTAGGCTTATCTAACTACAGGGGGACACTCCTAGAAGGGTGGGGTCCAGGGTTACTTAAGAGGAAGGTTCTTGGGAATAGTTTCTAGTTCAGGTTCAACAAACTGGTCTCTGCATGGTCAGAGTCTCTTCCTTTTCTGGCTATAGCATCCTGGATGTACATTGGAAATAAATAGCTTTTTGGCAAAGAATTGTCCATTGTTTGAAAGGGAGAACAGAAGGAATCTAGCTCCTGATAGCATACAGCACTGAGCTAGAAGGATTGATAGTATGACTCAAGATAGGGCAGGTATCTGTGTTTCAATCTACCTGTAAGCAGGAAGCATGGATTCCTCTTTCCTTTCAGAATGAAGTTCTGTCTGCAATTCTGCTCTGCCTATGCCTGGATGCTCACATAGAGTAACAGAATTACATAGTTGCTAAGAAGAGACACCATCTAGTCTGTCTATTATCATGCAAACTTCCAATGTAGAGGATTTGTTAACAGTAGGAGTATTAACAGTAAATGACAACAATCTGTATATCTACTTATTAATGACTGGTTGAGAAGGCTATGGAAACTGATTTTAACAATTCTGACATATTTGCATGATAACAAGCAAGAAAACAAATATTTCAGTGTATAAAGCTTTCACATGCTAAAATATAAACTCTTCATTGTTCATTGGTATGTGAGAACTCCACAGGGAAAATAACTGGAGAATTTTTTATCAATAATTGGTATTGTCCATTTATTAAGAGTACTGGTCAATCATATAGTTCAGAATTGTTTTGCCATATTCAACATGTAACTGTGATATGTATTCGAAAATAAATAAAGTCAGCAATACAAATATAATCATCCTTCAAATAATGTAATGTTGATTCAGTAAATTATGTGTGTTTTCTAAACAACCTGTAACTGTATAATGTAGCTAATGAACTTAATATCATTTTCATTCAGAGAACTGGAGGCCAAAGGCTAGCCCAAGGAATGGAGTTTGGTAATGTACTGGTCCCATCAGGTCATTAAAACTCCTAGAGAGAGATTTAATTTTGTTCCTACCCACCACAGGATTCAGAAAGAACCAATAAAATACATCCACCAACTTGTTACAAATGTATGTCATAAATTTTTTTCTGTAGCTGAGCCCCAAAGCTGAGTAAATACCTATAAAATGCATGTTTGCTTACCATTAACTCTGTTCATTAACTTACTGCTGTGGTTACAGACTGCTTCTGTGGTCTAAAATTAATGAAAATCCACTGGAATGCTGAAATGTAATGAAGTTGCTTCCCAGGATTTCAACTACCTAAAATAAGGAGGTCAGGTAAAGAGAACTTCAAGATGTACCAGGAAAGCCAGCCCCAAATAATATGACAAATCCAATAAACTGAAGTGAATATTTTCTTCTTAAGACTCAAATTTTATTTGACAGTTTCTTGCTTGCATTTGGCCAGGGCATTTTAGCATGAGTCAGGGAAATTTTGCATTTTCCACCTTAATACACTGTCTGTATGAATGCAACACACACACACACATTTGTGCATATGTTAGCACATGTTTGTGTGTGTACATGCATATGTGCAAGCCCACTTGGAAGCCACACACATACACACATACACACTTATCTCTAACTCTACCCAAGCCTGGAAATATGTGTGTGTATATATAAGTTTAATGAGATCTTTGCAGGGTCCAATAACCATCAAATCAATACAGACTTATTTTGTAAATCTATGGAGTCCCAGTTGACCAATCTAAAGAAGAACATTATATATAACTTGGCTCTTAGGATAAAAAAAGCTCTTATGCTCTTAAAGAACATCTCCAAGTACAATATCAATCAAATACCAGTAATATCCAGGGATACCTTCCATTAAGAAGCAAAGACTGTGTCCTTGAAAAAAGTTGTGAAATTCTGCCTAGCCATTCAGTTGCTGCCAATTTACATTACTGGATGAAAGGCAACAACCCTCTGAAGCAGGTCAATCTGCTGTCCCAGGTAAATTTCTCAGCCAGTGGCTGAGTTCTGTGTGCAGAAATGAAATGCTCAAAGGATCAGGCAAACATGACATGATCGTGACAGGATTGATCATTTGTACACATTAATGCTTGTATCATTTATAATAAATAAATAAATTATAAAAAAATAAATAAATCAGGGCAGTCTTAATGCATGGGCCTGATGGGCATTTGCCCGTGGGCCCCATACTAATCTGTGTATGTTAACCCTTGGAAAATTGGAAAACTTCCAAAATTAACAGTAGTTGTAGTTGTCGTAGGGGCCCCAGTACACTGCTTTGCCCGGGGCCCATAATGCTGTTAAGAAGGCCCTGAACCCCATCACACATTAAAAGAATCTATGAAGCCCTATTCCATCATCAAGCCCAGCAGCCACAGGTCCTACTGAAACTGGCCAGGTGCTCTGAATGGCCAGGATTTCTCTTCCATGCAGGAGCTCTACAGGTATGTACATGTAGGAGCTCTTTTTGTACACATCAAACATGTGGCAGTTGAGCAGGGGGATGTTTTGGGTGCATATCAGAGTGAGAGGAAACAGCCAGCAAGCCCCATTTTCTTCTCAACCTTGACACCTCTGCTTCTGAAAAGATGTCACCATGCATTGGAACTGCTCAAAGCTTCAGGTTACAACTAAAATAAGGTTCATGTCACCACCAGCATACTACATCTAACTGGACTGAAATAAAAGCAATTACACAGAATGTGGCTGACCATTTTAAATAGCTTTCCTTCTTTGCCGTCTGGAATCACTAATTTTGTTCTTGCACAGATGGTGCATAAAACGGAATATGATGACACCTTGGCTATTTGTTAAAAAGTGGAGCTAAAGAGTCATTCCTACCCCATTCAATCACACATGTAACTGTGATCTTAAAGCAAAGATAGAAGACAGGGCCCTTTCGATCCCCAATGGGTATTAATAGATATTCTAAATTCAGAGCTTTCATTTCACTAACTACGGCCTAAGGCAGTAATAAATCATTTTCAAACAGTGTACTGAATAAAAGATAAGTACAAATATCACTAGGATCAATAGCCTGGGGTTTTATCATTGTACCATAATTACCAACATAATTTAGCTCTAATGCTATCTAAAATTGAGTTTAATTACCTAAAGGGAACTGAACAATGGGACAGAGCTCATAAGCTAAAAGTTATTTTTGACAAAGTAGACCCACAGCTGGAAATATTGTGTAGCCCATTTAGGTCTTTCAATAGCTACTTGAATTTACAATCGTATTGCCATTTTCAAAGCACAGATGCAGCAAAGAGTAAGAAATTAGCTCTTTGGTTTCCAAACATATGTAAAAATATATATATCCACAGTGCCTATTAAGGGTTATTCCCCCCCTTTAAAGTTGCACATTTTAATACCTGTTATGCAGATCCTGAAAATTTTTCAGTGGGAGGGGGCTAGCCAAAAGGGAAGGATGTGTGTGGTGGGGCATGGACAGACCCTTTAATTATTCCATTAATAGGTATTCCTTCCTCTGCACCACTAAGCCTCAATCTAGATTTGACAGACGATCTTTTCTAGGGATAACAGACTAATTGAGTCCCTATTCTCATCTAAGCAAAGGCATAGCAGTGTGCCAAACAGCAGAATAAAATGTATTCTTAAAACAAGGTAACCAAAGCTCAGCTGAGACCACAGTCTTTATCTCATTTTCCCCATTAGTAACGTATAGATTAATTTAATAGTAGCATGTTTGTTCCTTCAGGTTTGGGGTTCATCTCTCAGGTTTCCTGCTCCTCTTCTCTTCCTGAGAATGCTACCTAGAGGCCTCGTTCACATGGTCACTATAGCCCTTCCTAATTTTTTAAGCTATAATGGGTTGTAACCCATGCTAACAGCCACTGTGAAGATTCAAGCCATTGTGGGCAGCTTCAGTGAGTTCTCATGATGTCTGAACCCAGCATAAGGCATCAATGCCATGGTTAACAAGCCACACCAGCTCCCAAGGCAACTCAAGCCTGTCGCCACAGCAACAAGCCACCCTGGCCAGGTTCAAATGCCTTCACTTTCCACATCTTAAATGTTCACAACAGCAGTGGTGATAGTGCAAATTGGCCCATTAGCAACAGAGCTATAGTCATGAAAACTGCCTCTTCCTGAATTCCAAGAATCCCCTTCCCACTGCCCCATAGCACACCATATCCCATTCAGCAGATCCCTGATACTCTGGAAAGTACTATCAGAAGGAGTAAAGTGGCTCCCATGAGGAGGAAGGGGAGAGAACATCCACACACATATCTGGTTGCATCCCATGGTACAAAATACACATTTATCATAAGACAAGTTGTGCTTTGTTGCTCTATGTTAGCAATATATTCATTGCTTTGCAGAAAATCTACAGTTTTCAGTAAATATGGCTTTATACTGAGAATAACCTCAACATCACATCAGCTGGAGTAAAGTTATTCCATATTTTTTTTTAACATTCTCAGCTTCTGAATAATTCACTGCTATTTTTTCATTATATTCTTTAATCTAGATTGAATAAAAGCATCAGGGTACAAGTTGTCTTACAGTCACTGAAAATTCTATGGAATGTAAGTGTAGTTATGCTCAAGAAAGAAATGCAGGTCAAGACCTCTCTGTATGACCAGTCCATTTTCTTGAGTTGCAATTTGTAATTTACCTTTGTGGGTAAATTAATCTTCTAAATGGATGACCAAAAGAGCATTCTAGATTAACTTTAAATGTATAAAATAGTGTTTTTATTATATTCAAATATATGAGTATGAGTTATTATATTCCATATTAAATCCTAACCCTTTCAGGAGTAAGTTAGTCCAATAACAACCTTGAAATCTATGCAGATATCTTCCTGTGGAACAGTTTGCACCATGTACAAAAAGCAGTCTTCATTGGTACACTACAATGAATAGAGAACAGTTCTCTGTTTGAAGAACTCATCTATTTTGGGCTATTTTGGACTCCACTTAAAGAGTCTGAGGAGAAGGTCCAGCAGGAGTCTTGACAGGGACTCCTGGACAGCAGACCCACAGGGTACAGAATTCATACTGTCCTAAATGAATTTTATTTCTATTCACATAATACTATTTTTAAGTATGTGCTTATAAATTTGCATAAGAATATATTATGCAAATGAATGCTAAATCGGGTCCTCTTTTTGGCCACCCTATATATTGTCTCATTTGCCTTCAAAAGCCAAACTGCTTGTTTTGTTAAATGTGAAATTATACTGTAAATGTTTCTTTAAAAATAACAGTAGAGTGGGTTTTCGTGGGATGACAACCAAGGAACTGGAAGGGAGGAGTGAACCCTTTGTCCTTCTGCTATGGTCATGATGAAATTGTTAGTTGACCATGGAGGAGGGATGCTATTAGTAAATCCAACACAGCTTCACAACCACATTACTTGAAATTATTTTAAACTTCAATTGCAAGTTAGAACAGAAAAATGAGCCAAATTAGATCAGACCAAATATTCACCTAGCCCAATATTCTGTTCACACAGTGGCCATCAGCTGCTTATGGTAACCCTACAAGCAGGGCAGGAATGCGCCAATGCACCTCTAATAGCTTTGTCCTCCTTAAATTTGTGCAGACCCCTCCTAAACTGATGGCCATCACTACGTCCAATGGAATTTAATTTCAATGGGTAATTCCATGTGCACCCTTGTCTCCCCTTATTCACCTTTTTGTCTCAGCTAAGCAGTCCCAGATATTATAACCTTTATTCACTGGGAGAGTTGATCATTTCAGTTTCTATTTTTGGCACTTATTTCCAAATCTTCACTACCCATTTTTAGGTTAGATGACCAACGCTGTGCACATATGGTCACACCATGGACTGGCAGTTTTAGTTTTGATGCCTTTCCTAAATACATCTAAAAAGAATTAGCCTTTTTCAGAGCAGCCATAAGCTGAATCAACATTTTCACTGAACTGTTGATCACAAACCTAAGATCTCTTTTTGGCCAGTCTCTGCTATCCCATCAGTGTATGTGTGAATTTCTGTTTTGTTTTGTTTTTTGTCCTGTCATACATCACTTTACATTTGCTAACACTGAATTGCATATTCCATTTTGATGCCAGTTCTAAGAGGTTAAAGATATCCTTTTAGAGGTCTTTGCAATTAGTTTTTGTTTAAACCATCCTAAATAATGTTGTGCCATCTGCAAACTGGGCTACTTCACTGCTCACATGAAATTCAAAATCATTTGAAAAGTTTAAAGCTTTGTTCATAACATAGATGATTGAGGTACCCCAGTGTTTATATAGGCAATACCTGAATTATGAACATCCAGGTTACAAACAAGCTGTGCTCACGAATGAACTGCCATAAAGCCTATTAATTTAAACAAAATACTGCAAGAAATTGTCATCACCATAGACAGAGAAGAAGTAGAAGAGAAGAGAAGGATCCATAGCTGGACATGTTCTGTTATTCCACAGTTGTTAAGTACTTGGAATCTGGTTCTATTCTGGTTCAAGGGCAACTAATTTTTCTTACACAGGCCCAGTTTGTTCCAAAATTTTTTCCAATGCCTAACAATTCCAGACTAACCTTCTCTATACCACCATCTTATCTCTATGCCTATCTAGCTGACCCTTTGCATGAAACAGCTAGTGTTTCTCAGAAAGCCACCTAGGTGATTATGGACTTCAGCATCCTACCTAGAAGACTTAATTAGGCTTACAGGACTTCATAACCACATTTCTACATGCCATTTCTACAAACATAGATCATGCCCACTATGGCACCACTATAGAACTATCTATAGAGCTTTCTAGATGGTATATAATATCCACATCTTTTAGATTAGCTGCATGATCTACATGCCCATTACATATCCAGCTGTCTAGGCCCCTAGTGATCATCTTTCCCAATATCACAAGGCCATGTCCTGGAGATAAATCATCAGAATGAGAGGCTATGTATTCATCTACTGAGAAACTGATATCTTCTAAGGATTTATTTGTCTCTTCCTAAGAAACATTCCCTTCTTCCTTGAGAGTTCCACTGTCCATCACTGGATTTGGGACATGACTATTAGGTCCTGAAAGGTCTGATCTATGAACATATCTGACTTTTCCTCTAGTTCAACAAACTTGGCTTCAAGAGAACAAACTTGTTTCCTGAAAGGCAGGAGCTGATTGTGCCTAGCACACAAACATGTCCAATTGGTAGATAATCATACATGTGGCACACTACACTGGATAAAACCTGCACTCTTGTTGACTTTCTACATTAATTCCTTTTATTGTTACTATTGAGCTTATTTACCTGGGAAACTAAGTTATTTATGAAGAGGAAATGAGGGATTTAGAGCTATTTATATTTACAGTTATTAACTTATAGCTATATATGGTTAATAAAGCAAGAAAGAGTCAACTCTCCTAGCCTCCTTGCCTTTTCTTAAACTCACCTGGGTGCTTGATTCACTTATGTGCTGATGCCTTGTCACTGTGGCTGACACTTTGTCACTGTTATGGTCATATGTAGCTTGACCCTAAGGATAATTTCCAGGACTAAAAAAGAATCACTTTCCCATGTTCACATAGTAGACTTTTTTTCCCCCAAAGAGGTAGAGAGACTGATATTTTAAAGAAAAACTTGGCAACATAAAAACTGTCAGAGAGTCTAGGCATATCTGAAAGGGGTTTTACCCCAACTACAGAAAATATTTTTGTTCTGTTTTTTTCAATTAAGTCTTTGAAAATAAGTACATTTTCTTCTTCTTCTTTTAGATGAAGTGGATAATGAACAATAAAAAACAACAATTTCATGAAGTAATATGAGTCCATTTTAGTTTTGTTACTATGTTCCGTGTATCCTTATCATCACTACCATTTTCAACTCAAGTCTGATTATTGGGTTAAGTGGAGGACTGTGCATCCTGCTTTTGTAAGTGGTTCCTCGCATAGGGCCACACTGGCACAATTTCTGCTGGGTCAAGATGCCTCTCTCTTAGGAACAGCTATTGTAGGTTCTATAATCCTTGGCCAACAGGATAGGAAAATGGGCAATGCTCAAGCTCACTGAAATTCTCCAAACTTTACTACAAAGCTGAGCTCATTTTGCTTCCACTTTTCAGTTTGTTGAGCATTTTTCAAAGTCCAAGCATTGTAAGGAAATTGTACTTTTTCAAATTTTTATTATTTTAAGTAAATTCTGCACTGTACAAAAGGCGTGCATTTTAAATTGGTCTAATCTACACAGGACAACCAATGGATATGGATCTGGCTCATAATTTAGGACTTCAGCTCCCAGAATCTAACTGGTGGATGGACGGATTGCATTTCCATACCACATTTTCCTTATGGTCTAGGGAAATCTGGAAGAATATCTATGTGATTTCATCAGACTTCAATCACCAGGCAGTATAGGGCAGTACTTACCAAGTATGGGCAAGAAGTTAGATTTCAGTTGGGTTCTTATATACATTTATTTGGCAGTATGTCCCAGGTAACTCAATGAGACTTACTTTGTGATCAAGATCTATAGAGTCAGACTGTTAAAATAAAATCCTATGCCAACTTATTCGGGCATAAGGCATGTGCAGGTTGTTAGTGAAAAAGTGGGGGAAGCATAGCTTTGAACAATTAACATGTGCATTAACTGAATTAGGGATTGTTATCTAATAATTTAAAATACATGTATGATTTTTCGGGTCATCTGCCAAATTTGATTGAGAAGTGGGATGGCAATATTCTGCTCTTGTTTGTGTTATCATCTTACACAAAAATCCCAAAATGTGTGTGTGTGTGTGTGTGTGTGTAATATTCAGGTAAAATTAATTAGAATGGCCATTTACAAAGGCTATTTGATAAGTTGTTTTCCAAACCGTAAATATTCTGTTTTCTGCTGGAGATTTCATATAAATTTAAATATATGCTTCATTTAGCACAAAAGTACCACTCATTTCATCTGAAATGAGAAACAATGTGTGTCATCTAAAATCATTTAGGTGGCTATTTCATAAAAATGTAAAGAAAGAAATCTACAGCATGGCATGTCCCTTGAGGAGCCATTGTTTTAAGTTTGCTTTCAAGCTGTGTGTGTGTGTGTGTGTGTGTGTGTGTGTGTGTGTGTGTGTATTACCGGGGGAGAGGGACCTTCATGCTTTTTAAAGCATGTATCTATTTATACAAGTCCCATATGGAAAAAAAGGTCTGCTCATTTCATTTCTCATAAGCACAGATGATCCCTGTGGCTGAAAGCTTTATGTATATCCCTAAACAGACACTAAAACCTACTTAATTGTGTGTATCTGAAGGCTTGAGGTTGTCAGATGCTATACTGTCATAATAACTTTCCAGTCTAAGATTATAGCAGTTACATTTCTGTTCTATGCTTTAAAAAAACATTTTTGAGCTCAATGGAAGCATTATCAGGCTTTACAAGATAAAGCAGTGGCATACCCACATCATCGGACCTCATGGGCAGAAGGGGTGGTGGAATGGTGATAGCCACAGAAACAGTGATAGGACAGTCCCAGGAAAAGTAATTTTATGGGTCCTTGTCTGAACCCACTTTACTTCAAGAGCAGGCAGAAAGCAGATCTCTAGATGGTTCATATGTCAACTCCCAGATCCCCTTTCCAGCATGGCTAGTGATCAGAAACAGTAGAAGTCCAAAACATTTGCTTTCTGGCTATCTCTCTGACCTTGTGTCACTCCAATTGTATACCAGCTTTCTGCTCCTCCATGTATGTGTGTGTTTCAGGTAGACTTCAAAATATCCTGAAAACCTGTAAATTGATTATCAGGTCCCAGATCTATCCCAGTTGTAGGATGAATTCAGGACGGGGAATGGCAGTTAAGTCAGAACCAGGATGGGTGATTGTGAAGCAAACCAGACGTTAGGACCAAAGGACAAGCACAGAATACAAGAACATACCAGAACTGAGAAGGAACTTCTTGTTAAATAAGGCTTAACTGGAACAGGAAGCCCTCTTATGGTCCTTCCTGTTTAGGAAGATACAGGGGTATAAACTGCCAAGACAAATGATGCAACATGTAAATCAGTGGGTCACAGAGACCCAAAGGTCCTCCATCAACTAGGCAATCAACCCACAAAGGATCTATCTACCTATCTGTCTCCTCATCTAGGGAAAAAGTTGGACAACTAGTGCAGTGATGGATAAACACACCTCCCTATAATTTCTATTACCTTACTCTCATTGAAAAAAAGATCAAAGTCTTGTTGGCATGATGATCCCACAGAACTAATAAATGACGTGATACTTTATTTCAATATTACTTCTTTATTTGCAATGCTGGGCTTCCATTTTACTGGGTTTTCCATCAGGGGGGAAACTTAAAAGGGAATGAAGAGATATGCTGTATCTTGGGTATATACTCACCCTAGACAGTTGACTTTTCAACATAATATGCTTTTAGTCTAATAAAGCTGAGGTTATGCAGCTTACTGTACAGCTGTCTGTTTGATATTTTTTGTTTTTTTCCAGTATAGGCAGTACACATTCACCTGGGCTATGCAACATTAAGTCATGAACCAATTGGCTGCCCTCAAGGAAGGCATGTGCATGTTCAAATCACTTTGTGGAATGATACACAAAGTCAGATTTCCATTAACAGCCATGCTTCCTGGAAGCCCATAGGAATAATTAGCATGCTGCAGGAGGAATACTTCCTCATCATCAGACCAGCAGAGGTCAAGAGCACAACATGTAACTTTCTTCACCCAGGCTTGGGATGCTGAAGTTGTAGTTGAACACATCCAGAGGGTTTCGAGTTGGGGAAGTCTGCAATATAACACTTGGCAATTGTTGACTTTCAATGGTCATGCTTTCAAAAGTTACTAGTATTCAGTATCCTTTGGTTTTTAATTAGCACATTGATCTTTCATCTCTTGACTTTTAAAACTACATACTGGATTATGCTTCAAGCTATTATATCTCATACAGTAGAACTTTGTCTTAGAGGGCTTACTTCTACCCATAAGTCAGGTAGCTTGGTGTCTTAATATATCATCTTCATTCTGTCCCCTAACTAGGTACATTCTTGCCGGTCATGTATTCATAAAATAGAATTTAAATAGGTTTCCATTTAGCTCTGGGTTTTTAATGACCTTTCCTACTATACACTTCATAATCATATTTCTTTGCTACAAATGACATTTTTCTTCCATAAGCATAGAATGAAGGAAAAGTGAGTGAATTTAATGAGACTAAGGTTCCTAAATCCAATCATTAACTGAATACTAATTAATTTTTGTAAGATTCTTATTAAGCAATGCACATGACATTAGCAGAACAACAAACAGCTCCAGCTCTTTGCTATTTTACCTTGATACATAATAAGGTGAAGGGAAAGTTGTCAAAAGAGCACACACACAGGTCATAATGCTAAACATTAGAATAGCTTTACAAGAGTAATATGCAGTTATTACAATATCAATCATAGCCAGGAGCATTCAGAAGTCTATTTCAGGGACCAAGCATGGGGACCATTTTGGACACTCACAGCACCAGTAATGAATGCTAAGGCAACACAGTTCTTCTAATATTTATAGAACATGGTGCACTCCTATGGCTTATTATTTAGATTTATTCAGTTTAGGAAAGCAATATCTCCAATCAAGCAAAATTCAAAAGATAGAATTTGCCATCTGCTTTGGCCTAAGTAGTTAGCATGCACTCAGAAACCCTGAGTCCTAGTCCTGCCTCTTAACCACTACACCACACTGCCACTCTGTTTTTTTCACCAATGCATCCTCTAAATGCATGCACAACATTAGCTTGGTTTTTAAGCTGGTCTGATATCAACTATTTCTGATGGCCTGTTTAATAAAGGTATGTCATTAGGCAGCATGAACTGCTAAGATAATGTTCAAAGTGGCCATCAGCACCATGACACAGCATGGAATGACTCTGGATTGTTCAGTTTTTGCAACTGGCAACATACCCTGCATCTCTACTTATAATTTCCTAAATTCCAGCAGGAATCTTATCTTCAGCATTTTCCATTTCCAAGAAGAAAGGTAATTAAAAATAAAGAGGTAGCTTCTGTTCTCACCGTATTTTATTGTTATCTGCATGTGTCTGTGTGTAAGAAATAGGGCTAGACAAGCATTTGAAAGCTTGACATCATAAAGTTTAATGGTACACATTCAGAAAAATAAGTGTGACTCCAACTAAGCTTGATTGATTCAGAATTCCTGTGAAAGTGAATGGCCAATGGATGGTTTATGCTTTCTAGATGCATTTTGCATTTCTAGATCAAATTTACTTTTGAAGCAGAGAGGACAACTGAAGGGTGTTCTTTCCATTCTTTGACCTTTCACTGCTTCCCTGTATTTGCAGCAGAGTGGGACTCTTTTGCAGAGATGCTTCCCCAGCCTCATAGTTTTTCTTAGCAATAAATGAATCCACATGGCCTGAAGAAAATTCAGAGAGAGCTGCTGGGCTGAAAACCTTTTCACCAAGACCACTAGGTTCATTGGGTGACTAAAGTTAAAATTGGAAAGGAGACTTATCAGCAACTCCCTATACTGTTGCTGCTCCCATGAGAAAATTATTTGGAATTCTCCCCCTTCCTCTAAAAGAAAAAGGGTGGAAGTGTTTTTTTCACAGGCAGAAGGAAAAGAGTGAAAACTGGGTACTAGGCTTGGCACAGCACTGCTTCATCTAAAATTGTTGCACAAGTAGCCTCAACTATTCTTTTTTTAAAATAGTTCTTTGCCTGCCTGCCTGCCTCCCAAGAATAAGCAGCTTTTATTCAGAAGACCAGGGACTCTTTTTTGAGGCTGCACTCTATTCAATTAGAGGTCCTCTCCACAGGCTCAAATATATTCTCCTTTGTTGCTTTACATGATACAGAGCTAGCTGTGGAACTGGGACCAAACTCTGCTTTCCTGATAAAGTGCAGATCCAAATCTTTGGGCATATTCCCCCCAACAGATCTAAAGCTTACTCTTCTCTTCTCTTCTCACACATCTTCCTAGGGTGATACCAAATGCTCCAGCTATCTCAGGTACTTTAAAACATATGACCACCAACATCTTATTGCCTCTCTGACAGGGATGAGAATTCTATCATTTCTCTGATTCCTTACATTTCAGTGTTGCTGAATTTTGACTTAACTAGGAGACTTTCTGCAGTAATTGTGGAACTGGGGAATGTATCATTTGCCTCAGGTTTTTATCTGTTTGCATCTTTTTCTTTTTTTCTGTTATTAAAGTAGATATACATATTGATTAAAAAGTGCAAAAAGTCATCTTGCTTGAATTCTGATGTGATGGATCAACTCGTCTCCCAAGGAATGCAAGCTAAGAGTAAATTTACCCTTAGATTTGTAAAGCAGTGAGTGGCTGCAGGACCAGTGAATAGCTCTGGCTGCACCAGGGAGCCTTGGGTATAATCAGGGTTAATCAATTGTATGAAATGTTGCCTGGCAGACAGATGGAGACAAATACATTTTCCGTTAACCTTGGCTTCTTCTGTATAAAAAGACTAGCATATTCTGTATGTTCTGCAGCAGTAGTGGTTTTATTTTGACAGAAGCCTTCTATGTTCTGCTGTTTTATCTACCTGGTTGTTAACGGAGAGGATTTATTTGGGTTAACAACTAGTAAACTAGTATTTACAGCATCACTAAGCTTTGTTGGATCTATATGTTTACAACTGAGTAAATTTTGCCAAGTGCTTCATTTTCTGGGTTCATTCTGCTTCATTCAGCTGCTTCTACCTACAATTTTGATTTGGCTAATATGCAGAATTCTATCAAGTTTTTTACTGATGTACTCATGCAGTTTTCACTTGTAAAGCAAAGTGAAAATATCAGACAAAAAGAATATTGCTACAACTAATTTTGCAATCTCGGCATAACTGGGTTGCTTTAAAGCATAATTTTACATTCACATATGTAGGTCTATAATCTAGTTGTTCTAGGACTGTTCCAAATTTACGTAGTAAAAATGTCCCAAATTTCACCCTCCCGCTTTCTGCAACTTCCTTTCTAGAACCAAAATATGCCTGGGCATTAGTGATATTCTTCTTGAGCAAGAAGATCAAAACCTTCTTAATTCATCAGTCGTTAATACAGATTCTATTATGGAGGACTGTACTAGTTACACTATAATAGAAAATGTATTAGCTCTCCCTAAACAATAACAGAACAGGATGTAAAAGTCAAGAAAGTCAATGGATTTTCTCCCTGGGAAACCCTTTTTGTCCACAGAACATTTGAGAACAGAATCTGCATGAAGCTTGGGATTACCACTTGATTCTAAGACTCTTCTCTTGCTGCTTCCTTCTTCACATAGAATTCTGTCTCAGCATCCACTTTCACCTGCTTTCAAGACTAAACTACTACCTAATCTGGTTCAGTCAGATTAGAAGGATGGAAAGTCTTTCTCCCACAAGAAAGAAGGATTACCAGCAAGCATACCCCTAAACAGTTTGTAACTTGACCCCTGTTGAGGCTGGCCTTGCCTCATCAATTAAGTATCCCTTTTCCTGTCAGTTCCCAAGTTCCCTCATCTTCTGATTCCCCATCCTTTCCTTTCTTCCTTTATGTCTGCCTCTGACTTCCTTCTCCATTATACTTACTCCTAGAAATCCTCTCTCTGCCCTCAGTTCCATGTGTCCTTACTCCCTTGTCTTCCTTTTATTCTCCCCCTTTCACTGTGGCCTCACTTCAGGTAATGCTCATTTTGACTTTCGGCACACACTGCAGGAGAGCAAAAGAGGTAACAGACTCAAGAAAGCACCAGCCACTGCTGCTCCATTCTCAACATTTGTGCAGGCCTGGGAGCTTGGCTCAATGCAAGAAGCCTCCCCCCACCCCCAGTGATGCTACCTGTGACTCACTGGGACCTTGGTAAGAGGCAGTGAGACCCTCTGATTGGGCACACTGAGGTAACACAATGTCCTACAGTTTGCATCAGAATAGTTCTGTGAGGTACTTTTACACCCAAAGACACAAAGGTGCTTAACTGCAGGTCACCCTTTGAAAATCAAGACTGAGTTAAAACCTCCAACAAACAGTATTAAATCCATTGAGAAAAAGCATTTCCATGCTGGCTTGAAGGTTGTTGGCTAAATTATTGTTATGCAAATTGAAGATCAATAGGCCAAATATTCTTATGCAGATTTAATTGTTATGCATAGCTGCAGGAAAAATTAGGTCTTAAATTACTTGTTCTTGCTAAAATCTGAAATCAATTCTTTCATTGATTTACATCTCCTGGGGGAAAACATGCAGGTAAACAAAGGCCTTTTATATGCAGCATTTACCTTGCCTGGTGAGTTTTTTCTGGAGTCAAAAATGACCATCTTTTTGGCCAACTTCAGAAATTATTTTAAATTGGCTTCCCCTGCTTTTTTGGCACATTCTTATCAATAATGTGCAAAGGGGAGATATACAAATAAAGTGAGGATTGAGACACACTTGTACAGTGCCCTACATAACTCAGATGTAAAATTCAGCAATGCTGGATTCATATTGCATCAGTTTCAGTTCAGAAGCAGCACCAAGTGTTTCTGCAGTTCAGAGAAGAAATTTGGAAGAGGCCAATTTCAGAAACATTCTAATATCTGGCCATTTTTATTCTTCTTCACCTGGTCCCTCTTGTCATTTCTTCTGTACTTTTATATAGGCTATGCAGGGATGGGTGCTTTTTTCCAGTTCAGTTTTGATAAAATTTACTAACATCAGTTCAGTTTTGATAATAGCATGTAAATCTCTCCATAGTTAGGACAAATATGACTATGGAATGTGCTCCCTAGATAGGTCTGCCTGGCGCTGTCATTGTACGCTTTTTGACACCAGGTCAAGACCTTTGTATCTGACCAATATTTTAATGCTAATTAATTTTCATTGCATATTTATTTATTTAACTTATTTTAACCATGCCTTTTTATATTCAGTTATGGTATAGCCAATTTATTTTGTTTAGGATTTATATTATACTCTCTTGGACTGAGTATATTATACTCTTTTAAGCTCTCTTGGATTGACGGGTTTACAGCAGTCCATAAAAACAGTTGCTAAAAATACAGTAAAATACTATACAATCAGGTGGAAAAAACATGTAAAAGTTTAAAACAGTTAAAATGTAATGCATGCAACCACTCCCAACTCAGACAGTTGCCCTAGAAGGATACCATGGTCAATGGCATCAAACACTGCAAAGAGGTCCAGCAGAATCAACAGGGTCACTCTCCTCTTGTCTCTCTCCTAGCAGAGGCCATCATTCAGGGTGACCAAGGCTGCTTCCATGCCAAAACCAGGCCTGAATTCCAAGTGAAATGAATCTAGATGATCGGTCTCATCCAAGAGTGCCTGAAGTTAATTGGCAACTACCTTCTCAGGAACTTTACTTGGAAAAGGGATATTTGCTACCAGTCTGTGTCAAGGGAGGGTTTCTTCAGAAAGGTTTCACCACTGCAAAATGAAACCACTCTTTCTTACAAAGAAGCATTAATTACTTCCCTGGATCAACTGGTTATTCCTGCTTTGCTAGTTTTTATAAGCCAGGAGGAGCAAGGATCCAGTACAGAAGTGGTTGCATGAACTTGTCCAAGGATCTGTTGACATTCTCTATCTATAGTAACTGAAACTCATCCAATAAAACCTAACCAGGCTGTGCTCTGGATAGTTCCACAGAATCAACTGCATTAACTCTGGAGTTCAAGTCCCAGCAGATGCAAAAGATTTTTTTCCTGGAAGTGGCCAGCAAGTAAATTACTGTGAGCCTGTGATGGTTCCAGGATGTCCCTGAAGCCAGAATGTAATGATCTCCAGACAACCTTGACAAGCTCTGTTGGGCAGTAGAGGGAAGACTGGACTGAGGAACTGAAATGTTGTTTCATTGCTCCCCTTATCCTCAAAATATAGCCAATTACAGGCACATACCAAGTTTCTGTGGCATTCACTGGGTTTCAGTCAAGTCATCTCCTCAGTTGTTTCATCACTCTCAGCTCTGGGATATACCACAGAGCCATACAAGCTCTAAACATTTTAGTTCATTTTCAATATTCATTTTCCAGACTTTACAAATATTTGGGGCTGAAAGAAGTCTGGATTTAAAAAAAAAAACCTGAATAGAGGAGAAAGTGGAATTAACATATTTTTCCATCTTTACATTTTAGAAGCTCTCACATGCACATGCCTCTTCTATTGTATCTTATAAATCCCTTACACAATTCAGCAATAGGCCATGATTTTTTCAAAGGGGCTAATAGAATGCTCTGATTCACTCACTATATATAATAGCTGGTAATGACATATAGGCAATGAAAGTTGTCTATAAATAGCTACAGAACTGTAATAGCTAAATAGAACAATTGTGTTCAGGTGCTTTGGGGGAAAAAAAAGATTGTGTGGTGTCTTCATGACTTGTTTGAAGGCTTTCTAGAGGAATCTGGCTAGTCACTGGTGAAAACAGGTTGCTGAGCAAGTGAACTCAGGTTGTATGTAATGTTAGAGTGAACCCATCAAAATAGATGGGGCTTTAGTTAGATTAACTTTGAAAGTAACCATTAGGTATAATTCCTCATCTAACCCAACAAAGCTATATTTAACTACGTAGTTATATGATCTTGCTAACAATATACTAAAAACAATGCATGCTTACAATTAATTGCAAGTTAGTAAAAAATGTATCTTCTTTTTATCGAACTGACAATATCATGTTTCATGTATGGTGTGTGCTCATGTGTAATTTAAAGCATTAAATACAGCATCAGACACCTAGTACCCTTATTGCAAATAGAGGAGCTAAAGATCTTGCCTTTTCCATTGTTTAGTACAACAAACAGAAACCCACTTGATGCTTACCTCTATTTTATCTCCACATAGTGCTCCCCGGATGCCCCTAGATAATCTGTTCTGTAAACTGGGCTTTCCATTAAAACAACTGCATTTTAGGCAGGTAGTAGCAATAAAGGTGCTTGCTGCAACAGAAGAGCAGTTGTATGTTTCCTACCATCTATTCCCCTGATGAATGAAAAAATTCCCAGGAGTGGTCTAAGAACCATTATCAAGAGAGAAATATGAACTATATATACTGAGCCTTTGAGAACTACTGATCTAGAGTGATCATCCTGCTTCCTTTGTAAAGCAAGGCAATGTCTTAGGAGGCTGCAGAGAATGTTCTTGCTCTGCCAGGGGTGGCTGGTGCCCCTTGGTTCAGGGGCAGAGGATAGCATCTCTGTGAGTGAGGTTGACTGTATCTAGTTTCTAAAAGGGAATGCTCTCTGCAGAGCAGTGCATGCAAGGATGGCATGTGTAAATCTGTAAAGACTGCAGTCTTCTGCAGTCTTTTGAAGCTCTCTGATCCAAGCAGATCTAGGCAACATCAGAGAAAGATTGGGGGTACCTTATAGTTCATGCTACTTGAGGGTGTAGAGGGAAGTAAGCACTATCATGGCCATTACTGATAGATCTCATAGTGTATATCACATTTAAGACATCAGAAATGTGTTTAATAGCAGCTAAAGGTTTTCTACTGAGTGACTGACAGCACAGTCCTAAGCAGGTCTACTCCCAAGTAAGTCCCACTGAATTAAATCAGGATTGCTGCAGGTAAATTGGTATGGGATTAAAGTCCAGAAGCATGATCTGAGCAGTGAATTGTTCAAACTTCTCATTATCCTTAAGTCGATCAGGTATCTTAGGTAAGCCACATGCTCTGACTGCCCTTTCTGGAGCATGGCAATCATAATATTGTTCATCATTACAAAAAATATTACAGAAATACTGCAATAGTGTTTGAAAATTTATACATAAATATCAAATGGCATCCTTATTCTATTAATTTTGCAAGCAAAATTACTTCTTCATATTGTTTTTAATTCAACAGAATTATTTGAAACAAATGCTCCTGACATTCATTAAATAATCATTTAAAAACAGATTCAAATCTCTCATTCAGCTCAATGTATAAAATGCTTTGTGAGCAAATAAGTTGGGAAAACCAAGCAATCCCTAGAATTGCCAATTAATTCACATCTCCAGTGGCGAATAATATGCTATCTATGGGTTCAACCAATTAAGCAAAAAGACTTGTTTGTCTCCCTCAAAAAGAAACCATTCTTTATACCTTCCCAAGAATGGCCTAGAACTAAGATGCGTAACTCTGGTGGATATTGAAATCTATCAACTTAAGAGATAACTGGCTTTATCTTCCCCTGCAGTAGTCTCACATCCTTAGGGCATTAACCGTCCTTTCTCTCTGAGCAATTTGGACCATTCACTTACAGCAGTTTCACAGGCTATTTAGAAGAAGAAAGTGCACCATGACCAGATACAGCCCAAACGCCTCTTGCTGCAAGGGCAGGCATGCACATTCTTTTTGCATATTTATTTATTGCATTTGTATGCCGCTCCATAGTCCAAGGAATCTCTGGGCAACTCACATAGCATACATAGCACAACAAGCTGACACAAAAATAAAACAATATCATAACATACAAAGTGCAAAAACAGGAGGATAAACAATACTATAAGCAACAATAAAACCAGCAGCAAAAACCAAATAAAGGCATGATTCTGAAAACAAACAAAAACAAAATAATGAGGGTTCCAGTTGCACCTCTTTGGGAAGAGAATTCCAAAGATGGGGTGTGGTAACAGAGAAGGCCCTTTTCCTAGCTAATTCCCCCCTTTACTTCATTTGTGGGGGTTCACGAAGTTGGGCCTCCCTTGATGTTCTCAGTGGTCTGGTAGAGACATATGGAGACAGGCATTCCTTTAGATATCCCAGTCCCAAGCATTTAAGGCTGTGTGTATTAGCATAAGCTCTAGGGATTGGACCTGGGTAGTTACAGGCAACCAATGCAGTTGGCAGAGGACCAGTGTGATATGTTCTCTGATATGATCTCTAGCATATCATACTGAAAGCACAGCAGATGTTGTTTCTTCTTTCTAGCATACAATGCTACCCTTACACCTATCATTCACAATGACTAAAACACTGGATAATATCTCAGAAGTCCAAGCTACAAGCTCATCTCCACAATAAACTCACCAGGTCCATAAATATGCCACTCTTCTCTCTGGCTCAGCCCCTTTTTCTTCCAAATGGGGATAAGAATACATTATTTTACCTTTGTTTTAGAGTTTACTGAGAGTACATATGTGAGGCTCAATAAAGACTCTAAAATATTATCACTGTAGTGTCCCATTGGATTGGCTTAAACATCTGAAGACTAACGGCAGCCTTCTCCAACCTATGTCCTTGCGCTACATTTAGCATTCTGGCTAGGGTTCCAGAAGTTTTGGAGTGGGGTCAGAAATGAACATCCTCAGGTCAAAAAACAATGAAACTTTCTAAACTGAGCCCAAACCTTACCTACATTTATCTATTTTTGTATTTATAGGCTACCCTTTAACAAAATTAAAATGCAATAGCTTTACAATGAAAACTAAATATAGATCAAACTTCAGTTACATTGGCTGAGTACACTGCACATCTTTCATGCGTTTGAGATCCCCCCAACCCACACACACACCCAGTGTGAGAACTGCTTGGAGAATGAAAGCTTTCCATGCTTTTGCTGGTCAAATCTATGAGGAGGAATGAAATGGATGGGGGGAAATGGAGCAAAAAAGAAACTGAGGAAAGAAAAAGTATAGTGTTACCATGAGTGTTGCCATGAGGGCATCACATTTGGAATAGACAGACAGACAGAGACCGGTGAGTGACTTAGAGATGTTTAAGTGAGAAAACAGGGTGGAGATGCAAATCAAACCGAAGAACATTGGAAGGAAATTGTGAAGAGAAAAGGAAGCTTAGCAGAGTATGGGTGGAAAGAAAACACTGAAAACAATGTTTCACAGAGGAAGATTGAGAGAGAGAGAGAAAGAGAGAGAGAGAGAGAATTAATATAATGGCACATCCTTCATGAATTAATAAAAATGTGAGAGCAGCCCTAAGAGGGTTGTACAATCCAGTTTAGTCTCTTTTCAACAACACATAACCATTCAAAACAGAAATATCTGATTCAAAATAGTGTATACAGCAGTCCAGATAATGGTGCCAAAATTATCTCAAATATAGAAAAAGGCACTTCTAAGCCAAAGGCATGCCAACTGCATAATCCAGCAAATAGCTAGAAATGAAAGGGGACATTTGCTCATTAAATAATCATGGCCAGGTTTGAGACTGAGCAGCAACAGTTAAAGGGAGGAGAAATAAGAGTCAGAGGAGCAGGGAGGCTGGCAATATGAAAAATGTAAAGCCTGGTAAAGCTCTATAAGAAGTAGAAGAAAAGTCCCTCCACACTCATAGTATCATAGAATAGTAGCATTTGAAGGGGCCAGAAGCCCATTAGATCCAACCCACTGCTCACTGCAGGACTCCATGTTAAACCATGTCTGACCAGTTGCCTCTAGTGTGAGAGAGCTCACAACCTCCCAAGGTCACTGATTCCACTGTTGTACTGCTCTCATAGTCAGGAAATGTTTCCTGGTATCTAACTGGAATCTGGCTTTCTGTAACTTGAGTCTGTTATTGTATGACCTGCACTCTGGGGTGATGGAGAGGAGATCCTAGCCTTCCTCTTTGTGACAGCCTTTCAGATACCTGTAGAGTGCTATCACATCTCACCTGACTCTTTACTTGTCAAGCTGAAAATGCCCAGTTCTTTAAACAGGGCTTTGTTTCTAGTCCTGGATCATCCTTGTTGCTCTCCTCTGACCCCTTTCCAGCTTGTCTGCATCTTTCTTAAACTGTGGAGCCCAGAATGGGACACAGTACTCCAGAAGAAGCCTAACAAGCGCTGAGTCAAGGAGAGCTAGTATTTCACGAGATTTTGAATTGAGACTTCTATTAATGCAACCCAAAATAGCATTTGCCCTTTTTGCAGCCACATCACATTGCCGACTAAATTTCAGCTTGTGATCTACAAAGATTCCAAGACCCTTCCCACTTGCAGTACTTTTGAGCCAAGTATTTCCCATCACAAGTATTCCCTGTAATGATACATTTGGTTTCCTTTTCCTAGGTGCAGAACTTGGCATTTGTTCCAATTGAATTTCATTCTGTTGTTTTCAGCCCAGCACTCCAACGTATCAAGGTTACCATGAATCTTATTTCTGCCTTCCAGAAATAGTTATTCCTATTACTTAGTTATTCCTAATGGTTAGTTATTGCACCCAGTTTTGTGTCATCTGAGAATCTGATGATCATTCCCTGCATTTCCTCATCCAAGTCATCAATAAGAATGTTGAAGAGCACTGGGCCCAGGACTGAACCTTCTCTCCATTCCAGTTTCCATAGTGTTTTCATTCCACTATAAGATACAGACAATGTTTTGTATTTGTTGCAGAAATCAAGTTTCCCTCCTCCCCATAGCTTGAGAACTTTAATACATTAATATTGATTTTTCCCCTATACCAGTCTGTGCAAAAGGGGGAAAATCAAAATATTAAACCAAAACAACTTTAAAATGCTAGAAAGCCAGTAGATTTGATCAACACTGTAACCCAGACAAGGATCCAGCATCAATCATAGTATCTGTCACAATGTATTATGGTTCAATGCCTTGGATATTCATTGCATTTCATTTTTTTTTCTTTTTTCTTTTAGTTTGGAAATTATGAGAAGACTGTCTCTGCTCCTAAAATGTGATGCACTTGAATGATTTTCTGACTTTTCCTTAAATAATTATATTAATTTTAATATATAGCCTGGTCTAGAGGGATGCAGGTGGCACAGTGGTTTAAACCGCTGAGCTGCTGGGCTGGTTGATCGAAAGGTTGCTGGTTCGAATTTGCAAAATGGGGTGAGTTCCCATTGCTCCATCCCAGCTCCTGCCAACCTTGCAGTTCGAAAGCATGCAAATGCAAGTAGATAAATAGGTACCACCTTGGTGGGAAGATAACAGTGTTCTGTGCACTTTGGTGTCTAGTCATGCTGGCCACATGACCACGGAGACTGTCTGTGGACAAACGCTGGCTCCCTCAGCAAGGAAACAGAGATGAGTACCACTATCTAGAGTCAGACATGACTGGAATTAACGTCAAGGGGAAACCTTTACCTTTTACTTTAAGCTAAGATAAACTAAAAAAAATTAAAAACAATGTTAAGCTATGAAATACTGATTACAAACCAATCCAAAAATTAATTGTTATAATACCTCTTGCAAAGCAGTAATTAACATTTTAAATCAACATTTTTAAAACTCCCAGAAAATGCTTAGCATGAGCTCCACTGGCCACATTCTCCTACTCCCAGTACAAAGAAGCCAGCATTGCACTTGCCTTCCATAGATCCAGTAAAGATCAGGTGGCAATCCTGACAGCACACACCATACATAGCTGTACACACAAGAACTTCTACTCAGGGTTTTAAGAACTCAGTACTTATCAAAGTCCTTTGGATGAAATGGAATGAAAGGATCATAGCCCCACCTGAGCAAAAGAGTCTTGTCCCAGGACCTATAGTACTTTTTCCTCCAACTCCTCTGTTAAACAGAATGGCACCATAAGCTTTAAAATGTGCTGGTATACCATCTAGGGTGTAACCCCCTCCCTGGTCTGCAGACTTTTTAAATATAGATGGACCTAAGACCTAGTTTTTCTCAGATGCTAGGATAAAGGAAGTAGTGGTCTGAATTAGTTAGATTATATCCATGAGTCAAATCTATTTATCTATCATTTATCTACCTATGGTTTTTATTATTAGGGCTGAATCCCAAAGCCCATCTAGAAAATACTGAAAATATATTATACCATTAAAATATTACCTAAATAATATAAAAAGGACTGCATATTCTCCAGACTGCCTTATGGGTAAACTAAGAAGGATTTCATCCTGGGTCCTTTGGAAGCTTAGCTTTTGAGTTCAGAATGGAAATTACACCCCCTTGCCCCACTGCTCTTGAAAGTATGCTTCTTGTTGCACTTGTGAAGAACCAAATAAACTTCAGATTGCATCAACAAACCAAGGAGGAGCAAACCCAGGAGTGATGCAAATGAGCTGAACAGCTGGCAACGCTTTATTACAACGATGCTAAAAGCCGTTGCATAGCTTGCTTTTCTCCGGGAGATTAGTATTTAAAATACTGCAGGGACCATCTTAGAAATGCTCCACAGAAAATATCCTTATGCTGAAAGATTCATTATTACCTGCATGAAATTGTTTGGATTGGTTCTGTCAAAGTAGAATATGATGCAGCTAGGTTTTTTCTTTTCTTGGTAACCCATGGTCTACTCTTTCCAACCACTCAGTGGAGGAAATAATTATATATCCAAAAAAGGTAGCCAATATGCCAGTAAAACTAGAGAATGAATAATGTAGTTCTAGCACTTCATCTCTTTTTTGTGCCATGAGAATGTCCCAGTCCTTTCATTTCAACTGTATGTGCACCCATCATATCAGTTAGGGATTTATGAAGCTGCCAGTTTCTCTTTCTCTTTCTTTTTAAGGAATATTTTATATTCCACTCATGAAAGAATTTGAACATTTTAATAAACTCTTCTAAAAAAGAATGGAACAAAAATTTCACGTTTCTACAGTGTACCCCTATCCCTATGCCTCTCAGGGATAACTGTGGCCTCTTAGCAGAAAAAAAGCATGGCTGAGTTCAATCCCAGATGTTGAAGAACAGTTAAACATCCAGGACAGTGATGGTGAACCTTTTAGAGACTGAGTGCCAAAACTGCAACCCAAAACCCGCTTATTTATCATAAAGTGTCAACATTACAATAAAACCTGAAAACTGAGGTTTTAGTTTAGAAAAAACACCTCACAGCCGGTCCAAGCAAATACATATATATCCTTAGCAGTACACTGACCTGCCATGTGAAAGCTCATGGCTAATGAGTCACAGTTTATGGCATCATTGCCTGAGGCCGCTACTCCTTTTTGATCATGTATATGGCCCCTATGTGCGCTGTCACCTGATCCTTGGCTGCTGGGGCAATGCTGGAGCAACTTGGCTCACATGCCAACGGAGAGGGCTCTGCATGTCTGCTGTGGCCCACATGCCATAGGTTCACCACCACTGGCCTAACCTTACCCTGGTGCACACCCCTAACCCTAACATAGGGATAAAATACCATAGAAAAGAGGGTGATTTTGAAAAGGTTTTCCTTGAGTAGCTTTTTCTGCACAGCTCAACATTTCTGCCCATTCTAAACACATTCCAACCATCAAATCTTACCAGGACACCTTGTTTTCCTAACCCTAACCCAGTGACGGTGAACCTTTCAGAGACCAAGTGCCCAAACTGCAACTCAAAACCCACTTATTTACTGCAAAGTGTCAACAGTGCAATAAAATCTGAAAACTTTTGTTTAAGTTTAGAAAAAACAACTCACAGCCAGTCCAAGCAAGTGCGTGTGTGTATGTGTGTGTGTATTTCCATGGCAGCGCACTGACCGGCCATGCAAAAACTTGCACAAGTCACAGCTAATGAGTCGCAGCTTGTGACATCATCACCTGGCATCACTACTCCTTTTTCGAGCATGCACATGGCCCCTATGTGCGCTGTTATCTGGTGCTCGGCTGCTGGGGCGATGCTGGGGCAACTTGGCTCATGTGCCAACAGAGAGGGCTCTGTGTGCCCCTGTGGCACACATGCCATTGGTTCGCCACCACTGATGTAGGATCTTCTTTATGCATGGACACATTTCTTAGTTTCATACATCCATAGTCTTTAAAAAAAAAAAAAAAAACGATAACCCCACTTCCCTCACAATTTATGAATACCTATTTTGGTAAGTTCTTATCAGACATGTTAAGTAAACCAAATTTCCATTCGTCCTTAACATCAGAAAGTCTCATGCAATACCTTGAAACTCATTTCTGATTCTCAATAGCTTTCTTTTTGTTAAGGGCACCATATTATCTGAAGAAAGAGTTTCATATTCTCTTGCTTTTCATCCTATGGACTATTATTTGAGGCTATTCTATTCAATGGCACTAGTCATGATTGCTCTATGTGGCCTTCAGTTCCAGAGACAACATGAGTGGGAAGGTGCTGCTGTACTCATATACTGCTTGTTGGTTTGTAGTGAGAAGCTGGTTTGTCATTGCATGAACAGAATGTTGGACCAGATGGGTTCTTGGTACAAGGGCTCTTCTTGTACTCCTATATTCAGATTCTGTGGTGTTTTGTCTCTGACAACAATATGGAGTTCAATCCTTGAAAGCAACAAGATCAACTCAGACCCAGCAAGCATAATGTCATTTTAGGGCTCCTTGCTATTTTTTAAAATGAGTCTTCCTATGCCCAGTAGGAACTGGGTCCATAAAAGATGGTAATAGTATGCTCAGTATCTCTGCTTTATTTGTTTTTGAAACTGTGTTTCTGTGACCACAGGCGGTGGCAGCAACTGCTGATGCTACCTCTTTCTAAAATAAGAATTGCATTCGTATTTCTTGAAATGGTAACTGCATTCAGCTTTATGTGAGCAGATGTGTTGCTAACACTGTTCTTTTGCTGTCATGGTATGTTCCTTATGTGTATCAGATGCAATCTCAATAGCTTACACTATCATAAATTGCCACTCAGACTAATCAAAGCAGAATCTATGGTCTTAAAATGTAAACACGCAATGCTAAACTATTTTTGTTTGCTTTTCAATGAACAACTGATGTCCCATTCTGACTCACTGTTAAATGGCTCTTGTTTTTTTCCCTTAACAGATGCTTCTTACACAATCACCAGTGTCTGTTTGTACTCCAGCAGGGTATGTGTGAGTTAAGTAGGAAATGGCTTTCCTTCCTTCTGAGACACTCAGAAGGAGGAAAAATATAGTTATTTCAGAACTGTGAACACTAACAGCTATGTGACATTCATATATGAGGACATTCATCCTGATGACATTGTACAAGAAGAGAACTAGTGCACTCTCATTCCACCTGAACACAAGTGCATAAAAGGCTAATATGAGCCCTGGTCAGATATTCTGTATCCATGGAAGTACTCTGCATAAGCCAAAATGCTGGGTAAAACATATTCTTATTTTATGTTTTAATTAAGACTTTATTTTAAACCTAGATTTCATTATTAGTCACTTGGAACACCACTCTTTGGCAGCAAAGAGGACAAATATAAACAAATAAATATATGTGGTATTTTGATTGGACTGCAATTCTTCCTTGTGATCCTGATGACTTATTTGCTTCCAGCTCTAATTCAAGAACTAGTTTTATGCATTATTGCTGTTATGAAAGCTTAATGACTGTGGTCTTGTACTTTAGACACCTCTTCCATTTGTATTAGTCCTCATGCTATATTGAAATCAGTATTCCAGCAGAATTGTTCCTGGTCTTCTTCCACAGAAACATACAAAACAGCTCAAATAATAAATATTTTCACCATTCCAGCCACTCAGAGTGCACTAGTTATTGTTCTCAGAATGCACAGAATCCAACAGTAGTATTTCAATTATTATGTTTTTCTTTTTTCAGAAGATCATCAGAAAGGAACCCTATTCAGAATAGAATGGTAGAATAACAATAAATATTAAAGCAGGAATGCAGATGAAGATGTGTTTCTAATATCTATTCCATCTGTAGCTTTGTGGATTGTTAGGAATCTTTGTTCCATGCCATTTAGCATCTACATGAAACTGCTGGGGGAGATTATCTTGAGGTGCAGGCTGAGATGGCATCAATATGCTGAGGACAGTCAGCTCTACCTCCCTTTTCCACCCAATCCAAGTGAGGCAGTGACGATTCTGAATCAGTGTCTGGGCTTGGAAAAGAATTGGATGAAGCCCAATAAACTGAGAGTTATTTCAGATAAAATGGAAGTGCTGTTTGTGGGATGAGGGGAGTGATGTCTGTCCAGTTGGCTGACATTAAACTTGTCATGGATGGGTTAGCAGTTTGGAGGTAGATCCTGAACTGACACTGGAGTCACAGGTTGATGTGGTGTCCCTCAGCACCATCCATCAGCTCAGGCTGATTTACTAATTGCAACCCTATCTGGACAGGTAGAACCTTGCAACAGTGACCCATGCTCCGGTAACCTGTTGTTTGGACTACAGTGAAGCACTCTACTTGGGGATGCCTTTGAAGAAGGTCCAGAGACTTCAGTTGTTTCAAGATAGAGCATGAAGCCGCTGATGGGGATTGGCCAATTCAAGCATATTGCATCAGTCTGTTTCCGACTCCATTGGTTACCAGTTGAAGTCCAGGTGCTGACATTAGTATTTAAAGACCTAAATGGCTTAGGGCCAGGCTTTCTAAAAGAAGGCTACATGAACCCTGAGATCTTCATTGGAGGTCCTTCTCAGAGAAGGAGACATTTAAAGGAGATAAGCAAGGTGACTACTAGGGAAAGGGCCTTTTTGGCTGTGGCATCCTAACTTTGGAATCAGCTGCCCAAGAAGGTGCACCCGGCTCCCACCCTTTATTCTTTCCAGTGCTAGGCAAACACTTTTTATTTACCCAGTATTGTAATAGTTAGCTATTTTAATATTTTAAAATAATTTAACCACATTACATTTTATTACGTTTTATTGCTGCTGTAACGTCAAACCAATTTGACTGTGGCTGCTATGGGACTATTTGTGCACTTATTGTTTCTATTTTACCCTTGTGTATCATTTATATTTGATTCTAATTGTTACTGCTTTCTTTATGGATATTGTATTTGTTGTTTATTTTGATTTTGTGAACTGCCCAGGGAGTCATTTTGTCTAATGGGCAGAATAGAAATTAAACAAACAAATAAATAAATTTCACTTTAAAAAATCAAAATTAAATTCTCATGCATCCTTAGGTTGGAGTCAGAACTGGTTGACTGCTCAGGCCTGCCATAAATAGCTACATTAATAGTTCTTAAGATACTTCTAATTGAATACATTTCTGCATATCTGAATAGTCTCCAGAGCTCATGTCTGCAGTAGTTCTTACTCTTGATTTCATCACCCAGCTACTGCAGAAATGTAATCTATTTGTCCTGTTAGAAATGAAAGCAGACACCTATCAAACACTCTGCAAATGGAACTTTGTCCCCAAGGCTTTCATTTCAGTTTTTCAATCTGATTTTCCAGTATCTTGTACCAGTTTTGTGCTGGTTTGATTTTTCATTGCACTGTGCAAATAGCAGACATACCGTTTAAATGGCAAGTCTCCCATAAAATCATTGGCTTTAGTCACCCCGCAACTATGTTTCACCTGTGCAAACAACCCTGTTCCTATTTCACGAAATCAATTGGTAGGCAGAAAGCAGATGGAAGAATAAAAGAAAAAAAAAAAAGATCTGAGTGTGTGTATGTGTAACCTATCGATGAAATTTGAGAAGTGACTAAAGGAACATTTTACCATATTAATAACTGAGCAAGTCCATTGCTTACCAACTCATGCCAAAAATAATATGAAGATTTGTACTGAACAAAATTATATAATTATATTCAACTCAGGAAATTAATACCATTTATTTTTTGAGTAAATGTTTCATGAGAAGTACAGCAGACCAAAGGAGACAGAAATATTTGTTACATGAATAAAGTGTGGGTACAGTCCAGAGGGGATGCTCAAAAGCCTCTGAACTTCAAGGTAATGGGCTTGCCATGCAGAACAAGATAAACTTGTAGGTGATTTCTGTTCCCACCTGCAAGTCAACTAGATGGCTGATTTGTGGTGCTTCAGGTGGGAAAGGAAGGAGCTGAAGCACTGTCAGGATATATACTTTGGCAGCTCCTCCCCTCTCATTTCTTGCTTCCTGGGATCTCCCTTTGCCCCCTTTCTGAGGTCTTTGTTATTTCTGTTCTTTCTTCACCAGCTGCAATGGGGGAAGGACAATACAACTGCAGATTCCCAGCTCTGAGCTTATTGACCTTTTCTGACCTCAGATATGGGAATATGGAAAATTCTACAGCCCCCTGGATGATGTCCAGGGGTCACAGGATCATTCTCTCCACCACTTCAGAAATATAGGATGTGTAGAGAGTGGGCGAAGCTCCCATGCATTGTAGGCTGTTTGGTAGGAGTCATTATTGGATTCTGAACAGGGGGCGAAGAAGCAAGGGGTGCCCAAAAGCCTTTGAAGCTCCTTTGACTGTACCTAGTGAAGTTTCTCAGGCCAAGTGTGAATACCACAAATAATTTGCATGACCAGAACATGTTGTTTACATATTGCTTCTGTTGTATATATGCTGTTGTACCTTCGAATACTCATATTGCCATTGTTTTACACAGATGTTGCCCTATAAAATGACTAAACAGCTAAGAACACTATAAAATAAATAAATAAACATTCTGAAGTAAATAATTCAATAACTAGTCCCTTTTCAGCACGTCCTTTATTTCTCTGTCCCTAACTCCCACAATATTCTTGTCTGTGATCTTCATTGCTCCAACTAGCAATGCTTAAGGGTTTAATTTGGTTTGCATTTTTAAAAGAACTAATTTCCACTTCCTGGATGAATACATAGATTGGAACAGTTATTCCTCAGATTTCACACTACTCCAATTTTGCAATGCAGTTCTTGGCACAAAAATGTCCCAATAACTGTATAAAAACACATATTTCTGCTTGAAATGTATATAAACATGCACATTTTAAGATAAAATGCATTAGAAAAGCATTTTCAATGGCTGAAAATAAGTTCTAAAATATCCCTTTTAAATATAGTTTAAATGTGAATGCTCATCCAAGTTTTATTTTTGTTTCAAATGAATGAAGTCATGAAATAATACAAGTAAAACTGACGAAGGGAAGAAACAGATTGGTCCATCCATCCCCACTTTTAGCTCCAGAACACGTCATTGCTGGAAGCACTCTTGTTCCCTTGAGAGAGTCGTCTGCTTGTGCTTTGCTGCCTGACAGTCCTGGAATAGCCTCCAGCTCCCCAGCATCATGCCATTTCTCAGATTTCATTCAAACATCTCAAATTACTATCCCTTTCTCTGAGAGACCTGTTGTTCTCTATTTCATTTTCATGACCCATAAGAAGCAAGCCTGTAACCAAGCCTATGCACATGAACTTGAAACAAGTGTGTAAACCCTTCCTATTTAGCTCTGTTTCCCTCCCCTCCCATGTCCCGCCCTGCCCTGCCCTTCCTTTATCAAATTTTAGTGTGTCTATTCTTTGACTTTTGGGCAAGAGTGTTTTCACCAATGGCAATATATCACAGGTGGGCAATTTCCAGAGGTTTGAGGCTGCATTGCCCAGGATAGCACCAGAAGCTCCATTCCTGCCAAAGCTGTGTTGCTAAAATTTAGCAAAACTGCATCAGGAGGTGGGAACCCCCATTTTGAAAGAAGAATTGGTGGTTTGCCACTGGAATTTGGCAGTGCTGCATCAAGAGAAAGGAACAATTAAAAAAAAATTTAAAACAAGGCTTTCCACCCGCTTCCACAATCTCACATTTTAGCAGCTGAGGCTGCTGCAAAAATAGCCAGGGGTAGATATAAACACGATAAACATGAATGCGGTTACAGAAACAAACAATAACAGAAGTTTCTGTGAGCTAAAATAGTCTAATGTAAGAGTCCTGAATTATCAGAAGACATACAGTTACATGTAGGTGGAAGTATCAATTCAATTATCACCATCAAAGTGAAAACGAATAATAGAAAGTTGCTCGCTGAATTGCTGCCTGATTCACAAATACATGAAAAGTCACAGAAGTCCTATTTCAAGCTTCTTTTGAATTGGCCCAAACAGCTTTGCTGGTGTTGAGAGCTTCACACATTCAAAGCCACAGAGCATTCTTACAAAAAGTTCTTTATTGACCAAAGGGCTTTTCAGAAGCATGAACTCCCAGAATGAATCTCTGAGTAGGCACAGAGTGATCCATTCAACCCAATCTAGTATTTACTGTTAAGAGTTCTCTTTATTAGTGAGTTTCAGCCCCATTCTTTTTGGAGCGGCCTTTTGGAAATGAGCATGTCTCCTCTCTGCATGCCAATCCCCCAATCGGGCCACCTTCCACTGTCAACATTGCATCATGGGGTCTAGAGCCATACCCACCTTGTCTGTCCATGAGAAACTCCCCTGTTCTTTCCTCCTGCTGGTAACGGTACACCCTGGTTATCCTCAGAGGCTGCCTGAGCAGCTGGGGAGTCTGGCCTGGAGATAAATGGTTCTGCTTCTCTCATCTTTCTCAACATCTCGTATTAGCCCCCCATTCAAAGGCCTCCCCTGCTATTCCTCTTCCTCCTCCTCCAAGTCCAAATCAGCAGGCCTTGGAAATGCATGCCAAGAGCAACTGCTCTTCTCACTCCCAACAGTTGCAGCCAATTCTGATAGAAGCAGTATGAGCAGCCTTCCCTGCAGCCCCAGAATAGTCAAACCCAAATCCACCTAGCATGTATTAATTTCTCATCATCTTGTGATCCTGACAGCTATCCCAGCTGTTTCTTCTATTTTATTCATTTCCTGCCTGCATACCTGGAAGGTAAGGATCTCAGGTCTGATTTGTTAGCTCAATTTCAGTCTGAAATGATAAATGTTCAGCCTGGACCCTAAAGGGCACCTCAGACACTATTAAATGCTTCTGTTTAAGGAAATGCAACAAAGATCAGACATCTTAATTGAAACATAAACCAGTCAAAGCATCTTTTACGTATAGTTTAAACTGCAGTGTTAACTTCTCATGATATGTACAAGTGCAGTATTTCTCAGGTGATGAGAGGGAGCCATAAATATCTTGCACCAAGTGCCACTTTGGTTGACTGCCTGCACCATGGTTGCGTTACATACACTGGCCAGGTTTGCATGAGAAGCCAGGGTACTTTCTCACCTTTGCCTTTCTTATCTCATGCCATCCAGACCCAACTGTGACATTTCTGTGTGGTACCTTTAGTTTCCCCAATCTACAAAGGGAATCAATGGACTGTTTGAAACAAGGTGTCCATACTTCACCATGGCTTCTCCAGTCCTTTGGATATGGAAATGCCATTTTACCGTTGTTGGTATAGAAACACCATAGAGTCTCATGGAAAGAGCAACCACTGAAGTGTCCACTCAGCTATCCATTTTCTTTGATCCTCAGCACCCCAGCAACACACACATCTTCACTTGAGTAATTCCTATTGGCTAAGTGAGGTGCCTGTCTCCCTATTTACTTTTTGAAACAGGAAGACAGGGGTAAATGTACAGAGGAAAGGCAAATCATGACAAAAGTATAAATTTTAGTTTAATTTTAAATAGTCCTTTGGTGATAGAGTAGCTAGGAAGCATTGCAGAAAAGGAGGTCCGCCTGGCACCGTTGTTATTTGTTTTTCGGCACCAGGCTAAGACCTTTTTATTTAAAACTTATTTTAATTGTTAAATTATTGAATTAATTAGGATTTTAAAAATTTTAGTCAAGAATGCACCGGGGGTTTTTTAAATGTTTTTTTAATTGTTATATTATTATTATTATTTATGTATGTTTTTATGTATTCTTTGTGAGCCGCCCCGAGGTTTTGTTGCGATGGGGGTGGCATAGAAATGTTTTAAACAAACAAACAAACAAACCTGGCAGGGGAAAGAGAGAGAACCTACCTCCCAAACCTCAATGAACCAATCAGGATGAGACTGCTAAGGTCCCTAGGAAGCAAAAAGTTGAGGAACAAGATCTGATTATGCAGGCTGCCAAGATGCATGGAAAGAGTGGGAGGGCAGAGCATGGAGTCTGGAAATACCTTTGGGAGCCATGTGATCATTTGAAAATCCACACACCATGGATACAGCACGAGTTCATTTGCCATGTTGTGTCCACAGGCAAGCAAGGCGGTGAAGGTTGGCTAGGGAGCAAGATTAATGTTTTAAATAATAATAGTGTTTTGGGTTTTTTTTCAAGAATGGGAATACGTGGGAAGCAGATTGTCTGAGATTGAAACCCTAACTGCCCTGAGGTTCATTTATCTAACTGTGAGAGACAGCAAACAACCAGTAATATTAAAATAAACCCATAAAAAACAACATCTCTTTATTGAAATGTGCGTACAACAATACAGAACAACCTACTCTTCCTCCAGAGAAGATCAGCATCTCCCATTTACAGGAAGATTGACCACCGCCACCACCACCACCATCATCTCATCATCATCAATAATAATTATTACTTATTATTTGAAAAAATGAAAATCATTTTGATAAACTTAGATTTTAAAGATCTTCTAAAATAGAATTATCCACTTTTAAAGTAAAGTTTAACAACTTTTGCTTTGTATATAAAGCAGGATAACAAGTGGAAAAGAATTTGAAAACAGCTGGAGGGAGAGATGAAAGAATTGGCAGCATAGGAGGGCAAGCTGCAAGTTAAGTGTAAAAGGATACATGGAGAAAGATATTTTAGAGATGCGTAAGAATACTTCAGAGAGACATGCTGGGGTGGGCAGAGAAAACCAATATAAAATAGGAGATAATCTTTATTTAGAACTTCTGGGAAGAGCAAATTCAGCAACAAGGAGATTGCAATTGATACAATTGACTCTTGATATACCTGGAGCAAATATCTAATGAAGAATGGACTTGAGGAAATATGATTTGAAGAACATCCTCCAATAAGGAAATACCTACAGCAAAGAATGCAACTTCTTTTGAAAAAATGATGAGGTATCAATATAAGACGTAAATCTACTTCCACCTACCATCATGATTTGCTTGAATCCCACAATATTATTTTATATCTGGTGGGCCTCTGTCTTTTTTTTTTTCCCCCCCTCTGTGATTGGTGAACTTCTAGGATAGAAAACTTTTCTGATAGTGGAACTGAACGCAGAACACAAATTCTGGACATTAATTCATGCACATTGATTGCATTGCTTACATAAGGAAATTGCCTTTATTACTATTATTAACAGAATTAATGACCATAGTGATTTTTTAAAAGATAGCTTCAAAACCATTTTATTCATTTAGGAATGATATTAATTTAAAAATTTCAGCTGGACATTCCATTCTCAGGAATGGAGAAATTTCCTTTTAGAAATAACAAAAGGACCTGCAAAAACTACTCCTCATTCATCTGGAAACTGTTTGCTGGTCATATGGAATTCTACATAGATGGGCTATGCTAAGAGTTGCAGTGGTAGGTGATAATCATTCAATGACGTGCAGGGGCAGGGCCATCTCAGATAATAGTGTAAACAAATATAACATGGAGAATTGTTCACCTCTGACAGTATGATTGACTACAGTTCACCACCAGGGTTCTGGTTAGAATAGCTTTTTTCACAATCCATGACGTGCTAGTGGAAGCAGCCGCTGACCTGAACTTGCCTAAATGAGTAGTAGGAAATGATAAGTCTGCCAATAGTGCTCGGAAATCCCACTTCAGATGATGATCACTCTGAAGAGTGTATTGCACAGAGCAACTCCCTGTTTTTTGTTTTCTTTTTCATTTCTAATGCCTTAGGCTAAGGATCAAAGTTTCTATGTCATTACAATTCTTCCTACAATATCCTGAAAAAAGGATGGCTTTATGTGCGCATAAGTAGCACTCAACAATATATATTGGCTAGCGCACCACAGCTGTGTGCCTTCCTCCTCCTCCACCACCTCTTCTTCTATTGCTACTGCTGCAGAACTTGGACTATAAAGCTATTTGTGCTCCAGGACATACTTTATGCATCTCCTTATCTGTAAAACTGTAGTTCCATCTGTAAGTCATGGACTGAAGCATCTAAATTTGCCTAAACTGAGATACAAATATATGCACAAAATGATTTCTTACCGCAACATGTGTTTGCAAGAACTGAAAAGCTGTGCCTAACCATCTGACCTTTATTTTCTTAACTGCACATGATGATAGGATTTTTTATATTGTTACTTTTGTTTGGCAATCCAGTTCATTTTGCATTGCTTTCTACACGAAAGGTCAAGAATAAATCAAGCACAAATTAAACTAAAAGTCCCTTCACTCTAGTCCTTAGGTTAAGTTGGGGGAAAAGAAATTGCATTATTTGTACAGCTCTGTGAACATGTTATTGACCATAGCCCTCTGCTGCCTTTCTCTTCTGGTTAGATGTTTTTCATTATTTGCTCTAAACTTATTAGGAAATCTATCTGGAAAGCACTGTAGGTCATGCTCACCTAGTTACATTTAGTCCAGAGGGTATATAATATTGTTGATTAGATACATCAAGGAAAGCATGGATGCTGTTAAAGTTGTAGGTGAGTTGATCTGGACTTGGCTTTCCTCACCAGCCTTTTCAAGAAAAAAGAAAAAGAGGGAGGGGGAGGGGAGAGAGAAGGGAAAGGGAAAAACCCCAGCCAAAACCAGTTCACTTAAATGTACCCTTTTCCCCATCAGTTGGCTTGTGTGGTGCTTTTGCCCTGGAGACAATTGCAAAGAATATGGTAGTACTGATCATAATATATAAGATTCCCAATGATTGGTTACTTAATGTCATGTAATTATCCTTATCCATTATGCATACTATTACAGTAATACTTATTAATTCTTTAATAAACCTATCTGCAAGCTCCTCACACAAAGGTAGGCTACCTGGTACCCTCCCGACATTTTGAACTGCAACTTCCATAATCCTTAATCATGGATCATGCTGACCGGGGCTTATGGGAGTTGCAGGCCAAAACAGCTGATCAGGACAAACAGCTCTTCTGAAACATCATTAGGCACTACCTGTCTGATGGAATGCAGCCAGTTCTTTCACAGCTTTTGACTATACAAGTGAATGCATTCCCACAGGCCAGCTAAATGGCTAGGTCATTCATATAGCTTTACCAACAGATGAACCTTTGGAGACCTGCAGTCTAACTGGAATATAATATAATGCACACAGATCCTTCCTGGGAAAATGTCATGAATAACATGTTTTAACTCTGAAGCCATCAGCATCACAGCCATGGGCATCAATGTGCTGATGGGCATCACACTGGGAAGCAGCCAAACTCTCTGCCCATCCTGATTTTTTGTTTTTTATTTTAAACTGGGAAGCTTGTATTAACCATGGAAGGCTGGTCCAACCAAGGCACCCTAGTTTAGATTTGAGGATACTTAAGGGACAAAATCACCTGTGTCAAAATGCTATACAGTTCATTGAATACAATGATGAAATATGGGTGCAGGATATAAACAACTAAAAGAAAGGTTGCACTTGGCTTTTCCATGGCCTATTGGTTCCCTGAATGCACCAGAAGATGCTCTGCAGGTCTCCAAAGGTTCCTGGGCAAGCAACATGTCAATTCTTCTCCTCAGGCCAAGAACAAATGATAGCATCCCTTGGCATGGATTTTATGGCGTTCCTTTATCCCACTACTGCAGAGTACATCAGTATAGGAAAAAAGCTGTTTGAAACATTGCAACGGTGGGTCTTATGACAGAAAGGAAGTTTCAAGGTAATTCTCTATGGTGTTCACTTGGGGATTATCATGAAGCCCATGAAATCTTTGTATGCCTTCAGGAAACTGTTCTAGCTTTGGATACTGGGAAATTTCACTGCATTACCTGTTGAACCTGCCTTTCCACCTTTCTTCCAGTACAGCCTATGTAACACATGCCTAACATGCTGCAATGCAGTGTTCTCCTGCACTCCATGCTGTCATTATATCTTTGTGTCTTTGTGTCAACAGAGTGGTGTTGCGTTTTGGAACTCAGATCCCATCTCTGCCTTGTACTTGGTATTCTTGGATAAGTTGATTTTTGTTTTGTTTCATCTGTTTGCCCATGGGAAATAAGAATCCTCTAACTGGATGCTCAGAGGATTTTCCCATGGAAGCAATTTTGTGTTTCAGCCCACAGCACTATATCCAAATTTCAGTTGTGCTCATAGCACAAAAGGGTGGGGAAACACTGGTGTAACCCTTCCTTCATTGTTCAGAGCTCTTGGATGAAAGATGGGATGCATTATGTCTACAGAATTCATTATGTCTACAGAATGTTCTTTTGAATTGACCCCATGAATGGTTAACAATGTGTTTTCTTGATGTATTTATTACAAATAACACACACACGCACACACAAATACACAGACGCCACACCGTTTACCAGATCCATTTCCCTTTGCCTTATGAGCTATTTAATGGACTCAGCCTTTTTTCAAGAGCTTTCAAGACAAGATTGAAAGAAGTTAGGACACAAAAAGTGAAGGGGAGTTCTCTCATCACTTGGAAAGATGGGAAGAAGATGTAGTTTGGAATTTCACCATGTTTTCTAAGGCTCTTGGCATTACCCCCATGATATGGGTAAGGAGCTGTACTTGGCTGTCACACTAAAATGAATAGAGTCCTAATTTGATACCATCAAACACACTTTTTTTCACTCCACCTCCCACTGAGTCAGAAATAAACAAACACTTTCAACATGTCTTGTTTGGCTTCAAGAATATGGTGTCCTGATTTGTGACTGGAACTATATGGCCTCTCTACTATGTATAAGAAACATAAACAAAACGTGAGGGAGGAAAGCCATTGGCTTACTGAGATTGACAGTAGAGTACCAGTTTGCTTTCTTATCGTTGATATTTTGTCAGATGGTATTCTATGATATTTTGTTTAAAGGATGGGAGGGGTGAAAATGAATTTAAAGTAGGACTGTCACATTGCACTAATCTAACAATCGCTTTTTTAAAGAACTTTGATCAATTTAATTTTCTTGTGTTAATAATTTCCCTTGACACTTTTACTAATTATAGAATGTTTGGGGACTGTTTAACCAAAAGGATTTCACTCTTTTGCAGCCCATCTGTTCTTCATCCTTTGATGTTGCAGGAAGTGCTAGAGCTCATTGTAGCTGTTTTAATGAAACTGAGCCTGGTTTACTTTGGCCAAGGTAACAGGAGTTTCTAATTGCTATTACAGTTTTTGGATATAGTTCTGTGAGGCAAGAAAAAGGAATCCCCTGAAGGAGCCATTCTCCTACTCCACCAATGGGTGACCTTTACAGAAATGCTCTCCCTCCCACTCCATCTTATCCAGGCACTGAAAGCTTGGCAGTTGCATCAGTATTACTCTATCGACATACTGCCATGAAATGCTACTCCAGAGTGAATGCTTTGAAGGCCAGTGTGCAGTACCATTGAAAGGAATACCTATAGTATAGATCTTCCAAAGCCCCTAAGAGCTCTTGCTATTATTTTTCATAACTCTTTTTGCTTCCCTTGATGGATGGGGAATGTTTCATTTATGTTTTTTCATTTTTTGTGATGCGAACAGGTAATTGTTGCAAAATTTACAATAATATGTAATTTTACTCTTATATATAAAATTATTGCCAGAGAAATACAAAGGATACAAAGGATTTGTATACAAAGGCATGAAAGAATGTGTGCTGTATGACATACCTGTGAAAAGACTTTGCACAAGTTGGCTCTATCTCCCCAGTTTCTCTTGTCTGTCTCTTAACAGAACATTTCTGCAAGGGGCTTATTTGTCTATGCTATTTACATTGTAAATATGCACAAGGAGATCTGTAAATCTCTTTCAAGAACAAGTGGTGCGAATGAGACCAAAAAGTGCACCACTGCAAATCCTCGATTGTATAACCAAAGGTTGGATGACCCCAAAGATAAGCATGTCAGATGATTTAGGACAGGATCCAGCATTTGCTTTGAATGGGAGGAACTTGCTTGAAAGGAAAGGATCTGCTCGTGAAAGTTCCCATCACATGGCTTTTAAGAATCCCCATTCCTTTCCACATCACTGCTCACATCATTCAGCAGCATCTCCTGACTGCCTTCATTGAGATTATGTGTTTGGGATTAATAAAGCAGATGATCTTATTTGTGACATTCCTTTGTGATTGCTTTTATCACACATGATGTTGAGTCAATACATAATAAATATTATTCTATGCTTTTTTGCATGTAGATGAGATAATAAAGGCTAGAAAAATTAAAAAAGAACCCACATCATCATCATCATCATCATCATCATCATCATCTATTATTTTTCCCTGCTTTTCAAGGGAAATCTTCCCAAAGCACTTTACCTACATTAAGCAAAACAAGACAGTGTTGGCTGCCAATCTAACAACACAAAACAAAAGGGAAAGGAAATTCATATGGAAGAGGGGTTGGGAGGGAATACTCAGGAAGAATATCTTACAGTTAAATAGTAATGACCAACTGGAATGGATGTAATCTCTCCGTAGGTGGGCAGCTCAGAATAACCAGAAAAAGTTATTCTTTGGCAGAGGAAAAATCACTGTTTATGATAACACAGAGAGCCTCCACATTAGAATCTCACCTCTTCACAAAAACACCCTCCATGAGTAAGGGGCAGTGAACACTTAAGGGAAGGGGAAAGACTAATATGCACACCCTCTTTATGAGTTTAGTATTCTCCGATTCTAAATTTAATACCTAAATATGGTTTGTTTCTCTAGCACGTTTCCTGCCCAGTTTTCATATACATTAAGATTCTTTTGAATTCAAGGCAGTGAAGTCCCACTGAACTCAGTGGAATAAATTTCTTTAAGGGTCTTTAACTTACGAGGCTTGTAGATTAAGGACCTGTCAGCTTCTTCTATTCTTTTAGTTTCTCTGATCCTTTGTGTCTTTTGCAGAGATTCTGGTTCCACAACCGCCAGAAGAACAAGAGCCTGTCATAGAATTCTATTGTTATTGTAGCATTCATTTCTTTGGGCTAACACCTACACAGGAGACTGATACATATTGAATAGAGAAACTTTGCTACTACCTTCCATTTGTCGAATGGAGTCTTTTTATATATTCCACACACGAACATGGCAACCTATCTCCTGTTTCTATATCAGACTGAAGGAGCAGGAGGTAGGAATTATTAAAACTACCACCACAAAACACTCCTTGTTGCCATGCAATTTTTAGAAAAATTATTATTACATGGTGCAGGAATGTATGATCTTTTTAACTGCACAAATCTTACCTTGGCTTTGAACAGAGATGCTTGCTTAATGGAGTCACAGTAAAATTGTCAGTTTAAATGGAAAAGTTCACACGTAGATGGTTATCAACAGAAAGGCAAATCTGCACAAAGCAAAAGTCAGGTTCCCTCAAACATTCTGTAAAGTATCAAATCATAAATTATTGGCTGCCAAAAGTTGCTCCATTCCTTTATTGGATTCTTTCACCCCACCAGCAGTGTGTTGTTTCTGAACAGTGGGGTATTTGCAGACTTGCTTTGGTCAGCCATAATGTATACTTCTCTGTGTTCAGAAACTCCCAAAGCTTATAATACTTTAGACTCTCTAGTGAACAGCATTCTAGGATACACTCTGTTCATTTGAATGTTTTCTTTCATATCAGTTAGCTATTATTAACCAGTTAAGCCCCTTTTAAGGAAAAAAGGCATTTTATCAGGTTTTAGTATACACCAGAAAAAATGTCACTTCCACCCAATTGGGTAGCTACACCTGGAAAGATAATATGGAGGGACAGTGCTGGATTTTAACTTGGACACAATGTCATTGTTGCAGCTTAGGGTTTGACATGGCATATCAAAGTATCCCTTCACCAGGTAGCCTGCATGCTACCCAAAATTAATCCCAGACCATATACCATGCAGCTCTTTAATAAGGAGAGATGCTGCCAGAGGATGAGTAGATCCTGCTGTGGCATGTTCTGTTTTCAGCGTTTCCTGATCCTTTGGGAATGATGTCCAGTGACTCAACCCAGAAGTTATATTCCCATCCATGTTAGGGGAGCACATGCCCCCTTCCACTGTGATTTGGATTCCTCCATCCAACACCACCCACTTTAAAAATTGTGACCATTCAACCTGGCCATTAACAGCCTAACAATTTACTTTGCTGCAGGAAAGCCAAAAGCCCTGTGAGGCAGGCCAATCAGCCTTGCCAGGTAAAATCCCTTCCCAGTCCTATCAGGTTGATAATTGCTACAAGCAACTCATGATCAAATGGGAAGGGAATTTGGTAAATCCATGGTGGTTTGTGCAGGGAGAAAGGATGGTGCTCCCTTTAGGCAGCTACAGAGCGGTTTGGAAGGAAATCCTCCACCTGCTTGCTCCCAACAAGCTCCCCTCCAGGCCAGCACTCCTAATTGGGATGAAGAAAGCACTCAGAGCAGGACACTCAGCAAGCATAGCCAGACCACCAGCCCTCTCCTTCCATGGCCTCAGTACAAGCCAGAGTTTCTGGGACAGCCAGGGAATCAGACTGACCCCCTTTTGTGTTAAGTATGTGTAGAGCCTGCGACATTATGGAGGGATGAATGTAAACGGGGAGTGTGAGGGCTAAGAATAAAGAGATGAATTTGGAGTGGTCCTCCATGGTGCTATTAAGCTGGTTTACATGACACCAATATGCTTCACATACCCCATGGTGGGCTATGAACCACCTTAGGTTTGCCTGCTGCAAGTGTGCTGTTTTCCCTCATTTCTTTTACCCAGGTGTGGGTGGTCATAACAGCCCAGCCACCGACCCTGCTGTGTTCCAGTCATGACAACATGCACCTAATTAGGGCAATTAGGGAAATCCTCCAGCATGTGATGGACATACCTAGGGTGACAAGCCACCATGCCGTACTAACCGTTCTCACGTTGTACGAATCCAGTCCTTGCGTGGCCTGCCAATTCATTCTCCCAGTCCCCCATTCTGAAATAAAAGGGAGGCACATGTTGTGATCTTTGCTCCTTGCATTTCTTCAGTGATGGTCTAGCTTAACAGGGTTTAATGTTTCCATTCCCTAGACAAACCAAAGGTGATACGCTCCAAACAATCATGTCACTGCTTAGCATCAATTCCTTCAAAGGAAAATGGCCTTTGCCCATATAGGTGGGCAGTGGCTGTGCCAATTCCAGTCTGTTTTTCATCTGGTAGTACTTCCAGAAATGTTTTCCTGACAGCCATGATTGCCATCTTTTTCAATTATTCCCCATTGTTTCTGGGAAGGTTGAGATGGTAATTTGGTCTCCCCCAAACCTGTTATTTGTGCTGAATATGTTCACCACTGAAATTCATCTCCTCCATATTTGAAGTTATGAGTGCTGAAAGTGACTCATAGCTCTTGGGAAAGCTTAGCTTTAAGGTTGTTTGGCAGTATTATGTGTATCTTGCAAATGGAAGTGGGAAGGTTGAGATATTCCATTCAGCTGATCAGTACACAAATCATGCTGAGATGTAGTAGCTCTACCAAGAAAGGAGATAAAGTTAGTATGGCAAGACTTCTTCTAGAGAAACCTATTCTGGCTCTCAGTAATTACAGCTTCCTTTTCTAAATGCTCACAGATTGATTTCTTAATGACCAGTTGTTAGTCAAATGGATTTTCTTCACAAAGATGGAAAGGAAGATGAATTGGTGACACTGCCCCAACACATCTCTCTACCCAAGTTAGACTGCAATCCCATTTTTATCTCAACTCTAACACTAATCCTAACCCTTCACCTTTCCTTCCTTCCTTCCTTCCTTCCTTCCTTCCTTCCTTCCTTCCTTCCTTCCTTCCTTCTTCAAGCATCATTTTACCATAAGCTCATGTTCGTCCAAACAATAGTTCTTGCAGCCAAGCAGACCCTTGGCCAAAAGGACATGTTTTACAACATAACAACATCACTTAGGATTCCCGTGCAGAATTATCTGATCGATATAAGAATTAGAGACTGTATAAAGGGTAACCACAACAGATATTCTATAGCTGATGTTTTAAAATAGTCCATGTGGTGGCATTACTACATCCTGTGTTTCTCTGGATTTCTTAGTTCACTATATAACTGCTACCACAGACAAAACTTTCTCCTGCAGCACTTAAAAGCCTTGTAATGCTCCCATTTTTCTTAAGTAATTTGCAATAATGCACAGTTGTTTTAATAGATGCTTATACATGACTGCAATGTTTACAGCTTTGTGTTTTGATTTATAGTAGCTTGCATCTAACAGGGAATCATATATTTTACATTTAGTTTAACTGCTTGTCATAGCTTTTCCATTTTGTAAAAAGAGTATTTTCTGAAAGCTAAATATCATTGCATTGATCTGCAGCCCTAGCCCTGGAATTAATTTGTTTCAGGCAAGAGGGGAAGAAAACATTACCCAAAAGACTGCCCATATTTATCAAGCAGTCATAAAGCTAAGAGGTTTAACAACTTTGATTTTATTAGTGAACTCAGACTGCATAAAAAGTCAAATTTAATCATGATTTTTGAAAAATGTGCATAGTATTAGAATAACTACAGAAGCAAACTATCTATAATCCCTTGACTTTATTCTTTAACCAGAAATCTGTTAGTCATTGTCAACCATGAAATTCCCTTTCCTTGGAACAAAGTGTTTATGTTTATAAACATGTTTATGTTTATGTTTTGCTTTGCTTTGCTTTTACATACTCCATCACCAAAGGTGGCTAAGAAATTGCAACAGTCACAAACTGAGGTCATCTTATGATCTGGAAACTAGTTAAGGAAAGGGTATTGAAGGTGGGAATAAATGAAAACATGTCACATTAGAGGAAAATAAGCAGTGGGTTCTATACCAGGTCAAATCATCTGGAGCCAGAGGAAGGTGTTGGACAAATGATTCACTAGGGTGAAAACTAGGCATGGGTTTAGTAAATGAGAGGAAGTAGCTGTTCCTTAAAGCTGAGCACCAACAAACAACAGATTCAAATGAAATTATGCCTACCACAGTACTAGCATCCTTGGTCCAAGGGAATGATGAACTAGAGCAACAAGCTAAAGTAAATCATGTCACAATTCCTTAGTCAGGAAACATAGGGTCATGTCCATTCTCTCTTATTTTCCTTACTTTCTGTCCATCTTTGAAAAGGGACCATTTCTACCATAAAAGAGCAGAGGCTGCTTTGGCAAACTGGCTGTTACAAAGGGCCCAGCTACCCAGACTCTGACTTGTGGGTCAACATAGGCTTATGTCAAGAGGACATTTCAAGCATTGTCCTGCACAAGGGGCATCTTAGGCTGCAACAAAAATTACACTCAAGTTTGTGTTTGTATTTCCTCTGCTGGATCAAGAACAATGTGGCTGTGGACAATCCCTCATACTGAATCATATTTATGTCTCTCTATGCATATCATTTCTGTTTCTGGATTAGAAGCCAGTTCTGACCTGTACAGGATGAGGAGATTACATTCAATTGCTCTTCCCTCTTGCATAGGTGGCTATGCAAAGTGGCTGCACACCCATAATATGCATAAGTGACTATGCAATTATAATGTCAGATATTGAAGCTGATGTGTCCCAACCATTGGGAAGATCTGAATAGATTTGATCATAACAGCCATGGGAAGCAATTAATCCAGGCAATTCTCCCTATCTTTATGGAGACTAAATCAAAACTATATATTGTAGGGCCATGATGGAGCACTGTGAGAAAAGAGAGCTAGCTTCACAGAGTATTTAAAATGTCTGTCAGAATGTAGATGTGATGTAGGTGTCAGTGCAAGTAACAAACCGAGGTGGGATTTTTTTTTTTTTTTAAGATATTGAAAACACTAGGACTAAGTATCAGGCTCATCTTTACTTAAGTGACCTTCCTATGTTTGACAAATGCATAGTTCAGATATGAAACTATTATTTTTCTCAAACAATGCAGATCTTTCCATAGGCAGCAAAAATCCAGATTGGAATTAGAGATATGCATGGGTGTGAGAGAATGTGTGTGGGAGAGAAAGAGATCAGATATAACTAGCACATCACTATTTATTATTATTTGATAGAAGTTCCACCAAAGCATGAATTTCCTACCCCATATGAGTCTGCCTAGTTGTTAAGGCCATTAGAAGGTCTTCCTGTGTATCTGTTATCAGGAAAATCAGGATCCTGGCTTAGTTCAGAGAGCCTCCATGGATATAACTGGGGGTTGTGATAAATACCAAAAAATCCCAGAAGTCAGGTTCACAGGACATTAAAAAATGTACATACTAATTTACATATGCTACAAAGTCTCTTTCTGGGTGTGGCATTAAAGGACCCTTTTTTGTAAAAAGGGATGTGTGGAGAAGGGACAGAAGGACATTTGATTTCAGAAAAAAATCCAGGAGAAAGATTCAAGGAATGAGAAAAAGGAGAAGCATATGAGGGCAAAAAGCCAACGATCCAGGAGAATCAAATGCAATGGACACTATAAGGGCCCCTGTAGTTTTATTCCAGGTAGTGGCCTAACAACAGGGTGGTGAGGCAGATGGCATTCCCAAGATTTGGAGCACCAAATGCAAGATTCAGGATCCAGCCCTGGTGGGGCAACTGCTGCCTCTGGGTAAAGGCAGAAACCCTCCTTGTTAGATGGTTGCTTTCCAGATGTACAGGCCAATAGAGAAAACAGAGCTGAAGTGCTTCTTTCCTCATGTAGTTGATGAAACCAGGACTTAGAGCAGCTGAACGGGACTTACATATCATTGTTCTACTAATTCCTGTGACTTTGCCTTATCAGTTCTTTTAACCCTGTACATAAAAGCAAGCAGTGGTGTGTGTGTATGTGCACACACACACACACACACACACACTCATGCTGGATGATTTATGCCATGTAGGAGCAAAAGCAAATGTGTATTAGGGAATAAAAGTACCTGAAAGTGCTTCTTGGGCAAACCGATTTTGCTCTAATGAGTCACATTTGTGCAACAGGCACTCTCTGGTTTTATTCTGATGATGGTCCATCATTCCTCAGTCAGCAGGGGCTAGATCTGACAGCTCACTTAACTTCTGGAACAGAATACCTCTTGACTCATGGAACTAAAGTAAGTCCTCTGGCTGAATACAGATGACAGGATCCACCAGGAGACCCAGCCTTTTCTTTCCTCTTGGTCATTCTGTGATGAAGACCTTCAAAGGCACCAAGATAAAACAGATAAATGAAATAAGCTCCCCATGTGGTTTTTAAGCCCAGGAGTTCAAGCCACAAGTTAAACTCCAACTTCAATTCAAATGAATAATCTTCATGTGCCTCGTTGAACCAAACACATTCGTTGTCACTAGATGAGATTGCCCGCTAAGATATGCCCCAAATTTATCCAGAATTAACTATCTAATATTATATAGACCTTCAGACTATCACAAGAAAAAATGGTGGTCATCAACATTTACATATAAATCATATTTTGCCAATATACTAAAGAGTCAGTAATAGAGAATTTGTTCTTTCATTATGATATGCCTCATTACACAGAGAGTAAGATTAGGAAAATTCCCAGTGACTGGCAGGATGTTTCACTATGCATTAGGCTTTTTTAAGGACCTGATTTGTCATTTAAAAAATAATTAAAATTTGTAATTTTATAAAAACTGTTAGAAAAAAATATGGCAGAATACAGTAATGTGACTGGGAGATAGTAGACAAATCACATTTCAGAGAGTTTTAGTTCTCCACACAATCATCTTGAAAGTAGTAACTCAGAGGCATATCCCATTAATTGCTTTAGAATTTATATCTTAATAAGCAGTCTATAACCTTACAGACAATCCTTACAAAATCCTGCACTGAATCAGCAGTTCCCATGCTTCAGCATAAAGAATTGGGAAACTTCCTCAGAATTGTTACTTTTGTGGTAGTTGCATGCCCTTAAGCCATCTCTCATTCATGGTGATCCTATGAATGAATGGCCTCCAATTTGCTCTTTCCTTAACAGCCATTCTCAGCGCTTGTAAACTTCCTCTTCTTCTGCTTTTGACTTTTCCTAGCATGATTGTCTTCTCCAGGGTGTTTTAAGTTCTTATGATGTGTCCAAACTATAGTATCAGTTCATCATTTTTGCTTCCAGGGAAAGTTCTGGCAAGATTTGATCTAAAGCTCACTCCTCCTTCCTGTGTTCATAATCCAGGATATGGTGTGTTCTGAATACACAGATAGGGAGATAAAATACATTCTTTTCTGATGCCTTCACCTAGAAGAAACCATTGTGTTTCTCCCTATTCTGTCCTACTAGTCACTTGTAGTCTTTGTAGCCATAATTAAGATTGGGACCACCGCTTGCCATAATGGTAGGATTAAACTTTTACCCTCCACTAGGGGAGGGGGAATTGAAGATTTGTTTCCCTCTTCATGGTGCATGATGATTTGATCCAAACTGGGGCTGTGCATCCTTAAACTTCAGTGAAAAAAGCATAATGTTCAATTTGACCAAAGATCACCTCTGTACTAGTACTTCAGGAACAGGCTAAAGAAAACTAACTAAGCCTTCAGTAATGAAGGAGGGAATGAAGGGGAAATGTTAGGTACTTTCAACTCCCTTCAAGCTGATCAGAACTGATGCATTTTTAGGAGACGTTAGGGTCATAGAAAGCATTTGAAACATGCTCCATGTGAAGTTATTTTAATTATTATTGCACATGGAAGTGCACATGTGAACAGCATATTTGCCACATGTATACAGCTGCTCACCATGTGGATTGTTCCACCTCACTACCAAGAACCTCTGGTCATGAACTGAAGCTTTCTACTCTGTGAAGGCTACCCACAGCGAGCTGTTCTTTATATTCTGATTGCCACATGCAGCGGCTTTTAGTTGGGAGCCATTTCCAATAACCTCTTTGGTAGCTCAGACAAACAGAGTGGTCTTTAGATGAGCAACAGCTAGCATTCCAACACAAAATATGCTTTTAAAAGAGTATAATTTGTTCTGCTTTGCTGCCCTTTCTTTTTGAGTGCAATTCAAAAACTGTAGCTCCTTGACTCTACATTTTACCTCCTGCTGTAAAAGGTGTGCCCCTTAATCAAAACTTTCAAAAGAGCACCACATATAACAAATGAGAAAATACCACAAGAAATCTTTAGAAATTATGTATTCTGTCTGGGAAATTGAAATATATTCTTTAGTTGCTGGCTCCCTTTTACAGGGGAGGGAGAGAGAGAGAAACTATCAATATTCTGTGGAAGAGATTGAGTGAACATTTTCACTGTGCAAACCTAAATAGTTTCAATAGCATATATTTCAATACTAGCTATTCAGAGTTTTTCAAAGGAAGAAGCACAATAAAAAGAAACCCAGATCCCTTTCTTCTCTGATTCTTAGCTGGAGGCAAATGATTTTGAAAGGGACTTTTTAGCATTTGAAGGAAAGAGCTTTTGAGCTCAAAGATCACTGGCGAATAACATAGCCATACCAAGGCTATGGAAAAATAATGGGCAGTTTTTGTTGCACCCGGGTGTTAGAAGGTGTCAACTGATCTACAAAGAGGCAAAACAAAGCTTCACTTTGAAATGGCGCGAGGAAAATGGCATTGTGTATCAGTGCATACAGTGAGTTGCTTTTCAGTGGAAGGATGTTGCCCCTTGCAGCTGCTTCTACAAAAACACTCAGATTTCTATTTCAGATGTCAACTGTGTTAGCTCAAAATTGAGCTTGGGCAGGGGAATCCTTCTAAACTTGACCCAAGATAAGTTCTGCCCCAGGATAGGTCTTCTTGGTAAATAGATGAACATATGAACCCAATTGTCTGAAGGTGATAGAAGCCTGGTACATGTACTCCAGGCTGTGTCAAGACGGGATGCTAAACCTGTTGGGTACAAGTGTACGAGTTTTGGAAGCTTCACAGAAATTCCCATTAAAACAAGTACAATTTGTACATTTTTAACAATCACAATCTCTGCTACCAGCAAAGACTGGCAGTTGATGTTGTAGATGTGGGTAGATGAACCTGTTGGTTTTGCTCTCTTTCACTTTTTTAACAATCTCAAGTCCTTTCCATCCTGACTTATGAATTTTGGAAAATCCTTACTGAAAGCCACAGCAGCAACTGAAACATAACGCCCACCTGCACCAACCTAATGCAATTAAGTACAGCTCCTTGCAGCATGTTATACCTGCCTGCCATGTAGCTCCTCATATAAGAAAAGGAGCCTGTCGGAAAAGCAGAGGCAGCCATCCTACTTCAGCACTGCCATGGCAGCTTGTTAGAACATGCAGGCTGATCCACCTTGCAAGTACGTGCAAGACTGGCACCAGGTCGGCAGGTGTTTGCAGTGATCTGAACCACAGCAATCATGGAAACCAGCTTGAAAGTACAAGTGCAACAAAAGCTGTGCAGCCCTGTCTAGTTTTGCCACAGCAAGGTGAGCCTTGGTGGCACCTATTTTGCCATACTGATGTGGTTTCTGTCTCCAGTCCTGCAACATCTTCACCTCGGCCTTGTTGACTGCCTGGGTCCTGATTCTGCCTTTCCTCATGTCCTGCTACATCTTTGTGAGGAATCTGACCTTTCCTGCTCCCAATCTCACCTTTGCCTCTCCTTCTGACATACTTGGTTGGCATCTGCTCTTCACTTGTGCCTGCTTTTGCTTTTGCCCCTGACCATACTGCATCTTGCCAAGAACTCTCTCCATCTCCTTCACTCCTTGTCCAGGTACTACAATCATAGACTCTTGCCACTCATTCTCAACCCAGACTTTTAGGAGCAAGCACTGTAAGTTCTGTGTCTAATTGTGTGAATCTGTCTATTCTAATTACCGCCATAGCTTAAAACAAACAAATATACACCTCAAATACTTTCTGTCCTTAATATTAAGAAATGTGCAAAGTTTAGTAAATTCTTATTATGCACTAACATGAAATTCTCACCCATTTCTTGTTATGGAAAATGAGTTGGGACTGAAAAGCTTGAGCAGTCTCTGTATACTCAAATCTGCTATTACTTGAACCCCAAGTTATCCCTCAAATCATGGTCATTCTAATGAATTCTGTTACTCGAGGTAAAAGAAAATGGTTTTCCTTCCATGTCATTTATAGAAGTCGACTAGGATCTGTCCTTTGCATCTTATTCAAAACTGGTGATGGGCTAGCATCCTCCATGGTACCCGAGGCAGCAAGCTGTCTAGATGGAACAGAACAGGCTATGTCACACACACACTTTCTTCTTCCAAACATGGAATGGCTGGAGGCATCACCTGCAGGGTTGCTGTCCCCTACTGTCTGAGATGATCCATTCACTCTGCCTAAAAATAAGCCTGAACCTGCTCATGTTCCGTGGAAACTGCCATTACCTTCAAAATATGCTGAGCGGCTAGCTTTGGACTGTTTGCCCAAGAGGCAGAAAATTCAGGTCTGCCTTCCCTAGAAGAATGACTTCTAGTGACTCAGTGCCTTGCTTTTTCAGAGCCAGCTTCTGGGAACAGTCTGGCACTTCAACAGTGCCAACAGGCACTTCTGTGTCCATCAAAGGCTTTCAGTGAACAGCAGACTTGTCATCACTACTGAGTGACTGAATAGTTTTTCTTGGCCTGTTCCTGAGATGCCAGGCTAGCAAGCTCAAACCCACCCCATGATTAGCTAGTCCAAGCAAATGCTGGTCAAATTGCTTCTCTAACCTCATCAGCAATTATATAATTAGGGATCTGACCATGTTCACTTTATAAGCTGATAGTTTATCTGGAGCGAAAGCAGGGGAGAGTAAAAAAGGACATTCCTGCCATTGAGCTCTCTGTTTCATTATTCACTCTGCTGCCTGTGCAGTTATGTGGAGCTTGTTCTTTTTATGCTCACCAGGGTAGTCTCAGCCAACTTGGAGAGCCAGGCATTCGATGCACTCACTGGGCAAGAGGTGCTTTGCTCTCTTTCCATAAGAAACACTGGTCTACAGACAGTGCGGCAGAAACCCATTTTGAAGCAGATGGAGAAAAATGGAAATTAGGATTAGGGAGGCCAAAAATAGAGTGCTTAGCATGGGAGACTAAAGTAGTGTCTACAAGTGAAGAGGAAAGGCTATTACGAATGTCAGCCAAATCCACTTCTAAAACTTGGAGATAGAAGAAGAATCAGGGGGACAGATTTGCGGCTTGTCATTACCAACCGCCACCTCTAGCATGATTAATGATGTGAAAGCCCAGCACAATGCATGCTTTTCTGGTGCCCAAAAGTTCTTTTAAAATTCTCTGACAGCTTCTGTAAAAGCAGATTCTCTTCTTGTCGACTGCGTTACATCCTTTCACCATGCTTTCTCTTCTCTGAATATGGAATATATCTTATTTCAGTTGCAACCCACTACTACTCTGACTACTCTGGAGAGAGAAAATACATTTTAGCAAACCAAAGGACATAGAATAAATCCAGAATACCTATCTGTGTACTTTCTATCTCTCAGCCTCAATATTTCTCCAGGGAATCTGTTTGTAGGAATAACCACTATGTTCCAATGACATATAAAAGAACCCTTATATAAAAGAGTGCAATGTACAATTGCTTAACAGCATGGGCTGCATTATAAACACTTTGGAAACAGATGTGGTTGTAGGAAGGTAGGGATGCCTTCTCAGTTCTTCTCATCCAGGTAGTTCCCAGGATTATCTAATCTGGTATTCCAAAGTGGAATGATTTGGGGTACACTGTCTGACACTACCCACACCCTAGTGGGACCTACCACTAGCATCAGATGTACAGACTTTCAGCTCATCTCTGAGCCACTTCAAAGGACTGGTATTGTCTTTTCAATCCCTAAATTCCATGGGACCCAAGCATCTATAGGATTGCAAGGGGCACATCCTTAAGTGATTTGTAAATGGTTTCTTCTTGCAGAGATCTATATATGCCCGGTGATGGCACATATGTCTAGCACCTCTAGGTTTTTATTAAATTTATTGTCCAGTGCACAGTGTTTGCGTGGGAAATGATGCATTCAGTAATGAGAGTAGAGTCTACTCAAATATATCTTACAAAATATAAGCATATAATTATCTCTTAGTATTATGGTTGTGTGAGTCAGTACTTTGTGAAGGTCATTAGCCAATGTAATATACTAAAAGAAATTGCAAGTTAATCAGTACTGATGGAAATGTTTAGAGTTTCCCAGTCTTCTTTCATATGAAATGTGGAGTCCTTTGCACAACTAATGAGTTTTCATCACTGGATTTGTATTTCCAAGGAGCCCACTGCTACCTTTAGAGATCTAATCTGTAAAATGATTTCTGCCAGTGCAACGCTGTCTTCTGAGAAATGTCAGAAGTTGCCCATCTAAACCGTGTTCCACAGTAACTTAATTTTAAATGGGAGAAAAAGAGGGTGGTTAGAGTCTTGCACTGAGGACCCATGAGGTCTGGGTTCCCATCCCCAATTAGCCATGAAGCCCACTGGGTTACTTGGGTCCGTCACTGCCTCACAGCCTATCCTATCTCATAAGGTTGTTGCTGTTGTGAAGATAAAGGGGAGGAGAGAAGCGTTTTGGGGTGTCCTTGCAAGAGGAAGGCAGGCAGGTCAATCAACATCAACATCTGGATGTTTGGTTTTCCAAATAATGAGTAAAAAGAAAGATCATTTTAAGAACAACAGTATTGACTGGGTAGACAAGTCACACAAATCAGCATTGTGATTCCCAAACCGTGGACTGTTGGGATTAGAGTGGGAACCACGGAACCAGGTACTTCTTGCCACCTGATCACTCCCACTGCACAAAGCTAAGCACTCCAGAGATGCCCTTTTCTTGGGCTCTTAATTGTGAATCTGTGCAGGATATTCTGGGATGCTGGGAAAGAGACTAGAACTGTGATGAAACTTCCTTCTACGTTTTCTGTTAGATTCTATTTAATAAAATGAAATACAGATTAATTCTCATCAGTTGGATGTGCTTACCTTACCTATCAGGTGGCTGAGCAACATATGAGTATTTTTTCCTATACAATCATCTCCCCATGAGTCACATTTCAAGTCCAGAGGTATGTGAACTTTGACCACAGAGTGAATTTGAGTCTGCTTTTGGTATAGGAGCTCTGATTTTTTTTTAAGTGAACTGAAATGAATTTCTCACACATCCCTACAGAGCAAGCACATAGTGATAGCTCGTTTGCAGAAACATGTGGAAACTAGTTCCAGGTGTTGTCATGCTACTCCTGAGAAAGAGGCTGGATCTTTGTATGTGGCAGAATGAGATGCAAACAAGGAGAGAGAATGCTGAAGTGGAAGAATAGATTCCATTAATTCATACTACAGATGGGGATTATTTCTTCCAGTACTCCTTAAAAAGCAACACTTGAACACTTGTCTGCAAGTAGAAAATTGTAACAGTGGAGAGAGAAACTAACTAGAACCTTTCTCCCTGATGTACCAATTTTCTACACACGGAGTGATTTTATGTGAGCAAATATTTTAAAGGCACAATCCTATGCATGCTTAGGCAGAAGCTGGGGAAAGGTGGGAATTGCAGGACATTTTCAGTCTAAATGTGCCTACTCTGGTACAGTAAAAAGGAAAAAAAAAGATCTACCTGCAGCTGGAAGTGATAGAGTCTGTTCTTCCACATCAATATTATACTGCTTGTTGCATCTCAATGTACATACCATGCCTCAAACGTTTTTGGGACAGGAAAATATATTTTCTAAAGATGGAGTAGGGAGGAAGAAAGCCCCAAACTCTCAATCTGGAAAGGAGAAGCACATAAAGTTAAAGGATGATGACATTAAAGTTAGACATATTTCCTTTCCAAAAGCTTCTGGGACTGATCTGCCTAGCAGCTTCTTTGTTGAGTATTCAGACCTAGAGGCTAATAACTCCATTTTTAAAGAATCATAAACAACCACCATTTTCGGCAGAAAGCTAGTGTTGCTTGACTGTATCCAAATGACAAACATTTTATTGTGATATCAATTACATATGCCACAAATAATACTCTGTATATCGATCTATACTTCAGTCACAAACCAACCACCCTTTTTTATTTAAATGCTGTGACATATGTGTTTTATGGTGAAATGCAGAGACTCAAGTTTGTATTCAAGAGAATCAAAAGCATCTAAAACAAATCTGCAGAAAGGTCAGAACAGGTTGCGGATGGCCTTTGGGCAAGGCATCTTAACTGGTCCTCCTCCATCAGTGAATTTACTTTCCGACTTTTGTCTACAGGTTCTGTTACTCATCCTCTTCTTTCTCATCAATGCTACCAGTTGCTTATGGACAGGTAGAAAGCCAGTGAACAAGTAGGTAGTAGCATCTATTTTTTCATCTGACAACCCCAATTTTCTGGGCCAGAGTCAGAGGTGGATGAACAAACAGGTTACCATGGTCAGGAGGAGGCTGAATAACCTGAGAAGTTGTCAATAGATCCTCAATTGTTATACATCTGTGTATACTTTTGATGTCAGCCCTGGTGAAGTTGGCAATATGATTTCTGTGGCTTGTCCTGATATTGTCCTAATGTATCCTCGTCCCCCCAAAAATCACATTATGACTGCAGTTTACTTGGTATTAGCCTTTGCAGGGGTGCTTATGTGGAAAATCAGAATGCTACTAAAATGTTAAAAGACACATAGGAATAACTTAGTGACAATAATAGTCTACTGAGAAAACTTTAGGTTGGCATGAACTAATGGCTTATGTATTCTTAGGCACCAGCCTTGGTGCAAATTCAAAAAAATCTGAAATTCTATCGACTACATAGTGGTTTCAGACTATAAGTAGCTTGGATCTGACCCTTGGATGGATGAAGTCATTCCCTGTGTGGACTAGTCTTTAATACAGGAGATGGAATGCACTTGTAGCCACTCCTCCACACTGCATTAGCTTCCATGATGCCCCCATCCCATCAACCCTTAAACTGATTTGCTAGTGGTGTAAGGGGGTATTATGAAGAAGCTGTTCCAGCAAAAATGGTCCCCACTTCAATGAGTTGGCACCAAGAGTGCCCTTTCTGTGAAAGGGACTCTACTGACAGGAACTTAGGATCTAACCCAGTGTGTGTGGTTGTTTGCTGAGAAAAACTGAGAAACTTCAATTATGCAGTTATAAAAAGGCCGGGAGCCATACAGTTCAAAATTGATCTTGTAACTCTAATCTTTAACATCGATATTTCATAATGAGAAGATTGCAGGTCTGATTTTTTTTGGTGAAATATATAGTTTTGGAAAACAAATGTAATTAAGGATTTAATGTCTAATGAACATATGACAAAATGGTAATCAAGATAAAAAGAAAAGACTCTAAGTTTATCCTTCTATCAATATTCTGAAATGCATTAGTTAGCCATTGATTTTAAATATATTAAAGCCAGATCAAAATCTGAGAAACTTTGATCACAAAAAGCATTTAGGAAACTTTCAAGCTATTGCACTGAAATGACAGAGAAAAAGATATATTGGCAGTCCACCTATGCCAGACCATTTCTTCTACAGATGTCTACTCCCAAGTTATGCTATCAGGTTCAAATAGAATTACTTCTACATAAGATGGTATAGGATCACACTAATGTCTGACCTTGTGTTACATTGTTAGACATGTGGAAAAGTGGCAATGTGGCTTGATTTATTATCCCCTATAAATGGATAAGTGTTTTGAAGGAATACTTGTCTAAATAATCTTTGTGTGGAACCTGACACTCATAATTTCAGCAAAAATATTGACAGTGCAATGCACTATTAGTGTTTGTTCAGGAACTTTGACAAAACAAAAGCAAAATGTAGGCTAGCAAATTTAATGTCTTCATGGTACCTTTGCAAAACCTGTTCAAATATATTGGAGGAAGAAATGAGCTAATGTACCTGCAAGTTTGGGACTGGAGAATGGAAGAGCATTACATTCTAGAGGTGGGAAGCTCTCTTGATCCCTCTAGAAGATCTCTTCTCACCTCATATCCATCCCACGTAAGTTCTGGCCAAGTTTTTTTTTTTTTTTTCTTGGCAAGGACAAAGGTTGTATTTATTTTGAATATAATAAGTAAGACAAAATATTTCAAAAGTAGTTTTGTGTTCATTTTAAAAAGGACACATTAATGAATTCATTTCCTCATTTACTAAAGAAGATTTTAGAAATGAACAAAGTGTTTTCAGGTTTTTCAAAAGTGTGCACCTTGCCAAAAACAGATTTTCTTTCACACAAACCAATGTGAGTCCTGATGTGTATAAATTTTCATCCACAAGTTGTGTCCACTTCTGTTATTGTTTCTAGATGCAGATCAGGTAAATCTATTAAATACACACATGCACCCCAATGAAATCAATATCTCACCCATACACTTGTTTCAGAAAACAACAACAACAATAACAAAATCAGCCAGAAAAGTATTGGCATTTAATCTATCAAGAACCTAGGAGTCTTACATTTGAATTATCCAGAAAGTAGATGCAAAACATGTGATTTACAACTTGCTAGAAATCAATGCATTGCAAGAACTCATATAGCAACAAAATGGAAGGATAATGATGAAGCTCATTCAGTTAATGACAGTCTTTAAAAGTGGCAGAATGAAGAAATGATAAAACTAGCTAATTACATTAGCATAAGAAATTGGCAAGAACAGAAACATACATTTATTGAGAATTGGGTAGTTAATTCATTAATTAATTTCTAAGTATTTTTAGTTGCCCTGTAGCTAATATCTCTTTGGGTGATATGCAATAAAAACACAAATAGAATTTAAAAAACCCTACAACAGGAAAACAAAAAATCACCCAGAAACAATGTAATGATTCCATCAATATTGTGTATTCCATACTGGAACGAACAGACAAAGTGATCTGAGGCTCCATATCTGGCCAATTTGTCCATTTTGATTATTTGTGACTCAGGCTGATAAAAACAATTGCTCAATAACTACTCAGTGCAACCATTTCCTGCATTGTTAAAAAAAACACATGTAGCCTCTGTATCAGTTTTGTATATTCTTCATTGAAAATATATTTTCTATTGCAGTGGTGGTAGATTAAATGAGCATTTAAATGACCATTTTGGTTCATTTCTGATTGCTTTGAGAACTCCTAGGCACTGCATCTATCACCTTGATGCTGTCATCTTGCCCCACTCTCTGGATAGACATGTGGAGTTTCCAGAATGGTGGAACTGCAAGCATCAACCCTTCTTGTACCACCATCTGTGCTCCAAAAAACAAACAATGTCAAAGATGCTAGTCCAGCAGGACGAACGGACTAGCATCTTTGGTGGAATGCACTATTAGTGTTTGTTCAGGAACCTTGAGACAGGCTCTCCATGAGGATCCTAACATGAACAACATTATTCCTCTGCCCATTCTTTTTGTTCTGATTGTTGAGATTTTGTGCAAAGTGTTCCTTTTGCTGATCACCCAAATTCCCAGCTTGAAGTTCCTATTCCCATTCATTCTTGGGTATTGGCTGACTTCAGTGCAAGTATTCTTACTTACCCAATAATTGGTTTTCTTGGGTTTACTATCACACTAGCATCATAGATGGCATATATTTCTAACTTACACTGTTTTCATGACACAATGGCAGTGTGATTAAATTTCCCCTTGTCACTGACAATGGTTTTTTTTTTTTTTTTTAGCTCAATCGTGCCACTGGATGCATACAGCAGTGCTAAACTGATATTTCTGATGGGCAGATGGATTAAATTACTTTCTCAGCTGAGGAGCAGATTGTCCTTTCTTTATACATTATAAAAATATAAATGCATAACTAGGGATGTGTTGAAACAGGGGAAAATAATTGTTTCAGCTTGATCACATTTCCTGCCCACTCCCAATCCAATGATCAGAAACAGAGGAGAGCTTTAATCTCTTATGTACTTTCATCTCTACAATGGTCTATAATTTCAACATTTTAAAAGTACCAAGGAAATTTGCATAATATTGGCTGCACTGTGCAAACTAGAACACAAAAAGCACATGGTCCTAGCATGATTTGCACAAATTGCATTAGGAGCACATGTTTTTTGCAGTCCACTTTTAAGTAACATAGCACTCTCTCTCTCTCTCTCTTCCCAGCACAAATCCCAGCCCATTGTAGAGGCAGGTCCATGAGCTAGCTTAACTCACACCATAGCTGGTGAACTAGAATCCAGAGGAAACATCCAGATTTCTCACATATCCCTCTCACATGCAGTCTCCCATTTACTGACAGTTATTATTCTAATTGTATACATTCCATTTATATCCTGTCTTTTGAGGACTCAAAGTGGCTTACATGACTCCATTTATCTTCATAACAATACTGCAGATGACTGAGAATGAGAGACTGGCCTGAATTCACCCACTGAGTCTCATGACTGAGTAGAGGCTAGAACCTGGATATATACAAACATTTATTGAGAATTGGGTAGTCAATTCATTAATTAATTCCTAAGGATTTTTAGTTGCCCTGTAGCTACTAGCTCTCTGGGTGATATGCAGTAAAAACACAAATACCTCACCCAGGGCTCAGTAATGCACACTAGGTCAGTCCTTTTACATACAATTAAATCTTAAGAGAGATTTTATTCTGAACTGCCTTTTGGGATTAGGCAACTATAACATTAAATTCAAGAGCAAGCTGGTAAACAATGTTGTCTTTTAAAAAATAAATTAAGGAAATTAAAGAAATCCCCAAAATTTTCTTAAGCAAAAACCAAAACCAAATTTCAAATGGAGTGAAAGAAATGAGAGTACAGCCAATGAGATTGATCGCAACCGAATACCCATAACTTCTGAACTTGGAAGGTTGCAAGCACCCAGTGCAGACTGTGGAAAGTGTCAGATACAATCACTTTCCTGCTTCTACTGATCTGGGGTTCAGCTAGCTACAGTTCTTCAGAGGAGGAGGGAAGAAGGTCAGAATGTTCTTAAGATTCCACTAATCCTACTGTGTCCTCTCCTTCCTGTGCCCTGTATTCCGATTTCAAGGTCAACTTTCTGACCTCAGAGAAGCAACCAGTGCTATTTTTTCTGAGTCAGCCATGGAGCAGGGACAAGGTTAGAGGGTGGATCTTCATCTCTGATGTGAGAGATGTTTAGGGACCATTGGCTTGCTTGATGAAGAAGAAATGGCCCATGTACTAAGACAGCCATATAATATTTGAGTATCGCAACCCTGTTCTCAAAAGCTGTGAATGGAAGGCGAGGAACAGGACTCCCCCACTTTTCTTTTCACTTTCAATTTGCAAAACGCAAATTGTTTTATATAAAAGAATGCAAATGAGGCACAGGTTTTCTCTTATTATGAACAGGGATACCATTTCAGTGAGAAAAGATAAAATTCTTGGCAATGTTTAAAGGCACACCTGTGGATATATTAGAAATTAAACTGCAAAAATGATTGTACTCCCAGTACATTGGGCAATTTGTTTCTAATAGTCATTAAGTGTTCAGAGGTAGGGAGCTGGCAAGATATAGAGGAGTTCCTGAGGAATAATTGCATCTCGTCTGAAGCACAATGCTTCCCTACCTTCCCTAAATGGTATCCCTGATTATGAGTTACACAATAGAAAATGTAGGCTGCTTGCAGAGAAATGCACTTTTTGAGCAAGATCATTGTCCATCTCCAAGATTTCCATTCATTAAATGGGGTCCGTTAGAATAGCACGGAGCATCATGGGGTAAATACTTTATCTGCAATCCTTCAGGGCTTACAGGACAAAATACCTGTAGCAGAATATTTCAGTGGCTCATGAAGAATGGTACTTTCAGTGGCAACTGCACAAAAGTAAAGAATGCCGCCTCCTTTGCCACAGGGCTTTGCTTATCAGGGGTGGGGTGTGTGTCAGTGTGTGTGATTTTAATCTTCACAGAGATAAGAACCTTAAAGTAGAACTTACCACGTATCTTGACAAGCAATTCTCAACAGCAAGGCATAACACTGTCTGAATGAATTGCCTAATAATTTATAGGAAAAAGAAAACATGGAAGTTCTATTGCTTTTGACAGGACAGATATCTCACACACGTAACAATCCTCCCTCTTTTCTTTTTAATAATGAAAACGGAAACAAAAGCAAATAGTTTACGACAGTGACCCCACTTTCCAGGAAGACTATTTCCCCAGTCAGTTGGTCTGAATTCTGATATGGTCCTTTACCTTTTACGTGCTATATGCATTCGGCTTCCAGCAGTGGCAATTGAACAAACATGTCTCTTCAATTTGGCACTTGCCTTGCTCTAACAGTTTGGCTAGGATTATGTGGCTGTGTGATTGTGTTATATGCTGTTCCGGGTATGTTTTGTAGAGCACTTTAATGTAATCTATTAATTAACTTTTAGTTCAGAGGATTTGTGTGCCACTTTTCATCTCTCTCTCTCTCTCTCTCTCTCTCTCTCTCTCTCTCACTCACTCTCTCTCTCTCTCTCTCTCTCACACACACACACACACACACACAGACACAGAGCGGGGGTGGTTTACAGGATAAAATCATGATAACATGCAATAAAAGCAATCACTGAAACAACAAAAACTTATATAAAGCAATATATTCTCATTAAAATCAGTAGTGCTAGCTGACAGCGTTAGTGGTCAGGAAACCACCTGGACAAACAGAGATGCTTTAAGCCAGCAGTAAAAGAAGTGCATCGTACAAACTCATCTGATGATGATGCTTCTTTCTTTGGAGTCAAGTCCAGAAGACTTCTGGCTGAACAGACCATCTGTATGAATCGGAGGAAACAGCTTCTGTATGAGTGACTGGTCCCGTATTCTCTCTGTGTCCATTGCTCCAATGTTTCTACCCTCCCCACCCCCCATTTGTCAGACACACTTACAAAACTTTTAAGTTACCTGTCTCAAAAATATGAAAAACAGGAGCCAGTCAGAACACTATAACCATTGAAAGAAACTCATAGTAAAAATATCATTATGAAATGAAATATATATGATTCTAGCATTATCTAACACAGCACAATATTTCACAGTTTTTAGACAGAATAAGAAATCTAGACTCAGTATAACAAAAGAGTTCTGTTTGTCTTTTAATCTACCAGGGATTTTAATCTACCTGATTCCGTCATCCTTTTCATTTCAAATACTTTATTGATGGGTTTGGTTGTGAAATTATATTTTAATTTTTTACTTCTTTCACCTCCCCACAAAAATTAAAACAAAGGTATACAATTATTTATGGGAAGGTAGTTTACTTGTCAATCAGAACGTATGCTCAGTGGCAAGCCTGTAACAAGACTTTTTATTGTAAGTCACAATCCAAAGCAACAGATCAATAACAGATTTGAGTCCAAACTATCTCATCAAAGAATTAGGGGACAATCCAGTCACAGCACAGGTGTTGTGGAGGGTTCTCAGAAGGCATAGTAAAGCCTTACCCACTCGGTTGCAAAACAAGTCATTATGAGGAATGGCAATCTAAACACACCTGCTATGTTTCTGTCATGCTTGAAGCATAAATAACTTGCATTGCACAGGCAAGAAAAGCTGGATGAGATTAGTCAGGGCCTCCTGTGCAGGCTTCTTATTCCTGCAGTGCCAGGCTTTTGAGGGCAAATCTTCCTCAGTGAGCCTGCTCCCTCACTGCAGCCATTTTCTATTGCCCCTAACTACTCTTCCCTTCAGTCACTTTCTCATTTTCCCTATCACTTGCTTCCCAGGCAGCCGGCCAGTGATCAAGTAGGTGGTAGCAGTAAAGTGCGGGCCAGACACTCAGTCTTTGCTGACTTTCCCAGGGTTGTGTTACTGGATTCTGGAGAGGAAGGCACTGAGGAAGAAGTGATGGGAGGGCAAGAGGATTGAAAGGGGGCACGAGCTTTTGAAGTCCCATCCAGGTCATTGCCCACAGTTTCCCAGGTTGACCATGAGAGCAGGCATGTTTTGGAAGAGATCAGATGGGAGCCAGGGAAGCACAGAAAGTGTTGCCTTGCCCAGTCCCTGCCCCTGTGAGGGAGATACAAGCTACTCAGTCAGAGGCTTCTGACTGTGAGTAGCTTGTCTCTCTCATTGGTTGGCTCTCCACCAGCAGGGGATATTCTGAGGGCACAGTCTGCAGCATTAATGAAAGGGAAGGCTTGGGGAAAAGAACTGAGTTTGGGCTCAACAGTCTTTACATGAGCAGAGGTTTATCATTCACTGATATAGCTTAAGCTTTAGAATTAAAACTATTGCATGCATCTGTGCTTGCAATAGTTGTTATGCTCACTGAAATGCATGGCAGATCTTCCAGTGAAATGAGGGCTTGTTTGCCTACATTTAGAAATTAATATAATCAGAGCATTCAGAGGGGTTCTAGATTTGTGCCACAAACTGTAAATTTGATGGCTGGATTTGGGTTCCCACTGAAGGATATGGGCAGCACAGCTCTAGCACAGGGCTGCCCACCCCACCCCACCCCACCCCGGTCGCCCTCTGGCCACACCCCTGAGCCAGGCAATGCTTAACTGGAATGCAGCCATTGTCTTGTTCTTAACCCAGTGTATAAAAGCACCGACAAAAAGTCAAGAGGTACCTTAGGCTGCTTTCGGTTTTAGGCTGATCTATATATCTCCTAGAATTGTGGCATTTCAGAATTCTGGTGATTAATTGCATGTTTGAGTTCAACTGCATGTTTCACCTCTGTGAAAACAACAGCTAGAAAACTGGAAGTCAGGCAGAAAGCTAAGTTGAAACCAGTCTTCCTGAGACCCTAGCTAGCAATAGTTTCTAGATGCAATAGCAAAACAATAGTTTTGCTTTTAATGTACAAGAGTAAGCCATCATGTGATTATTGTCCTCTACTACATTTTAAAAGTTTTCAAAGGTTCAAAGGTTTTCAAAGGTTCAAAGTTAACATGTCATACTAGGGCTAGGAAGACTCAGGTTCAAGTTCTTCCTGAGCTATGAAGCCAGGTGATTGGGTGATTTTGGAGCAGACGCTAATGCTCAAGAAAACCCTCTTCACAGGGTGATTCTGAGGATAAAATGCAGCACAAGAGGCTTTATATATGATAGCTTAGGCTCCTTGTTGGAAAAGATATAAATGTAATGCATTACTTTTTAATTATTATTTCAGGTTTATTGTGCCGTCTTCCTTGTGGTCAACTCATTTGAATTGTGTTAATTGTTCTTATTCTGGCTTTTTTCACTGTTTCATGTAAAATGTTACTGTCCAGGATTCCAACCACTCTGTTTCATTTTCCCCTGCTCTACAGCCAACCAGTTCCATGGCCACAGAGAATATTCAACTGCATTGAACTGTTTTGTAGCACTCCCCAAACTGCTAAAGATCTTTTTTGTACTTCTGCAAACCTTGGTGTTATCCCAAACTTACTGATCCTCTCTTTCCACCCACATGTAAGTGAGAGGTACCAGTTTGGTTACAATAGTATTAGTACAGAGGGATTGAAATACAGGGACTATATTGAGAGTCCATTTTAAGGATAAAAGATGATATATACTTGTTTTAATAAAATAAAAATCCACACTCTATAATGTATCAACACTATATGTTGGTCTTTGTCTTTCCTGGTCTTTCTATACAGTGGAAGTTGTGGAAAGCCAGGCGGGAGATAGTTACAGTTGGATAGACTTGTAAAGTGCAGGGTTTCCAAGGACTTTCTGTTCTCCCTTTGCCTTTAAGAGGAAAGACAGCACAATACATGTAGGGTTCTCACATCTTTTTTCCCCTTCTCTCCAAAATAAATGATCATCTTTATTGGTATGTTAGCGCTGTGCCTATGAATATTATTTCTGTCTACTGCCTAATGACTTGTGTGTGGGGATAAACCATTCATCTTTTGTTGTGAGTGCTGTCAAGTTAGTAGGGACTCATTAGAAACCTTCAAAATTTACGACTCAAATTATCCAGATAGAATTACTCACAATGGAAAAACAAAGCATCTCCAGGCTTCAGGTTCTCTTTTATGTGTTTGCATCATAGGGTAGAACATATAAATATATGCCCAAAAGGTCGTATGAGAATAACTATGTGCTGTAGGACTTATTTGGAGTCAACACGATGCTGAAAGAAAAAAGGTTGAGCATGGCACGGCACTCTGTTGAATGCATATAAATGATCACAATAAACGAATATAAAAAAACAACAACAGATTGAAGGTAATCCTTGTAAAACAAAGCATAATTTCCATCTGTCCATGAAAACTAATCACCATGAAACAAAGTTTAGATCCAAAATGTTTGTTAGGTCTCTGGCTTGAAGGAGCTGATTAACTGAAAAGAGGAGAGCTAACTTAGAACACTCTAAATTAGACATTTCACTCTAAAATTTAGACATTAGAAAAGTGGTCATATTTATTATAGTCCTAAAGCACTGGAAATATTTCTATGTCTGCAGAGCTGGAGAGTATTTCAGAACATCATATCACTCTAGGATTCTGCATGCCAGATGAATACCCTTTGTCTGAACATCACTTTCATAATGCTCTATTCATGTTCTTGTGAGACAAGCAATTTGAAGATGAAGCCTTCTATACCATGCAGTGGTGTTTTGTGAAGAAAAATGCTGGATCCATCCAGGGTTTCCAGCTCAGTCCCTAAGGACTATCTAATTTGTATCATCAGTAGCGAAAAGGGAATAAGAGGCAGTTCACACAGTCATAGAGCTAATAGCAATGAATGTTTGCTTATTTATACCTATATACATGCAAGCATGCTTACTTTTATTTGGCTCTTCTTTCATAATATAGAACAACCATAAAAGAAAACTAGGAGAAGAGTGGGGTAGGTAATCTGAAATATGAAAACAGTTGGAATACATGTTGCAGCTCATGTTAACTGTTAGTGTACACATTGAACACATTCAAATAATAAATAAAAATATGTCTTTGAAGGGAGCCCAAATGTCTTGTGTGTGTGTGTGTGTGTGTGTGGAGGCGACATGTTCAAATACAGAGATAGTATAGTGATCTTCAGACTACTGGATAATAGAACACTTGCTGGCATTTAGATATGGTGAATGGTACATAGGATATCAATACAGCAGCAACATGTGGAAGGAGCTTGTCCCTTCAGTATTAAAGTGCAACCATCACTTGCTCAGATAATCCACTGACTCTGGCCTGTACTTGTTCTCAAATCACAGGAATTCAATTTAACAATAAATGTGCATCTGCAAACTTCAAGGTACTTTCCAGGTCAAGAATGATGTACCATAATCTCTGTCCAAAAAGAGCTATCTCTCAGCAGAACTGTCATGCACATCAGAGACATAAAATCAGGCCCACACTTCTAAATTCTTTGCTCACCAGGATGCAGTTTTTCAGAAAGGCATAAAGGAAACCAATGAATATGAAATAATACTTTTTGATATATTGGCCTTAATTCCAATCAAGGGAAACAGAATGCACAGACTCAAGGAAACTTTTCATTCTCAAGTTCCTTATTCTATCCTATTCTAATTACACTGGCAGTTAACTTTAGTTATGACCAAAAGTTACCTCCTCATGGACATAATTACTCAGATGAAACCACATTATTGTTACGTGCCATCCAGTCCTCTCTGACCTATGGAGTCCCTATGAATAACAGCAGTCCAAAATATCCTGTTCTGGGCAAGCTTGCACAGTGCTTGCAAACCCAAGGCTCTGGAATCAGTCCATCTTGCATTTGGTCCTCCCCCTCCCCCTCCCCCTCCTCCTCTTCTTTCTTTGACTTTCCATACCATGATTGTCTCCCAATCTGACACTGGACAGCATAAAGGTCAAATCATTTATAGGAATATAGGGATGAGAAGAGGAAAAAAGTAGACTCAGTTTTATCAAACAAAATGCAGTGAATTTGTCCCCAAGGCTTTCAAACAATCCAGTCTACTCTAGTTGTACACAAAGTTTCAATTGCAACAGAGGATGCAGTTACCTATAATGATGGTGTTCATCCTCCTTCTCCTTTGTAAACAATGGCACTGCACAGCCTGTACCACTCAGTTCAAGTCCAGAGCCCTGCAGCCTGGAAGGCCTGAAAAAGCAGTTGCCATATTTTTAAGAAGACTTATAGAAAACACTGAGTGTGCTGCAGGTGAAACTGCAGTTGGGTCTTGCATTTCCATGTCCCCAGAGTGCCTCTAGGCTTCATGTAGACCTAGAAGCATTTTGAGGAAATCAGGATGCAGGCATAATCCCAGCTTCACTTGGCAACACACCTCCATGCTTCCCTTAACAGAAGGTGCCATGCACTCTGCTGCTGCTGCTTAGTAGAGGGAAAATGTTCTCTTAACTGCCCTTCTGTCAGGAGCAAGGAAGTCCTGGATCCAGGGCTTCACATTCCATGAAACTGAAGGTATTCTGCTTCTAAGGTCGGAGGTAGGGGAGTTATTTCCTCCCTTCTTGGATCATTACAGCAGTATAGAAGTACAAAAGCAGAAACCGGTGCCTCCTTCAACCACTGCACACCCTAACCAGACTGGTTCATTTTTTCTGACTTGTTACATCTCATTTCTCAGCATTCCAAATGCCATCACTGAAAGTACGGAAGATGTTCTGATAAAATTTTAGCTAATGATAGTGAATGAATCTGTAATAAAAGACACTGCCAGGAAACTGTTGAATGAAAAAAAGTTAGGTGGTGTGACACAGTTCATCCATTTGTACTCATGGTGATTACTGACTGAATCTTTTTAAGAGTGAAACTGAATATCCTATATTAAATGAAGTCTTGAGATGGTTAGGCACCAGCAGGGCTAGTACCAATCCCAGCTTATCTTTGGAATGTCCTTGGCAGATTCTGTAAGAACCAATGCTAGATATGAATGTCACAGGAACATGAAGAGTGCTATCCTATCTCCCCCTCGGTCTTCTCTTCCTGAGGAGAAACATACCCAGTTCTTTCAATCTTTCTTCATAGAACTGTGTTTCTAGTCTCTGGATCATCCTTGTTGCCTTCCTCAGATTCCTTTCTAGTTTGTCAGTATCTTTCTTAAACTGTGATGCTCAGAACTGGGCAAAGTTGATTGGTTATAGCCAAAGGTATATGTGTTTGACCAGTTTAGAGTAGCGTAATATAAATAAGCAATATAAACAATATAGTATATAAAATAACAACAGCACAACTAATTTAAACCTTCACATAGACTTGAAGCTATAGAAAGTGCTACTTATAAGCTTGTTCCTGGGCTCATCTGTTGTCATGTCTTCTGCAGTTCCTGGCAGTGCTAGGGACATCAGTATAACTCTTGTAACTGTTTTATTATTGTTTTTATTTGCTGTTGTTCATCAGTTATTGTTATTGTTTTTATTGTAATATTAGTTTTGTTTGTTGGCTTGCTTTAACTGTATAAACCACCTAGAGAGCCTTTCAGGCTATTAGAAAATATAGAAATGAAATGAAATGACGTGAAATTCAATAAACATTTTGCACCCTCACCTTTTGCACCTATTGCTTCTGATCCTTCCAGGTAGAGGAAGGAGCTGTCTCTTAGCAATACCGAATCGTCCTCACATTCCACAGTATCATAAATAAGACACACCTATCTTGTGACTAAACTTGCTACATGTTGTCATGTGCAGCTTGCAGTTTCTGAAGGCCTCTTGTTCCTCATGTCGTGTGGCCCATTGAGAACACCTGCAGCTTCCAAGCCATTGGTGCAGCTAGCCCAGGCTGGTCAACGCGGAACAGCAGTGGCCCTCTGGAGTGGTAGGCAGGAGCTTTTTCAGCTGAACTCAGAGATGCTGAAGACTGATCCTATGAGTTGCTTCATGTGCATTCTGTGGCTGAGCTACAGCCCTGCCTTTTCTGCCCTGCCACTCCACCTTTGACCAGTAAAGCAGTGAAGTGAGATGCTTGTAGCCATGCTTACTCCACAGGTGCTCTCTGTGCAAGCTTGCCTTTGTCCCTAGGCATGGGTGTTTTTCACTTCACTGCACTGCTGTTTATTGCTCTCAAACCAATGCACTTATTGCTCAAGATTACAGTTAATTTTCTTTTGGTGCAGAGATTGGATTTTCATTTTGAGATGAAAAAAAAATCCCTCTCAAGAACCTTCAATGGAGAAATACATTGCTTTCCATTACACATTCAATAGGCATTTAATTAAAAGGTAGAAAAATTACCTAGGATTTAATTATGCAGCAAGAATATAGAAGGATGCTGAGCCAACAATGAGTCTGTCCCATTCAGGATTACCAAGATATGAGCCAGATATGGCCATCAGGAAGATTAAAAAACAGGAATATTAAAAATCTCATAGCAAAAGAATTTTTTCCTCCTCATTAGGAAGATTAAAATAAGAATAAATGTAATATTCATGAGTAAGATACGATTTTTCACATGCTAGTTCTAAATATACTAAGACAATTTCAGTTCACTTCAGGTTTCTGTTAGGAACAGGATTTGTCAGACTCTGTCAAGTGTAGCTCAGCTGGAGGGTTTGCGTGGGAATAATCTTTCCATATTTTAAAAGCACTGATCCAGGCAACAGAAAGGGGGGTGCAATTTGACTAGTAAAACAGACACCTTAAATATGATAGATAATGTGAAAAGAAAGGTTAGGGTTCTGGTTATGTATTTTACCACCACAATATATTCTGTAAGAAGAAGGGATATCTTTTATACTTCTATCCTAATTTTTTTACAGTAGCTTGCAGAAAGCAGCTCTCACATGCTTATCTTAATAAAATAGGCAGGCTCAGCACCTGGAGACATCACAGCCTAATCCAGCTCCTTTTGGACACCAGTTGGGCTTCCAGAAGCCAACCCTGAACTAAGAGACTTGTGAAGGAATTGCCGGTGGTAGCAGCAGAACTTGTACATGATCTTTGTCTCTATGGGACAAAGAGGTCCTGACCCTATCCAAGGTGGGGCAGTGTGTACTAGGGATTTTGACCAGCTTTTAAATCCCTGACTCACTGCAGTGCCATGTGATGTGCACCTCAAACTGACCTTCTCATGCTATTTCTGCCATTATATCTTGAATCACTTTGGACCAGTTTCATCACAGTTTGTTTATATGTTGCTTTTTTTCTTTGTCTTGCAATGTGTATTTCAGCATGTGTGAAACTTGCAGCACAGTTGTGTGAGAAGCGACTTCATCAGTGGCTCTGGAGGAGAGAGTTTCCTATTACGCTAATTTGCTAATATGTGTGGCGATGTGACTCTGAATAACAGAAACCTCTCACATTTGCCCCAAGTGCTGGGTGATGAATGCCTGTACATGTTCATGTGCATGCACACACATGTGCACATGTGTGTGCTTCTTGGAACTAAATTACACTTCCTTCAATGGTGCCAACTCCTGCAAAAGTCAACACCTCACAGAGGCTCTTCTAAATTGAAGGTGGTGGCTGCCTTTATGGAGTCAATCATAAAACAAGTTGTTGATTTTGTTCACTTTTAATATTGTGTAAAAATAAAAGAGGATGTATGAGTCTGTGTCTCTTTCTTTCCATAAGTATCATAGTGCCAAGACTGAAACCTATTCAGGAACTTGGCCTGCATAGCCATGTGCACCTCTGTGCCATTTTGCTTGTTTTAATTAATTAAAATGTTTACTGATTTAAATGTGTGCATACGGCTGAAGCCTCCAGCCTGTTCTGCCATTAGAAACAGACTTCTCAAGCCAGAATGTGGCTTTCCAGAATAGAGCAGCCCTGCAGAAGACATGCGAACAGATTCCTCCCTCAAGGGACTCTAGGGATGCACCATGGCAGGAACCATGCCTAGGGATGCCCGCAGGTAGCATGGCTTCACTCAGACAAGGCAGGCACAACGTACCTAATTGCAGAAGCTGCTTGAAGACTATGCTATGTCAAAGTAAGGGCTTCTCTAAGCTATATGGAGCCAGCTTGCATACTTACATACCACATCTCCTTTAGAAATTTCAGAGGCCTAAGACACTGCCAGGCACTGCTCAAGTCCATACACGTTAAGCTTCAACAATATGGGTGTTTCTCAGGGTGGTGGGAGTTCTCAGCACACAGACATGCCAAGAACATAGCAGAGCATTGCCTGGGACCTCACATACCTATCAAATAAATTTCAAAGTGTTGGCTTTGACCTTTAAAGGTCTAAATTGTTTGAGACAAAATTTCTTGATGGCCTATATAAGTCTTCTTGGGCTTTGGGGGTGGCCAAATACTGACTACTAATGTCCCCTAAGTACAATCAATGGTGGAAACATGAGACAGGGACTAATATGATCTTTCCATCTGTGGAACACCCTCCCTTATGAAATATACTTGGTCCCTTGTTTACTTTTTTTGAGGAGGTGTGTGTGTGCGCGCGCGTTCCCTGGAATTTGCATTTCTTTCTTTCTGCCTTTGCTTAGAGCATGATGTTATTTTAATTATCATTGCTCTTGTATAAATTATTTTGGAATATTTTATGACTGTCTGACATTATGTCAGTTGTTAAGTAGTTTAAGCTGTTTTTTTTAGGATTTTGAGTTTGTAGTTTTAGTGACCTGGTATTTTACTTGTTTGCCTTTGAAATTTACTGGGGACACTTTGCAAAGATCTGTAGTCTTGATATATAGCACAAACCTTTATTTAAATATTAACAGTGGCTGCCAGTAACTATGCAATTCTATCCTGGAGAAATAGAGGCATCCTATGGGGGGCAAAAGGAGGCAAAGGGTGCCCAAATCTGGCACTCTGAATTGTCCTATGGCCATCTAGACAGCAAATAGCAACCATAAGTTCCACCATGACTTGACAAATAATGAAACAGGTTGACTATTATTTATATGAAGGTTAGTTCATGCACACTCAGTGGATTTATTATACCAAATCCTCTCACTTGCTACAAGGAATCTTGTGGACTTTTTCTTTTCTGCTAACTACAGTTGAGAGTCTGCTTAGAATTTCCTCTGGCCTTCATGTATCTTGAAATAACAATCATTCATGGTTTTCAGAAAATACTTGGCCCAGTGGTACTTTTCTAGACAATTGCATCATAGTGAAGGTCTCAGTCTGGATGATCCTCCTTGTCTATAGCTATTGTATTCTTTCCTAACAGCTTCATCAACAGACAAACTTGTTCTAGTTTTCTGGCTATTTGCTTCAAGTTTTATTCCATTAACAGATTCTTGGTCCCAGAGAACAAGAAACTGAACATTTACAAATTGCTCCAATAATTAAGATTATTTTCGGAGAGCCACCAAGTGGAAGTTGAGGGTACTTCTAAAAAAAAAAGTCCAATGTTTCATAAAAGTGGAGGGAAGTGAAAGGCTAGAATAATTTAGTGCTGATGTTCTTCTCTAATATGTCACTTCATGTTGAACTGAGCCAGCCACCTCAACAGCACTGGGGCCATTGCTGAGTGGTTTACTCTTACATCATCTTGGTAAGAACTGAGCCACAAGGTGGGCAGCTTAGCTTAGCTTTCCACCTTCAGTGTGACCACCATTCCTTTCATGTAAGGAAGAATTCACACCATTAGTCTCATCCATATGCTTCTGACCTCTCAAATGTCATCAAACAGTGAAAAAAAACAACAGAACGAATGCAGCTGAGGAGCTTTCATGTTACTAAGGAAGGCGCCCTTAACTTTTTAATTTATTTGTTACATTTATATCCCACTTCCCCACCACCACTTCTTTTTAACCTCAAGGAGCCCAAGGCAGTATACATATATAATCCTCCCTTCTCCACTTTACTTTTACATTTCCTATTTCAATGAAAATCAGTTCAACTGAGAATCTGATTTTCCAGCAAGCATTATGGGCAAGTACAGAGTTGTATCCATCATCCCAGGCCAATGTTCTTGCTAATTCACTAAACCGGTTCTCTCATTTATAGAAAATTCTGTGACCAATGCAATGTGAATTTTAATCTTGTGCCCTTAATTTCTGTGTTGTCTCATTGGCATGAACAATTTGTGTACTAAAATCAAGGCGGAATGATCCAGAGCTAAAGCAATCATGTGATGGCATCATCTCATGCCAGGTTTGAAATCCTTCCCACACTTATGCCCATACTCAGATGTTCCAGAAATTTTACAACATCACAAGACTGATCAGTGTAACCTGAGCTGCAAAACTGTTTGGCAGAAGATGCTGTCAGTCCTGTGACTACAATATGCAGAATCATATTTTGGGCATGCCAATATGTTTGTGTGAAATAGCCTTTTGAGAGCTGCATGTCTGTCTGTCTTCCCTCCCTCCATCCCTTCCATCCCTTCTGTCCCTTCCATCCTTTCTGTCCCTTCCTTCCTTCCTTCTTTCCTTCCTTCCTTCCTGTTTCCTAAGCTGCTTTGTATTTACAGATTAGTCTTGCAAAATCCTATAATGATATCCCTTGCCTGGATATTTATTACTAATCACTAGATAGAAATGAGTGAAGCAGCACTTGCCACCAACCTGCTTAAAATGAAAATCAATAAGCAGAATGAAAAGAGAAAGGGAGAATCAATACTGGTCGAGAGATTTTTCCAGGAAGCTAAAGCTATTTTCTTCACATGAGCAGAGTTGCTTGTAAAGATAATAATGACACAATGCACATCTGTCATCAGTCATCAGGATTTATGGTGTGCTCCCCCTCATCTTCCCAATGCTATTGGTGGTGTTGGGCACCAGCAGGAACAAGCTATGATGAATACAGGGAATCTCCATCTCAGGAGCCGAATTACAGCAGAAGAATATGGGGAGGTAAGGGGACAGTGATATCTGTCAGCTGTGGACATTTCTACCTCAGCTGTCAAAATAATGGTGCAGAAAGCTAGGCAGAGAAGGTAAGAGAAGCAAACATGGAAAAGGTAAAGTGAGGAAGGAAGGAAGGAAGGAAGGAAGGAAGGAAGGAAGGAAGGAAAGAGAGAGACTGACTGAGAAGGGCATGCAATAGGAGGCAGAAGGCAAGGATGGGAAATGTTGGTACAAAGAAGGATTTATGTTAGGCAGGTCTCCTTAAAGCAAGCAAACAAACAAACTAGACATGCTAAATCTACCAACTAGAGCTTTGTTGAAAAAGAAGTGATGATGATGATAGAAACATAGAAACAGAGTGAGTCAGAAGGGGCCTCCCGGGCCATCTAGTCTGACCTCCGGCACCAGCCGGCTCCGCTCACGACATGCCCACCATGTGGACGTCCATCTTATCCTTGAACACCCGCACTGATGGGGCCTCAACGACCTCTCGTGGAAGCCCATTCCACACCCTCAGGGTCCTGACTGTCAGGAAGTACTTCCTGGCATCCAAATGGAACCTTGGCTCCCTGAGCTTTGCTCCATTGGAGCGTGTCCTGCCTTCCTCTGCAGGGGAGAACAGGTCTCTACCCATCTCCATGTGACATCCCCTCACATATCTGTATGTCGTTCTCTCTGAGTCTCCTCTTCTCCAGGCTGAAGAGACCCAGTTCCCTCAGTATTGCCTCATACGGCATCCCCTGCAAACTGGCCACCAACCTTGTGGCCCTACGCTGCACTGACTCCAACCTGGCTATATCCTTTCTGTAATGAGGGGCCCAAAACTGAACACGAATTGCGGGCGCACCAGAATCATGTAGAGTGGTAGATCTCTTGATCTAGAAGCCACACTTCTGGCTATGCAACCAAGGGTGGCGTTCGCCCTCTTGACCACCACATCACACTGCTGACTCATGTTTAGCCTGCAGTCAACCAGTACCCAGAGGTCCCTTTCACAAGTGCTGCTCTCCAGCCACTTGTCACCTAACCTGTACGTATGACAGCTATTCCTATGCCCCAAGTGCAAGACCTTGCACTTATCCACATTGAACGCCTTCCTGTTGTCTCCTGCCCACTTCCATAGTCTGTCCAGATCCTTTTGGATCTGGAGTACCTGCTCCTCAGTTGTGGCCACTGCTCCAGTTTTAGTGTCGTCTGCGAATTTGATCAGCAGACTGTTCACCCCTTCTTCCATGTCGTTAATGAAAAGATTAAACAGGATCAGCCCCAGGACAGAGTCCTGGGGGACCCCGCTTGTTACTGGCCGCCATCCCGATGATTCCCCACTAATGGTTACCCTCTGCTTTCGGTCAGTCAACCATGCCCTAATCCACTGGACAGTGCTTTGGTGTATCCCAAAACTCCTCAGGATATCATGGGGCACTTTGTCAAAGGATATCTCCACCAGGATATCATGGGGCACTTTGTCAAAGGCCTTGCTGAAATCCAGGTATACCACATCCACTGCATCCCCTCCATCTAGCCATCGTGAAACCTTGTCATAGAATTCCACAAGGTTTGTCTGGCAGGACCTGTTTTTGCGGAAGCCGTGTTGTGTGGCTGTCAGCCTCCCTTCCCTATCTAGCATCACTAGATCTCTCTCTATTATGAGCCTTTCCATTGTTTTTCCTACAATGGATGTAAGGCTAACCGGTCTATAATTCCCCATGTCCCTTCTACTATGCTTTTTGAAAACCGGGACCACTGATGCCACCCTCCAGTCCTCTGGAACTTCACCCGTTGTTCACGAGGTCTCAAAAATGGAGGCCAGCGGGCGTGAGAGAATCCCTGCCAACCCTCTAAGTACTCTCGGGTGTAACCCATCAGGGCCTTTACATGATGATGATGATATGGACACAACTCATCTCTGCAGCTTCTTCCATTGTGCCTTGGATGCCCATAAACCGTCATCAAGTCAAGGGATTATGAGCAACCCAGTGGGATAGAGCCCTTAGATGCTTGAACAATTTTAAGAGCCACAGAAAGATGAGTTCCACTCTGGTGATGCTTAAACTAAAAGGTTCATAGAAATAGAATAGTGGCAACAGAAGAGTAGCAACATTTCCCCAGAAAGTGGAATAAGAGCAGTGAAGTTTATTCCCAGTGTTTATTTTGGATTTGGGGTTATTTGAGAGCCAAGCGAAAATTATCAGAATAAAAGTCCTCAAACTGCTTGGACATTACTACAAATTGGACATATGACACTTGCAAACAGGACTTGTTAAGGATCTGTATGCTGACACAACACATTTAGAGAAATAGAAATTTGTATGCAAAAACTTCTAATTTATGTTCTCTTCATTCTGATGCTTCCCTTCAGTGTTTCTAGTTGCAAATGCCTTGGGTTTGAAGCTTTACAAACAAAAAAGTGTACATTGCCAAAATCCAGAGAAGATCACAAGTAATTTCATATGCTGAAGGAGGATTCTGGTTTGTGTTTCTCAGTGAGTAGTAACTTGCCAAAGAAGTTTATGGGATCATGCAGTTGCCTGTTGTATAAATATTAAAAGATTGAGGAATACAAAACAAAACAAAACAAAAACCAACCCAAACCAACAACAATTGTTCAATTGGTCATCAGTGCCTTGAGGTACAATTATATGCATTTTAAGTCAGGAAAAAAAGTTTCACAACTTGCAACGTTGCTCAGCATTCTTCTGGGGAATCCTGGGAAAATGCTAGCTAGGAAATGCTAGGGATTTGATGACTTTTTTCTGCCAAAAAAAGCAAAGTATTGGGTCCTTCATCAGTTTGTTACAATGGGGAAGGTTGTCCAATGTTTTGTTGAAATCAGATCAGTTACATGCACGGTGACCCTCTTTTAAAGTAAGTTTTGAAAATAAAAGATAATTGATACAGAGTTGCTGCTGAAAGGGAAATAAGCATCAAACATACACGTCACTTGTCCTTTAACTCTTTTTCTCTCAAAAATTGTCCTTAAAATCTTCTCTGGTTATTACAACAATGCATCTTTCGTGGCATATCAACTGAAGTCAGGAACACTTAAAATGTAAGGGGTTTATTCTTCTTTTATCAAGCATTTTCTACATACAGAACATCCACATGGCGTAAGATAGAGAAGAAAAATGTTGAAGAAATGGACTACTTTAAATCATTGAATAACAGACAGTTTACACAGTGGTGGTTGTTGCTTTTGTTCACAATGGGAAAATTGTTAAAAGGATTCAGTAGCTAGAAATGTAAGTCAGTTCTTTTACTTAGTTAACTCTATCCACCAGTTTCCTTAAGCTAAAGATAATTCTACTGTATCACAGCGCAGGATGCTAATTACACACAAGAAAATACAATGCTAGAAAATTTCAAATTTCTAAGCAGCTTTACACATTGGATTGAAATCAAAGTAAATTTTTGATTGCATCAAATAAACAGAGGTCAGTTTAATAGACTGTTTCAGTTAAAGAAACCCAGATTTTTTAAAAATCTAACAACAACAGCAATAATAAAACCCATCTATGTTATTGAAAATCTGAAGAAAAAAAATAGTGCTAACTTCGTTGAGTGCAGATACCATTTTTTCTTCATTCTAGTGGCTACAATGATTCTAAATTTTAGAATCTTTATTATTCCTATATAGATGTATTAGTAAAACTAGAATAGTAACTCATGAAACTAAAAGCATTATAGAAAAAACAGCAGCTTGCAGTAGTAATCTAATGACAGGAGTGGGATAGAAAAAACTATTGAGTTTTATCAAAAGTATTGAGGAAAAGCAGGTGTTTGACCAATATTGTACACAACCTTGCTCTACTATCATCATAAACTCCTTTACTAAGAGGCTAGTCCTATTGATTTCCATTCCTACTTCCATTAAGGGGCTTAGGAACATGGTAGAGGGACGCATTTCTGTGCACCTGAGTAGGAAGGAATCAATTCAATGGGACTTACTTCACAGTAAGTATTTATAGGAGTGTGTTGTTAATTTCTGTGGTCAAAAGAATCTAATGCTATACTCATGTATTTTGAATTAGACCCAGTAAATTTAGTGGGTCTGCTTATGATTTAGACATGTGTAGGATAGCAGTGTATTTTCCATTGTTATACAGATTTTTTAAAAATGCACCTATAGTAAGACTTTTTTTTTAATAACAGTTTTCTTGCCAGTGTAAGTGAAGCTTGGTCTTGGTTTGACAAAACATGTTTTCTCCAAAGCAGATACATACGACATTTCTTTTTAGTAGAGCTGAAAATCCCTGATGATGCAACTATTTTACAGGTTGGAAGATAACTAATTGGCTAACAAAGCGACAAAAAAGGGGGGTTAAAGTTCTATAGGCAGTTAGCAGAATTTCAACTAAAACCTTTAATAAAGATCGTATCTGCGATGGTAGTAATAAAAACTGACAACACAAGATGTTGCAAATACACTTTTTTCCCTTTGTCTTAAAACCATGCTTTACCACCCGATGGAGATGAAAACTCGAGATATCAAAAGCTTCTTTTCAGGGAAAGAAAGCCCGTAGCCACAATGGGAATACAATTACATGCTTCCGAGGCTTCTCTTTCCTTATGAGACATTTCCCTTCAAGGCACAAAAAGATTAAATAGTGGACAGGACAGGGCAGTATGTTTCAGTTTAAGAAATCTAGAGTTATACATAACCTAACAATTCCATGAATTTAAGTCAATGTGATATTTATTTTTTGCTCTTTAAAAAACATTTCATTTTAAAATGTGGCATTATTTATGGTATGTATTGAGGGTAGATGTGAGCATTTCCTTGTGTATTGAAGGTGCTTATAATAACTCTAATATTTTCACCAATTAGCCAATATGCTCTAAGGCTGTCATCAATAGTATTCACAATTTCAGCATCTTTTATGTAAGCAAAATTGCATCTTAGTCAACCATGAAACATATACAGAAGGGTCTAGCATTTTCTTTCTTTTTTTTTAGAAAACAGTGACAATTTAGAGGATGGAGTTAAGTGCAACGTACTGTAAAACTATTCACTCAGCTGTTATCTAATATGGTTCTTTATGCTTCTCCAACCCAAATTACTGTGTTTCCTCTCTCAACTTCAGTGATTTCGCAATTCAGCTTGTTCAGTCGTCCATCTAAAATAAACAAGGATTCCTTGGAGGGTGTCATCAAGTACTGACCAAAGAGCCCACTGCCCTCAATTAACCGGTTCTTACTGTTCCAAGGCCACTCATCTGGCTTAAGAGGTTCCTTAAGACTCTTCACCATTTTCACTTTGCCAGAGGACAATTCTACAAAGAGCACATCTGTTTGTGTGCTAGAGCTACCGAAGGCATTATATTGATGGGCCTCAGTAAATGATGCTTGAAAAGCCACATCAGATATGTGCAAGTTGGTGTGAATATCAAAGGCATCCTGTATTTCTCCTCTAACTGTAATTGTCTGTACCCTCATGAGACCTTTCACATCATCAATGCTGACTAGATAGTGACCATCAGGAGAGACATATGGAGTTCCTGTTACATCACCATTATATCCAATCACAGAGTCGGTAACACTGTCCACTATTAGCTGTGGGGGAACAGCTCCAGTACTGTCAGGCTTACAGCTGATAAAGTAATATCCTCCAAGGTGTGTGTATGCCAGAGTCTTTGGAACACAATTGTAATCCTTTAAACTAATTGTCTTGATGTATGACATAGTTTCAAGATCAATTTTCTGAAGCACAGGCTCATCCTTGTGAAGAACAAATCCAAACCTAGAGAAAAAAAAGACAAAATCAAAGCAAAATATCCAAGGTATATCACAGATAGGATAATGTGCAGCAATTACTTAGAAGTCTGCAGAGTGACATGGATATATGTGCTCCGGCAGATGGGAAGCCTACTTCTGAAATGCATGTGATCACCAGATTATACCATGTTACTGTAGATTTGATGACAGGAAGTCGAATGTGTAAACTACCTATATTGGAAAGCAGTGTGTTTAAGAAAAATGTTATGTCAGTGGTGTTTATCTTTGATAACCTATTGTATATACATGGAAGCTACAATTGAGTACTGCAATCATAAAGTGATTAGCACGATATAAGCAGATATAAGTCACAACTTATCATGCTGATGATAAAATGCCTCCAATTACAATTCACCTTAAGCAGAACAAATATTTAAGTGGCACATACCAAGTTTAATTGGTACATCTTTTATCATGCAAATAGGGGAAAACTGTATACTATTCTGGATGTATATAACTCTAGTGAATTTGGGTTTATGTGAATTTAAATAACTGTTGCTTAAACTAGAAGGAATAAACAACTTTAGTGTGATTATGCAGTACGTCTTGTATATTTTAGTTCATTTTGTTCTCTTTTTTTCCAGGAACATCAAATATGTGTTGCTATTTAGATATTTATGCCCATATTTATCTTGATTCTGATGAAATTAATATCAGAAGGGGACTATTTCTTCCAATTATTAAGGCCTAATTTGTTACATTCACAAATCTTCTTTATGCTTAGCAGTGAATCAGTTGCTTTAGAAAGTCAACAATATGAAGTTTATGCAACATGGGATTCCCTTCAACTGTGTGTGAACAAAGCAATGTCACTGGATGTCACTATGGGAGGTTCACACTGGCCTCCCATTGCTGTTAATGGTTTAAAGTCACTAAGGAGAGCCAGTGTGGAGTGAAAAGTAGAGTGCTGGACTGGGGACTATTGTTAACTACCCAGAAATCCATGGCTATTGTGTGGCATTAAAATGAGATAAACAAACAAATAGATAAATCTGGATTCAGCCATGAAGCTCACTGAGTGACTTTGGACCAGTCACTCAGTCTTAGCCCAACTCAACCCAACTCACAGGGTTATTGCTGGGGGATAGAATGGGGTAGAGGAGGACCATGTAACCTAGCATGGGTTCCTTGCAAGAGGAAAAAAGCTGAGAAAAGTCATCCTCATCATCAGTTGGTTGAATACACTGCAAGGTATTTGACACCATACATGTCCAGAATCTGAATTCCCGATGAAGCTAGAAAATGACAGCTATTGAAAAGGTCCACTGAAACCTGTCAGTGTCCAGTCCATTGGTGGTTGAATGGACTTTGCCACAAGCTTTTAAATAAGGAAGACTAGAACTGTTTATTCACTTGTATTCATATTGTTTCACAAAGCAACAGAGTTGGGCTGTTGAAAAAATACCTTACTATACATATCCCTTCAATATTGCTCACAGCTACATAAGAACATTGTTACATTTGACTGCAGGACAAGTGAAATGCTCAGCCTTTTTCTTAGCTGCACATATATAAGATTTTGCCCCTGACCCTTTTGATCCTCAGTGTCAAGTTTTCTTGCTGTTTGTTGATAATATATCTGGAAAGTCTGACAAATAGTGCCAGTGGGTTAAAGAGGATTAGCGTCAAGTAAGGATGACAGCGAAATAAAAATACAAAGTTGGAATACATTTCCTGAGTAAGGTTAAGGTACATTCTGACGTAGATTTTAAGTATCGTTATTTCTGTTTATGACCATGACTGCTGGAACTTGTTTTGCTCCATCTCAAAAATGCTGGAATAAATTAAAATGAAGTAAACTGGAAATGTGTGGAAATAATTAGCAAACCAAATATAAAGATAGCCATTGAAAATGATGGTTACATGCAGTACGTCCTAATGCAGTGGACCACAATAATGTCTTAATTTTAAGTTTTAACTCAACAATTAAACAAAAGAAAACAGAAGAAAATGCACACCTGGGCTGCGTAGTTAGACTTGTAACTAACAACAAGTGGTATAGCTTTCTCTAGAAAGAGATCTTTAGCATTTGAGCTCCATCAATAGTGAACAAACTTTCTTGCCACTGGCTGCCATTCCAGTACCTTGTAAGATACATATTGATTCTTACTCCTTCAGAGTAAGGTCTTCAGAGGCATTCTTACTGCTTCAGAATAAGTGATCCACCACACAAAGGTGAATCTAAATTGTACCCTTCATGGACAAACTTAAACAGTGCAGGCAGTGATTGAACTGGCAGAAGATATTACTAGCAGTGTCCTCTTATGGCCAAAGTAAGTTATACTTGCTTGGTTCTTTCAGAATCTCTGTCTGACACTGTCCATGCTCAAGGCTGTCATTGGAATAGAAGACTAATTTTTCAGAGCTATTAATTTGGCACCTTTTCATAAGCATTTAATTTTGAAAGATTGGGGAAAATTTCTTGCAGTCACTCATAATGGTGCCATAAAATTATGCCCTTGGTTTATGTAGTATAAGCCTGTTTTACGAATGTGCCTCTAGTAGAACAACAAGTGATATATCAGAGGGCCTTTAGTTTTCCCCAGTGATTTATATGTAAGAACTACCATGTTTAATGCAAACTTCCTTTTCATACAGATTGATATGCAGAGGCCTCCCACTGTTCATTAATCCCTGATTAATATTTATGAGACTTCTAACCCTCATGCTTTCTCTGCACAATAATTTCCTGCACAGAAGCAGGCTTGGAATCACCAATATGAGTTTTGTCGGTGTGTATATGGGTCCTTGTTTCACTATTTGAAAAAGCAAAATGAGGGTGTTCATACTGTCTGCGTTTTATGCTGAAGCAGTGGGAAGGATGGCAGGCTGTGGAAACAGAACTACATGGAATTTAACTACATGGCAAAGTTGGGAAAGTGGAAGTTAATTGGTTGAGTAATGCAAGTACATGATGGGTTGCCTAGAGGGCAAATAACATTGCATGGAGTGTGCAATAGTCAACTGCTGATAGGTCATTCTTGGACAAAGTTCTGGTCAAAGCTTGGGCCTAGCCTTACTTTCAGCTTGGAATTGACAATTCACTGCCAGTAGATGAAAGGCAAATCTAGACATGATTTGCAAGTATAGATGAGTTTAGTTAACTAAATGATCGACTAAACAAAACATGAATAGCCTCTTAAAGGTAAGCCAGGATGTGGGAGGTTCAATTGGAGCACTGGTGAGGAAGAGAACAAAGGACTTAACCTGCAGGCTACAGCAGAATGGGAGCTGGAAAGAAGGGCCAGTCTATTAACCTTACTCCATCCGTTTCCTTTTTTCATCTATTTTCACCTGAGAGCAGCCACCTCATCACACTGCAGCAGAGGGAGAGACAGGAAATCAAGTGGTCCACCCTATCTGTTTTACTGAAAACCACTTTCATCAAGTTCCTCTCTCTCAACTCTGAGATGGAAACAGCTCTTCTATCAGTCTGAAGCAAGGAAGACAAAGGGACTGGAGACACTCTCTCATTTCAGCTGAGATACCAGAATTTTTGGAACCTCTTCTCCTTGAATTGCTTCCATTGCAGCTGGTTGTTGTGAGAAATTTGCAGCTAAGGACCAATATCAGAATACGCTTCTGCCTCCTTCCTCCTAATCTTTTCTCCTTTTGCATTGCATATTTGGACTGTAAGCCTGAAGGAATGGAACTTTCCTATTACTAATCTTTGTGAGCTGCTCTGGTACCCTTTTCTAAGACAGAGATAAACATGTTTTAAATACATAAGTCTTTCCATCTCATCCATTTTTTCCTAGTTGACATTTTCTGTTATAGCACTTTTCAGAACTAGTGAGTGGGAAAGCTGCTGGGGGAGATAATGGATCTGGGTCAAACTTCCCTGCCAGGTGAAATGGGCTAAGCCACACCTACCAACAATCAGATTTGCATCTCTTCCCCCTTGCACTGAAACTAGAACTCTCCCTAGAAACCAGAACTCTCCCTAAAATGACAATACACAGGCTGTCATGCTTTGGATACACCCTGGGCAGGCAAAACCTTGGAAAAGACAATCCTGCTAGGAAACAGCAGACGATCAAATATAAGATGGATTGAATCCATAAAGGAAGCCACTATCTTGAATTCATAAGAGCAGAACAAGACTGTCATGGATAGCACATTTTGGAGAGCTTTCATACATGGGGTCAACATAAGTCAGAGATGACTTGACAGTACATAATAACAAACCCTTGTGCATGCATTTTGGCTTTTAGGAGACTGATAATTAATCTCTTTAGCAGCAACTTCCACTGCATGGGGACAGTTAATATACTACTAATGATTATCCAACAATGCCAATGGAAAGGTTCTTTTTTACTCATATGTATATATGCCTGGGAAATGGTAGCGAGGGGTTTGGTAGAGGGGAAGCTGTATTCATCAAACCTTCCTGTTCCAAATTGGGATCACACATGTTTATTCTAGAATAAATGAAAGGTTAAAGCTTGGCTACATGATTATAATATTTTGGCTCTCAGACTGCTAGTCTAGAATTTAAATGGGTAGCAATAAGGCAATTATAACTTTCATTTTACAAAAGCTTTAATTTGAAAATCTGTGCATTAAAATGCATCAATGTTTTAGTTTGGATATGAACCAAGTGACTAAACATGTGTTCATTATTACACGAGCTGCTTATATTATTAACATTGTATTTTGGTAAATTATGCATCCAGCTTGAGATTCCCTGGCCAGGTTTCAGGTGTTCAGAAAATTCTAATGGATAATGCTTTAGAATATCATTGTCAAGTGATTTTACCATTATTTTTTATTGATACAACACCATCAGATGACGGGTGGAATAAATATATATTTAATGAAGAAATATAAATTATGTAGACAGTGGGCACTTTTTTTCCCATAATGTTTTCTTTCTGGTGGTTAGCTTCCATCTCATTGGCGAAATGTAATGAGTTTCTGCACTTGCATCAGCAGGTGGTGTCTGCTCAGGAAACTCAAAACATGATGAAGTTTTGTCATTTAGTTAGTTTGGAAGCATTAGTGGGTAGGATTACAGAAAAGTTAATGTATGTTCCAGCTCTTTGTCCACAGAATTCTAATAAACCTGGATATTTATTTGTATTAGAACCCTCTGAAACATCACACACAATCCCTATTTTAGGTGTACAATTTAAGCAAGTGAAACCTGTGATCCTATGAAGCGAATGTGAGTTACAACTGAAGTACTTATATGTGTGTTATAGATCATTCATTTCCCATGGCAGTAAAGAGTCCACATGCTCCATCTGTAAAGTACAATTTTATATTATTACATTGCTGCTGGTACCAATATGCCAAAGGATTTGACCATGAACACACAGAACGGATGCGATGATGTGCAGCCATTGCATTTAATATGATGTATAAAATGCACTGCTTATGGCTGATGCAAATGTACCTTCTATTCTAGTCAATATAAAATAGAATATCTGCTTCATTTGTGAGATAATGCCTTGCAAGAAACCAAACCTGGAATATTTGTATCCTGTACACCCAACTCTACTTAAAGCTAGTTTCTTTCTACCTGGCTTATGTGCTTAATACTTAGTTGTGTTTCTATTATTGTTCGTTGAATCTTATAAAGGAAAGGTTGATTGATGTGTCCACATAAAATGCTAAAGGAAAAGGTTTTGAACTGAATGCTATGTGAAAGCAGAAGTGAAATACATCAGTATTGAAACAAGAAGCATGTTCAAGGTAAGTAGGGAGAAAATGTACAGCAAAGCTCAGGAGGGCACATTGATTAGACCACTATGGATTGAACTAGACTAACTTCAGAGAAGATTAAATGATTGGGTGTTCCTTGAAAAATTGATGTGGTCTTTTGGCCACCAGAGCTACAGTGGTCAAGATGCATAGCATTACAAAGCAAAATAAAACATCAAACACTAGTGGAATATACTATGTTTGAGGTCAGAAAGACAGTTAAATGTTAAGATAATTGGTAGAGGGCAGATGAAATCAGGAACATTGATCAAGTCTGATGTAAAACAGAGCTTGGAAATGCTCTTAGTCAATAAATGAATGAATTAATTAATCAAAAGCAAAAGAAGGATTTGCTCTTTGGCACTGTGAATGCTCAAGAAGTTAGCCCTTATCTGGAGAAAAAATATCTCTAGGAAAAGGACTAACCACAACACTTCCTAAGACTGCCATTATAAAATCCAGAAGCCCCTGTGCTGCTGAGGCCAACGTGGCATCCACTCCAAAGCAAAACGAACAGAAATATGAAAAAATTGTTAGATTATCTTTCAGTTTCCTCCATGTGTCCAGTAGAATTCTGAACTTGCAAATTGATTGCAAGTGGAACATATGGGTGACTTCAAATATATTCCTAAAGCTTTTCCAAAGCAGTACTTATTGCTCATCAGAACAGGAATCAGCAGTGCTCTGGGCTTTAACTATCTTTGCTTGCATTTATCCTGCCACAAGCAAACTGTCTTCAAGCTTGCCTTGGCATAGCTGAACTAACATAACTCTGCAGTGGCTCGTGCTTTGATTTACTTTCTTTTTAAGTCCCAGGAAGACTAATTTTAGCCACGTCCTGTTCCTGTTGAATTTATTCATCAACATTACTTCAGACTCTCTACTTAACTCATAACATTCTCTCAAGAATGTTTCAAGGTGATTAAGGACCACATTAAGGGCATTTGCCTACCATATATACCCTACACAATCCTTACATGACTGAACACCATGTATTTGGCTGCCCCTAAACCAACAAACTTTTCAGGGTAGTTCTTACAATAGAGTAACTGCTACAATGAAGTCTATATAGGTATTCATACTGGGACATTGACTAGGAGAGTATACCCAGGGCTTTTTTTTGTCATAGAACGCACCAGAATGGCATTCTGGCACCTTTTTTTGATGGATTTTTCTAAGGGATTTTTCCAAAGGATTTTTCCAAGTGATTTTGAATCGCCCTGTCAGGCATAGCAGGTCAGCAGCAAAAATCATTAAAATAGTGCATGAGGGCTGCTTGTGTGTCCACGCTGATTGTGAGGGCGCTGCTTGGCTTGGGACGCTGCTCGGCTTGGAATTGGACGTGTGGACACGCGCTGAGTGCTTACTGTCGGTGGCAACCATTATGTTTATGTGTGTGCAGAGTGACTGGCTACATGCAAAAGGTAAATAATTTCTTTATTTTAAAAAAAGTTGGTGAATTGAAAATCTTTTTTTAATTTTTAGTGTAAAAGTGTGACCCCAAATTTAAAAATGAAAAAAAATACTAATTACTTCTCTACCACTGGTCTTGCTAATAAAAGATTACCCTAAAAAACCCTAAATAAAAGTTTAACAAGATGCGAGTTCTGGCACCTTTTTTCTTTTTTGACAATAAAAGCACTGAGTATACCCAATTCATTTCTGGGCTCAGACACGGAGGCAACTTCAGGAACATAAGGTTGAAAAGAGCTCCATAGTAAACCACGTTTTTCTGACTATACAATCTGGTGACCAAGACTTTTCCAGACTACAGAGTTCCATCTTGAGCAGAATTGATAAGAAACCATCAGTAACTGCAGTTTTAGGAAAAATCAATTTTCAAGGCCTGGTACAGGGATTATACTGACATTTTAAAGACATGCTTAAGACTGTGTGCTCTGGGCTAGTCATTCACTTTAAAAATAAATGAAACGGCTGATATCTTGTTCCTCTTTCTAGTGCTCTGTAAGAAAGGAAACTCGTGGTCATAGTGCCAAAGACCAGTTTTTCCAGCATCAGCCTCTTCTCTAGAGAGCCAGTGACTCTTGCATGATTAAAAAGAATTGCAGACAAAACTATTCATAGGATTAATTATTATTGTTAGGATGTGTTTTAATTAATTGTAATCCACTTGGAGGGCCCTCAGGCCAATTTAGAAGAAAATAAATTAAACAAATAAGTAAATAATTTTTTCATTCAGCTGGTGTGTTAGATTTGTATGTCACTTTTTAAACTACAGGATTCACTGTGGGTTTATCACAAAAGTTCAAGAAAGCAGCTAATTATAGTTGTCCTCTATGTTCTTAGATTTAAATGCTCAACAACAAAGATTGGCTTCCAGTTTCTTGGTGAACTCCAGTAAACATTTGTACATTTTCAGAGGAATACTAGGATATTCTATTTCCATTTTCTTGGGGTTAAGTATAAAGGGACTTTGAATTAAAAGTCCATTGGCTCATTTAAAATGATTGTTTGAACTATAGAGCAGAAGAGAATAAAAGAATAATTAAATGCCTGCTTTTCACATCAGTAATTTAGAACACATTCCTATAGATATTTATCCAGTTAAAAGTCTGATTGAGCTCACTGGAAATTACTTCAGGGATATCATATAATTTCAAGTACATGACTTCAGGATAAAGTTATAAAACTAAGCACACTTAACTAAAGCTAGAAAGTAAGTTCTATTGTGTTCAATCAGACTTATTTCTGAGTAGACTTGCAAATGGTTTGCTAAGTCTTCAATCCAAACAAAAAACAAAACAAAAATTACATTTTACTCCAAATGCTTAGACATGGTTGTCACATTCTCAGGTCTGCTTCTAACCAGGGTCTTCTTAATTTACCTGGCAGACAATAACTGAAACAAAATGGGGTCACATTCCTGCATGGTATAAAGACCTATGATGGTTTAGAAAATACCTGCCCACAATTAATATCTGCTCACACTGAAGATTAGAAGGTTTTCATGAAATAGAGAGATGCCTAAAATAGGAAGGAACAGAACTACATTGTGGTGCTTACCCAGAAACAGAATCAACTTCAAGTAAACAACTACACTATGACAGAGGTCAAGCTGATTCTCAGCTTTTTCCAAATCCTCCTATTTTACAAATTGTTGAGATGAAAGGTTGAATGATATCTTAATATATGGAACTAGAGTGTTTTGTAATATTGTTGCCTCAGTACATAGTTATATGAAATGTATACCATTCATTTATATATACTGTGTACAGTTGCGTGAAATAGGCAAGAAAGCCATCCAGCAGAAGAAGCAGAACTAATAAAGTCTGACCCATTAAGTCTGATCATGATGGCCTGCATTTTCCTGCAAATTCTCCTTCTCCTCCCCTTTCTGTTCCCACACTCCTCTTCGAATCCAAATCATATTTCATAAAATATGAAAGTACAGAGTGGTGACAATATACTTTGTGCATTTACAAATTGTATATCCAACACAATTATCTTATTTCAGTGCAAACATTTATCTGAGATCTGTAAAAATAACAAAATACATTTTTATGTGCACAAGGACAGAGAACAGCACTTCTAAGATGAAGTTTTCAATATTAAATTTCTTTATTTCTTTAATGTGATTAGAAGATAGACACATGTCCTTTACATAGGTAACTAGTGCTTTCACTCAACCCTGTTTTACCTATGCATAAGATATCTCAACTCACACTTATCCCCTCATGTGATTAGACCTCCTATCAACAGAGCAGTAATTGATTCTCTACCCTGATTCTACCTGGGGCCACAGGTGGGCTCCTAAAGCATGCCCAGTGGTTCTGGGCTTGTTTACTCTCCATAGCTCCTTTTCTGTTTTCAGTCCTGCCTCCTTCCATTTATGGGGGGAAAAACCTGAAAGGCACAACCGTTGCCAAGATACCATTGTCTTCCAGGTCAACAGTGCCCTCCATCTCCTTTTCTCTTGTACCTGTTCCTTCTTGTTTCTGCTGAAGTACGTGACTCAGTGGCAGGGCATGGTTTTGCATGCAGAAGATCCGATCACTACGCTTTATTCAAGGGTGGAAATAGTGGAAAGCCACTGCCAGTAAGTGCTAAATATACAAGGTAAGATGGAAGCAACTTCCTAAGCTTCACCACTTAATGTCTATTGGTTCCACCGTATTTTTGTTCTTGGTGGTAGTTTGTGTGTCTGTTTCCTGGCTACTTTTACTACCACCTTCATATTTCACCAGCATAGTAAAATATTGTAGCTACTTGGAGCTGTTGTACTTGCAGTTGAGAAACCACTGTACATCAACCAAAGAGGACTGATTTTTTCCACTAAATACGATCATGGTTAGTAACCAAGATCATTCTATACTACCACTAGGATCAGAGGCACTTGGAGAGATCTATTGCCTTCATGTTCTGCTTCACCTAGAGGCTTCCCATTGGCAGCTGGTTGGTCATTGTGAACTTCAGCATGCTGGAACAGATAGTTTTGGTTTAATGAAGCAGGGCTCTTATGTTCACCAACTGTGTCAATCAGAGCCCTCTCTTCAGCATGCACTTCCTTATCTCCTTAGCACTGCAGTTTTGAGATGGCACTCACAGACTTTAACAGTCAGATTCCCAAATGATATGACTAGATCCCAACCTGTGCTTCTCATGCTGCTTCAGGTAGAAATGAGCCAAACTAAGTCAAACATATATTTTGTAAAGCTGTCTGAACTTAAAAATGATTTTAAAATTACAAAGATTAAAATTCCCATTTCCTCACATGCAGTTTCCCTCCTCCCCATTGATAAAGATTAAGAAAAGCTTTGGGCCTTATTATTCTCTGAACTAATGTATATGCAAATGAAGGGTGATTATATCAATAAATGCAGCAAAACTGTGAAGAAAGTGAATCTTTTTATAGAAAGTGCAGGTTGACTTTCTTAGTTCAAAAAAGTAGAAATAATACTGAATCTCTTGGTTTTTGAGGGAAGAAATCATTACAGTATAGTTTTTAATGATTTCCTCTATGATTAAAATAAATTATTTTAAAATCCCATATTAAGCACAATTATTATTTTTTGGATTTCCACTAGCGTATACACTGACAACCTGATGTTGAACAGCATTAAATTTCAGAGTCGCATGCTAGAGTTTCATTTTGGGATGAAACTGACATGTCTCTGCTTAATTGGGAGTATTAAATGTAAGATACCTTCTGAACATGGGCAATGAACTGCCTTGTGAATGTTAATTTTTTGCCATAGCAGAATGGAATCTGAAACTTTTAATATGACATGTTATCTTGGCATATGGCTTCATGCTGCTTTCTTGGTAAAAGAGAATCAAGGCAGATGATGCATTGACTGATGTGGAATAATGAGATAGAAGTTCAGTGATGGAGCATACAAATTCCCATTTGCTTTGTCTTTCTCAAGGCTTCCACTATGATCTAATATATGATGTAGCATGTTTACCATATATATATGTTATTCCCATGAGTATGATATTCTTGATGAAAGCCACTGTGCATTTAGCCCTGCCTCAGTCTTTCTCTCCTGGCCATCATTGCCACCATGTTCTCCATAAGGTTTGAAGTGTGTGCTCTGTGGGAGCTCCGATATGGTTTGGAGCCCTGCATTATCAGGGTTCTAAACTGCATGAAGAGCTCCCAAGTATGCCAAAGATGCCACACTGTATACATTATACTGGACACAGGTGAGACAGGTGTGATGCGAGGGGCATAACTTCAGGGCTGGGATGAAAAGGGTGACCACACTCTGCTTTTCACTAGAGTTGTGCTACACATGGAAGAAACACATGAATCTGGCTACTGTGCTACACATTTAATCAGCCAGTAAGGGTGGGAGGCATGATAATCATACGTTCTGCTGCAGGGAATGTCATGAAGAAGAAAGTCCAAAAAATTCTTGCAGTGATGGTAGCTTTGTGTTTCTTATGATGGATAATTCCATTTTACCATACCCAGCCTTAGTTATCCTGTAGTCAGTCCCTCTGCTTTTATTTTTTGGAGTTCAAAATGGAGTACTATCTCCCTGCTTCAGCAAATATCCCATCAGGTTCCAGCTGGTGGGGAATGCAAATCATGGTTGATGTAAGTTTCAAAGTCTGAGTTCCGATTAGCCATTTTTGCATGACTAAAAAGGTAACTGTAAGTCTGAGGTAATTTCTTTCCCTTCATTTCTCAAAGGAATACTTCAAATGCCTTGGGGCTTCACTAGACTGTCGCATACTTGTGCAGGCAGTTATTGGGGACCAGTTTATGGGAAGTGATTGATAAGAACACAAAATTGGAAGAAGACTGAATGGCCCAGCCCCTCCCATGTCTTCTGTTCACAGCAACTGCAGTTGAAGAATATTTTAAGTTATACATTTTCTTTATGTTAGCAGTCCTTCGAAGCTATGCCAAACAAACTTCTAAAGTTTGAATTGATCATGCACAGTACACAAGGATTTGGAAGCTTTTTTGATATACAAACAATCCTTTTTTTTAACCTGGCAGTGAAAGGGTAGCAGCATGAATGCAGCTTATCCTAGGATACATGAACAAACGCCACAGGCAACAGCAGCTCCTAATGTCAAAAAAGACATTTTTGACAGAGCTGTCAGGATTGAGTACCCATGGTAACTTGAGTTTACACCAAATGGGTGGAGTTGTTAGTCACAGATCAGAGTCATTAAGAAAATTCACTTTTTCTAGTCCTTGTTTCCAGTGATGGGACTGGAGTGTTCTGGATACCTTTGCAATAAGGAACAGGGCAGATTAAATTAAGCCACATCTTTCTTCTTCTAGGGATATTCTTCATTTTTACTTTTTTAAGGGAATCCCCATGGTTTTCTCTTTCACACAGTTATATAATGCACACATACTTTTTTTAAACAACAAAAATGAGAACAAGACTATCTATTTATCAATTCCGAATCAACTATTACACATGCTTAAGTCCAGGAGAACTTTAAATGGGAAAGCCATGAGCAATACAGCCATTTTTGTTTTTCTTAAATAGACAAGTATAAAACAGGAATACTAGGAACTGAAATAGCATGAAAAATATTAGAAAGCTAGTCCTCTCAGATGCATGCTACGCAGGGACTTTGGGTTAAATTTGAGGATCCTGAAGACAAGTCCTGTCCTGAAAATACTGACAAATTAACTCAGCACTGGAAGAATTTTTCTAGAAGGTCCAGTCCCTCAAGCATCCAACTGTTAAATGGGCAACATGAAAGCCAGTGTGGTATAGTGGTTAAGAGCATGGGACTGGGACTCAGACAATCTGGGTTCCAGTTCCCGCTCAGCCATGGAGTCAACTGGGTGACTTTGGGCCTGTCACAGACTCTCAGCCCAACCTACCTCACAAGGTTGTTGTTGTGGGGATAAGATGGAGGAGGAGAATGATGTAAGCTGCCTTGAGCCCTTCGTAGGAAAAAGGCAGGATATAAATCGAAAAATAAATAAATAAAAACACTGTTCTCTACAGCTGATGACTTCAACTGGCTGTGGGTGAAGAGGATGAATGTTGGGTAATGCTCTTCAGGGTCTCCCTGCTCATTGGAAAACACTGAGATCCACTATGAGGAATCAAAGGGCAGTGGTACCTCCCAGGAGTCCTGTGATACAGAAAACAAGATTGGGAAGGGCAAGGGACTGGTAGTAGTGCTTTCCCAGGGTTGCTGCCAGTGGAAGCTTTAATCTGTGATGGCCCTCAGCCTGGGCCATGGCATACTGCTATTTTTGGCAGTTAAGTATCCGTGGAAACAATTGGGAAAGCATTTCCCATCCATATTCCAAAAATTTTTCTCCCCAGGTCATGACTTTATCATGACCATTATCATTTTCTGCCATTTTCCTGTGAACATGTTTTCATATTAATGCAGCTTCACATTCAAGTAAGAGTTGAAGGATAGCTTGATCATGAGGTTGTTTGTTGCTGTTGCTTTCAGTTGGACATTTTCAAATAAATCAATGCTGTAAAATTTATATTTTCAATTTCAATAATAAGTTAATGTATGAACTGTTATTATTAATGGCACAATGTAAATTAAAAGTGTCACTTCAAATGTATTAACTTTTTGAAGAATGCTAGTAAGGTTCCACAAAGCTGACACCTGGAATGAAGGTAGATAAATTGGGATCCTCATCTTGCTACAATCACTCCCCCACATTTATTATATACATTATAGTAGTCCAAAATTGAAGTAGAATTAAATATTCTGCCTTTGAAATATTCATTGTCTTTCTTTGAAGTTCTAATGAAAATAGTAGAACAAAGTTACTTGAACCTTATTTACCACATTTAAAGGAAGGCATAGCCTCAGGAATGCTTGAAGGGGTGAACATCAAAATAGTTTCTGATTGAAAATTTCTCCTATGACCATTAGCACTTCAGACAAAGAGAATGAGCTATTTCAAAGATAGAATAATTATTTCTATTTAAATTCTAGGCGATCTCACCAGTAGGTTGATTGTTCATTCTTGCATATGTGAAGGTAGATACTGTGTGATGTTCAGAGCACCTGCTAGAATGATTAAAGCAGCTAAAGATCAGGAATGAATATTTTACAATTATTTAATTTAACACTGCTTTGAAACATTGTATAATATTATAATTAGAGCCTTTAATTTATTCCAATTATCTTACTTTACTTAGATTTATGAACTGCGATGCTGACATAATCTGCTCTATAGACTTCTAAGATGTCTTTCTTCAGGCAATCTACTTCCTCTTACTGCTCACAGAAACTGAATGTATGGTTAGTATAAGGCATAGGAATCTGTGGGTACAACTGAGATCATACTGATGCTCTTTTGCTTACATGGGCATGCAACAGTCACAAGATTTGGTTTAGAACCCAAGTTGATGTTGCAGAAAACAACATGTTTCACTTCTGATTCAGTAGCTACTGAATTCAGCTCAAGAACCAAAGCTGAGCTTTCCATCCTAATATCATTGGAAACAATCAATAGCAATAATATTTCCTGTATTTGACAGAATAGGATAATGTGTGGAGTATGTTGTTGTTTGAGAATGCAGTCTGCCAAATTTCAGACAAACAGCTGCAGGGCTTGTTTGTTTTCTACCTTTAAATCATGTTTGGTTGTTTGTTGAATGGGAAACTCCAATACTGTATTTATTATTTATTTACACCCCACCTTTCTTCCATTGTGGAATGTAAAGAGGCTAAATGTGGTTGCTGGGTGGTCCTTTCTTCCAAGCACTGATCAGACCCAGACCTTCTTAGTTGCAGCATGGTGGCTTCCTTGGATACTTTCAGATCATACCCTGGAAGCATGGCAGTTTTTAATTTAACAGGCATAGTGACTCTTTCATGCACATTTAGTTTTAAAGACAAGTCCACACATTGATTGATGTCAGATGCAATAATACCTTCACACAATTTATTGTGCATGTGAAGCTGGCATAGATATATTTCTAGAAACATGGTTGTTCCTTCATATGAGATAAATAGACAACGGTTCTATTTAACCTTCCAGTTATATGTTTTGTTATTAATTCAGTTGTCTTATTTTTTAACTTTTGCATTGCATTTTCAATGCACACTGAATATAATGTGGCCATGTTCTTGACCTGTGAAATTGTTGTATTCTGGAAAAATTATTTCAAGCGAAGATTTAATTGAAGATCTTTTGTACTGCCACCAATTATACCAAAGCATGTTTATTTATTTCTTTGTAGTCACATACAACCCAGAGTTGTCCTTTATCATGCTGTGTTCCAATGCAGAGGATCCAAAGGGACTGTCTCTGTAGTTGCACAGTGTAGCCACTTGAGGGTGTCAAAATACTTTGGCCAAATATTGTGAAAAAATGCTTTCCACTGGTTATTAAAGACCTAAAAGAAATGGTTTGATGCTTGTTTCCTAAGGTCCTTTCGATACTGGCACTGCTGTTGAGCATTTTCACCAATGACTGATGACAGCTTCATTTTAATAGACAAGTTTTTTCATACTGCTCCTAATTTGATGGATTTCTCAGCTGCAGTTAATTTAAAGCCTTCCCTGACATGGTATGCAGACAATTCATTTTTATTTAAACCAGCTCTCATAGTTCTTAAAGCAAGGTGCAATCTATGAACATGGAATTCCTTAATTAGTGAACAAATTTGAATATATCATTCAGAAAACAACAGCCACACAGTCATAATTTAATTCCTGGTTTAATTCAATGTCAGAGGCTAGCCAAATGTTTGCTTTAAAAATTTTTTTGCAATGTTAAAGTCAGTGCCTTGGAAGCTGGGTTTTGCAAATGTATAAAGCTGAAGCCAAGGTCAGAACATACTTTACAGAAATGAGAAACAAGCTCTTGCATTTCAGGAGAAATTTTCAGAAGGAAGAGTGAAAAAAAAAGCCATGGTCTTCAGAATCACCATATACAAATAGAAAATATATAATAGGACTGGATCTCTATCAGGTAAAACCATCCAGTTTCTTTTCAGTTCTTTCTGTGATGTCTATCAGATAAGGATAGAAACACCTTTGCTGCTAGCTGTTTTTAGCATCAATAATATATCAGGTTGTATAAAAACATCTTCTGGACATTAAACAAGCCTGCAGATGGAAGTGATGGAAGTTAGGCACTGTGTTTGCTGGTTTCTCTGGCTCACTGGATTTCTGATCAGCTGCTACTTGGTGTTATTTGCAGAAGTGCCACCATTCTTGCAATGTGGTGTCAATTTTCAGAGGAAGCCATTCCCCTTGGAATAGCCATATGGATAATACCAGCCAATTAGGGATCCCCTAACAAAAATGTTGACATGATGCTATGCAAACATCTTTGAGTTTTGAATATCTTACAAATACAATAAAGACCAAAGATGAAATTGCATGGAGCAACATAACCATCACTTTGAATGGATGAAGGCTCTGCCTCATTTCATAGCAAGAACTGCTAAAAAGGGAAGGTGCATTACAAGTTCACTTTGAAGAAGCTTCATTCTAGAATTGCACATTAAGCAAAAGACGCTTCCTAGGTTTCTCAGACTGATGACTAGATGCAGGGTTCTTGTTGGTATCATGAAGCCTAGACACAGTGATAGGAAGGAACATTTGCTGAAAGGTACTAAGCCTTCAAAGTCATTCAACTGTATAAAAAAAAAAAAAGAAACCTTTATCTTGAAGGGCATGATCTGCAAATTGGATAGCACGCTTATACGTGGTATGAGAAGTGTAAGACACATGGTTGTTTCTTAAATCATTATATTAGAAAGTCATTAATGTTGTGTGAAAAAAATTAAAGATAACACTGTATACTAAGTTTCCCCTATGGAAGCTCTTGTATATCCAAATGCATTGGTTTTTGATATGATTGTGAGATATGATGATATTCTGGAGAATGATGGAAAATTGAAACTGAATCAAGAATTACTAGAGCAGGGTATTGATATTTCTTGGCGGCATAAGGTTCAAATGCATGTTATGTTAAAGATTATAAAATGTGTGGTTTTTATAAGGAATTAACAACATTTGATCAAATGATTTTAAAATCAGATGAAAAAATGATTAAAAGACTGTATAATTTTCTTTTGGATATGAGAATGAAAGACGAACAAATTAAGGAAACTATGATAACATGGGCACAAAATTTTGGATATAATATTGAGTTACAGAAATGGTAAAAGCTGTGGGAAAGAAATATTAACGTAACCTTTGCAACCTCGTATAAAGAAAACCTTTATAAAATGTTTTATGGATGGTATTTATCGCCAAATAGATTAGCAAAAATGTTTCCAAATATGTCAAATACATGTTGGAAATGTAAACCTGGTACTTTTTATCATATGTGGTGGACTTGTGATAAGGCAAAAAAAATACTGGGTTAAAATACATAAATGGCTTGAGGAAATGTTACAAAAACCTTTAATATTTAAACCTGAAGTTTCTTTTATTAGGCATTGTGTCTGATGATGTCGATAAAAAAGCAACATATCTGATTCTACACATAATCACTGCAGCAAGGATTGTATTTGCCCAACATTGGAGGAGTGAAGAACCACCCACTGATGAAGTGATTTTTAAAAAGATCTTCGATTGTGTTAAAATAGACAGTCTGACTTTGTCTCTGAAGGAGAAAGAGGATGCATATTTCTATCAAACTTGGAACTCCTTTTACTATTGGCTAGAGAAATGGGACTATGCGTAGATTTCAATATGGCTATGGATTGTTATAAAAAACATGGGAGGCTGACCAAATATGTCCAATGTCTTTGATGACTGATATTTTAGTTTTTATTTTGTAGAAAATTATCATAATAAAACTTATTTTTTAAAAAAGTCATTCAGCTGTACAAAGCAAAAATATTCTTTTTTTTTCTGGTTAGAGACATTGAAAGCTGCTGTATACTACGCCAGACCATCTAGCTCAGTTTTGTTTACATCATTGTCAATGGTTCTTCAGGCTTTCCAGTTCCCAACAGTATCTAGATAGGCCACAGAGTGAACTTTGATCTTTCATCCAAGCCCTGTACACTCTCTACAACTCAGCCGCACATCTCCAGCTTATTATCTGGTTATCCTTTCAACTTATTAATGCAAAAATACCTTAGCACATTAAAGACTGCCTGCATAATTCTTTCATTCATGCCACGGTTGTGATGGTTCCACACTCTAAAAGGGATAAATTCAATCACCTCCGTTTATGAAATACAAAGGGAGTGGGTTCCTAGGGTATAAAATACAGAATGTAATTTCCTGTTCTAAAGCACTAATTTCTTATTCCATTTGGAACAAAGTATTCTAAAGTATGTAAGAGCTTCTTCCTCCCTAGAGCACTCACTTTCGTTGGTACATGTCTTTGTCCCAGCATGCCATAATCAAAACACCTAAAGATGCAGCAGAAATTTTCATCTACAATAATAATATGGTGGTTGTTGTGGGCAACAGGAGTGGAAGAGTCCTGTTGCAGCACGTCCTGCTTGTGGGTTTCCATGGACAGCTGGTTGGCCACTTTTAACAGAATGCTGGACTAGATGGACCCTCGGGCTGATCCAGTATGGTTCTTCTTATACTCTTATGTTCATTAAAAATTATCAGGGCAAACAGTCAGAATGAGATACAAGAGATTTTTTTTTGGTTGTTCCTAATGGATACTAATGCCATTTTGTTTATGAATATTTACCTAATAGCACAGATTTTCCTGAATGTTGCTCATTAACAGAAAGGTACAACACAGACATATTTGTAAAATGCTGTAATATGTGCCTTTTTGTATCTATTCTCATCAAGCTTTTTACCTCATGCTGTGCTTTGTTTTAGTTGCTGTATTAGACATTATTCTCCTTTTTTAGAAGCACCAAAAATTGCTGCACTAAATAGTCACTGAGTAAAAATAGTGGTAAAGAAAGCAGCTCTAGCAACGAACACTGCCTGGTCTTCTCCTGTCTTACATTCACATACTTTGGGAAAACCTGCCCAGCAGGGAAATGTACTGCAGTGTCTTATATGCTACTTGTGAATAACATCAGCAATATCAAAAATGCTATAGAGGACTACTGAAGACATGTTCAATAACTACAGTTGGATGTGCAACAAAAGGATTCAAAAGCCTGTGTTATCTATGTTTGGGATGCCTACATTGGCTATGGATTTTGAAGACTAATCCTGAAACTTGTGATTGGCACATCTGCAAGAAAATGCTTGTGGGAATCCAAAAGCCATGATGGCCAGTGTGTACTACCAAAAATACTTACATGACAAGAAAATATAGTATGATACTATAGAACATATGCAAAAATTCACGAGTTTTAATGAGCAAAATATACTTTAACAACCATTTAAGTATTCTTTCAGTGCATAGCTTTCTTTAAAACAGACAATACCATACTCTTACAATATCTCAAATGGGGACAGTTATATTAATTGTGAACTCTCATTGCTCTGATGTTAATATTTATATGATTCCAAATCATCTGGTATGTGATGTCCAACAAAGAAAACCCATAATTTTTATCAATGGAGTGTTAATTTTCCTAGCTCTGACCTAAATACTATTTAAAATATGTATTTTAAATCAATATGTTTCCTCTAAGTTCCATAAATAAGAATGTTTCACCCATATAGTCTTTTGGCTAGCCTTACCATGAACTGCCTTGAATTCTACACATTCCCCAAAATATTTCACCTTCACCCATTTATTCTAGGAGTGTTAGTATTAACAATATGATGGTGTGGAAATTTGTTGGGTGCACTTTTTAATATGCACTTCAAAAACTAATATGTGAAACAAACCACAGCAGTAGTTCCATATTTATAACTTTGAAAGCTGTAACACGATTATCCAATGCACGGATGTATGCATATGAAGGAAAAACACATGCATTATATAATGGAAAATTGTTTGTAAAAAGTCACATATTAGGGGAAATAGTTTATGAGGAAAAATGTACACAAAATGCATATTAATCCTTGTGAAGACATTAAAAAAATTAACAAACTGCTAATATAGAACAAGCCGATTAACAAACTGATAATATAGAATAAAACAAATTAAAGTCTGTCAAAATTGACAGTTTTGCTAGATTTTTTTCTTTGTCAATGCAAAATCTTTACTTTCTAATGAGCTAGTATTCCTCTAAACTCCTTATCCGAATCATATGTTACTTGATAGTTTTAAGGTTACTTGCACAAAGATCCAACCTTGCATGTAGCTTAGGTAATGTGGGAAAGTAAGGTAAGATGTAAAATCCAGTGAAAGTTTACACCTGTAATTAACCCGAAAAAAAGGGAATGCATTTTCTAGAATCATATTATTGTGATCTTTTAGTAAATTGTATTCCTCCATAAAATTTCTTAAGAAACCACCAGATGCTGCAGTTCTCCTCCAAGGCAAGAGATAGAACTTCATTCCCAGTTCCTTCAGAAAACCAGGGTTGATGGTACAGTTACCTCAAGAGGGAGGAAATGGGAAATGGGTGGATCAGTGGAAAGTGTGGAGAGAGGCTGTGGATCAGCAAGATCCAAAGGATTCTCTCTCAGCTCCCCAGCCCCACTTTTTTGCTCAGGGACAAAAAAGAATCCAATGGAATGTAGAAAATGGAAGCTTGGTTGTGGATGAGGAACATCCAAGCGCAGAGTGACCTGGGACCAGTCACTATATCTTAGCCCATCTTTCTTCATAAAGGGTAATGAAGATACAGTGTGATAACCACCCCTCCATTCTGAATACCATATAGAAAGGTTGAATTTGAAAATAACAAATGCATACTGAATATCTGGTCAGACTTTGGCTCCAAGCCTTGGCTGTGCTACAGTTTTATGCCACCTACCTTATGTGAGTGATTAGGAGGGTTGTAGTAGGAATGAAAAAGTCATCCACTCTGTCAAATTGCTTCCCCACAGGTTGAGTATGAATAGTATGATGAGAAATACTTCCACTAGCCTGTGTTATCACCTGGAGGACACAGTGTACAATTACTCACATGTTTGGTTGCACTAATGATTCATTTGAATCAATTATGTTTCATTAAATTATGTTGAGGTAAAGCCATGACCACATCGTCTTGGTGCTCTTGCCCAAAATAAAGCTATCATCACGTTATAAAAATAAACAAAGCTTATTTTGTTTATTTTTGAAATTGTATTTTATTCCATATCCCTAGTCCCCCATTACCTTTGGTATGTGGTTAAAAACAAAACCTAAGTGAAAATAAATAACAGTGAGCTGATAGTAGGAAATTCAAGGGATCAGTAACTCCTGCACTTTACCTACTGCACTAGAGAACTCCCAGTGAGAAATAGTACAAATTTTACTAAAGCATTTCTGGTTTCCTTAAAATTCCTCAGAAGGTTGTCTCAAACAGGAACATCCAACCCTATTTGTAAATTTATCTTCTGATGTGATTTAATGTTAACTCTACTCAATATTTTGTGTAACAATTATTTTATTAGGCACCATACGGTTACACAATTAACTAAAACTCTGCAATAAAGTGTCAAGTTTATCATTTTTTTCACCTTATCATAGTTGCAAAATAAAAGGAAAGCTACTCACTTATTCAGTCTCATGGACAAACGTAATGATATATTTCTAAGACTATGATGGTATTTTCCCCACCTCCTGTGGTTATAGGCTTTGCTTTGTTTTCAAATGAACACATATCTGGCAGCAATGGAGGTTACTGGCATGTATCAGAAAATATTATATGCACAAGTGCAACTTTAATGCCAAACTCCCACTTTAGCACTGCCACATTTCATTGAGATATTGTGGCTGATACCACTGTGCTCACACATATATGACATTTAGGGCAACTTCACAATGCTAAAACAAGGTCAAAAGTTGTGAAATGATACTAACACACTGTCTGTTGTTTCCCAGGATAGTAAATCATAAAGTTGCACCAAAATTAAAGATGTAGTTGTCATTAGGAAGGGGATTTTTGGCTCAATTTTGCCTTATAATCCATATAAATATGTTGAAGGATTGCTCAGTTACAGCACAGCCAGTGCAATGCATAATATTCAGTAGGGACTTCTATCAGCTACCAAGCCATAATCAATAGCAATATATTACAGTCTTCATTCAAAAATATGCCCAACTACAAAACAAGTTTTTTCCAGCTCGATCCCCTTATCAGTCTGATAGTTACTTGCCCTTTTGAAACAAATGATGCAAAAATAACCAGCTTCAGCAAATCCATTCAGAAAGAAGGGATGTAAAGCAATGCACAGCTTCTATATTTGGGGTAATACACCTTCGACTACTTTGCTACAATTTAATGACTCCCAGAACTAGCCAGTGGTTCTGTGAAATGAAAAACCATCATATATCTGTTGGATTATAAAGTGCTTCTAATGAAAACCACAGAGTGTTCAATACAGTACCCATAAATGTATTACTGTTTGTATATAAGCAAGAGAAATGTGTCTTCAATAGGCAATTGCATGGCCATCTGTTATGGTTGCTCTTGTTCTGTTTCCTGCAACCCTAACTCCACACCATTACCACACCCCATCCCAACACTGTGATCACATACACTGGTGGTTACCTCTCTAAATTATTCAATTTGCCTTTTAGACACAAGGCATAGGAAATCTGGAACCCTCCAGATATCGTCCCCAGTCAGAATGGACAATGACTAAGGATTCATGACCAAAGATTCTGAGACTTCATGCCCAAAATATCTGGAGCGTACCAGGTTGCCTAAGATTGCTTTAAAACAATACACCAATGCCTCCTTTCCATGGCTCTATCCCCTGACGTGGCTGTAAGGATTAAAGACCTACCCCCAGTGCATTCTATTTGATTCACATCATGTTTCTAGCCAAATAATTAATTTATGGTAAGAAACGGTATGGTTGGATTTTCCACATGCTACTGTTTTTTTAAATGCTCTGACAAGTCTATGGAAGGAAGCCAAATAAAAGCTGTTGCTATATTTTTTGTGATCCATCTTTAACTTAAAGTCATTTTGATGTCCCACTCAGTGTAACACATGAAGCACTGTCATTGCCAAAACATAGTGCTAATGGCTCCCTCTCCTGCAGCTGAATCTACAGACTTCTTAAACTGGAGTGTTTTTTCACATTGGTATTTCTTAATATCAACTTGAATACAAGGTATAATTCTCATTTGGAACAATTTGAAAATGACAGCAGCTTGTTTAAAAATACCACCCCACTGTAAGTGCTGAGGTCTCACGTACCCAGCAGGAAACCTCTAAGGGGATATTCTTCTAGCCAGGAGAACTTGATATGTGCATTGAACATCTGCTGTTGGAGATTTTTCAGACAAAACCTTCATCTCCATGAATACTCAGGATGATACTTTGAACCTGGTACAGGATGATACTTTGAACCTGAAGTATACTCACTTGTAGTGTTGGAGATGTCTTATCAAAGCTTCCCCAACTGAGAACCCATACTTGGTCATGTGATTTGTCATAGTGAAGTTTCACTGGAACAGGATCTGTACTTACTGCCTAAAGAAGATCAAGATATGAGCAATGAATTAGTGTTTTCAATTGTGTAATAACATGAGTATCACACAAAAGAGACTAGTAAACAGAAATGAAGCTTTCTTGATACTTTTGCATTAGACTATCAACAGTTATTGAAGTCATTCTGATTAATTTTGAATTAGAACATTTTTACATGAACAGCAAACTGTGCTCATTATTTGAACAATATGGCATAGAAATAGGATCATTCTGTACCTAATTAAAATGTATGCCATAGCCAAGCTATTATAAAGTTTGATACAAAAGTGGTAAAACAATCATGTTTACCTTTCTTGACACATTTTATGTTTCTTGATTAACTCAGGAAAATTGTAAAATATATTGACTACAGATTCACAGAGAAGAGTTACATTTCTTTTTGAATGGCAAATTGCTAATTGCTTATAACCTTCAAGCAGCAATCACATGAATTAATGCAATAAGAATTCATCATGGACAGGGAAGGAAATTGAGACAATGCTACTCATAGAGTGATATTTTTAGAAGTATATGCTTTGATAACAGTTTTTCATTTACATAATGAACTGTACATTCAAGTATGTGGGCATGTATTATATATGTATACACACACACACAGTGATCAGGGATTTCATAGTGACAAGCATGGTGGCAGATCAAACAACAAAATGTTCTTGAGTGTCAATGCTTAGATTCTGGAGACCAGGCAAGGCATACATGGAATAAGAGTGTTATTTCAACATATAACATCATTTTGTCTTACAAGGTAAGAAAACTTTTTAAAAATCTACTTCAATAATTCCCATTAAAAGTAGAGTTTCTTTTTTGGTTGTTATGTGTCCTCCACTGTAGTTCCTCCATCATTGTCAATAAACTTAGTCAAGTATAACATCTATCAGACCCATGTTTCATTTCTAGATTTGATTTTTTTAAAGGGGACTCTATTTTTGTTTGATTTTTAAAAATGGTTTCACTATTATGGAACTGTGAAGCACAGCTTGTTTATCAGTTTGACAAGAAGAGTACCAGCTGGCTAATTAACTGAATCTAATTTAAACTAATGATGTAGATCCTCAAGATAATGTGCTAATAGCTGGCTGAGACCACTGGTGATGCTTAACTATACTCCTGAGGTGTTACAGAAAGCCTCTGCTTCTGCTAAAGCAAAAGCAAAACTGTTATTCTTCTTGTTATTAACACCTTATTTCTGGTTTTTCAGGATTTTTCAAAAAAAAACATTTAACTACAAACTTACAATGTTCCACCCCTGTCCGCTCACCTTCTCACCCAAGTCCAGCTCTTGAACAAACTGTGGGCCCATTGCTTACTATCTGTTTCCTTCATGTTGTAATGCTATTGGATGATACCGACAATAATGTTTAATGCATGAAACAATTAGACATGTGCACCTGCAAATTATACAAGTTTCAAATGTTATCTTATTGTTAACTGCACCTTAACTCACCAAGAGGCATGGCCTTTGCAGAATTATAATTAGTGATTTTACAAGATGCACTGAAACTTTGATTCCTGAGTTTGATTTGATTCCTGAGTTTAGTTCAGTCTGCCCTTCCCAAATCAATGTATGAACTGGAATAGAGTTTTCCATTATTCATAGCTCTTAGTACGCCACAGTTAAGTGTACAAAAAGAAGTGTGTACAAAAATGTGCATACTAACAGAAAGCGTGCACAAGGGAGTTTATATTAGTGACAAATGCCCCTTGCCACACACATTTATATGAAGGAAAACTACTTGGAAAAATATGTATGTTAGACAAATGTACATAGGCAAATATGCTTACATGAATGTACATATTGGAGTTGCATACAGAGTTTGTACACCTGATTTTTTAAAATGCCACAGACAGAAGATGAAATAGTATGGCATGAATTTACAATGGAGCATGAAAAAATATGAGATTGACGGATGTGTCCATCCCTAGTTATACTACTGGGTTCCACAGGACTCTATTTCATCCTACCTGCACTTTAACATCTACATGAAACTGCTGGGAGAGGTCATCCAAGTTGGGCTCAGAGGTCTTATCTCTCATTTTCATCTAACTCCAGTGAAGCAGTGAATATTCTGACTCAGTGCCTGGAACAGTAATGAACTGGATGAGGTCCAATGAACTGAGACGCAGTCCAAATAACACAGAGGCACTGTTAATAGCTGCTTGATCAGCCTACTGATGTGGCTTTTAATATTGTTCAATACTGAGGTGGCTTGTGTGAAGGGGGAATCCTAAAGAATCACATTTGCAATTGCAGATGCTCCTAGATCGATCATCATCACTGGTGAGGAAGAGAGCCTCAGTTGCACAGAGTGCCTTTTATCCACTGAAGCAGTTCCACCAGTTGTAATCCTCTCTCAACAGAAATGGCTTTGCTGTCCTTGCTCTGTAAACTTCTGTTTCAGTCACTGCGGTATGCTCTGTGTGGAGCTGCTTTTTTGCAAATGAGCCAGACATGTTAGCTGGATCAAAGCAATAGGGGGAAATTGCCAATTCTGCTTGTTCTAACCACACTGCACCCATGTCTTGTTTGTTTGTACCAGCTATTTCCAAGCTAAATTCAAAATACAGATAGACACATCTGTCAATACTGATTTCTCTTTTTTTTTTTCAGTTTTCATTTTGGTTCATTCCAAACCTTGATTATTTAAAAGTAACATGTGTGCATGAAAAATTGTATGCATTTTTGCATAAATACGAGGGTTTTTCAAAAAGTTTCTACACTTTTATATTTTATATTCTATAAATATAGTTTATATATTTTTTGATGATGGCATTAAAACGTTTGTACGATGCTGGGGAAAAATGCATTACAAAGGAAGGTGACTATGTAGAAAAGTGATGTAATTTGTTTTTGAAATTCTTAATAAATAGAGTTTTTAAAAGTGCGGAAACTTTTAAAAGAACCTTCATACTTTTAATGTAATTTTGCACAATAGACACATTTTTACAAGTAATTTTCCCAATATGATGAATATTATTTTTTAAATACCATATACAGTTTTATATTCTGTGGTAACAGAATTCTGAGAAGGGTATACTCCCAAACTTTTACTTTCCACAGTAATTTTTGATTGTTCCCAGAACAAGTTTTACAAAATGTTAGCATGTCTACAGGTTGCCTTCCACTATTTTAAGATCATCAGGGGACAAACATAGGCAAATTTAAACAGAAAAAGTGCTTAAAATCAATAAGCTTTCTTGGCTGAGAAATGCTTGAACTTCTAGGCTTCTTCCCTTTCCATACTTGCACAGGATTCTGCCTTCAGTGTTTTTGCCCTGCCAAATTTGTTCTTGCCACATTTATTTTTATTTATTTATATTTATAGTGTGGTTAGTTTTTTGTCAGTTTTATTTTAGGACTTTAGTACATTTAAAGGTTTATAACTTTATATAATGTAAGCAAATAAATAAAGAGTATATACTCAAAGTATCAACAAAATAAGGCATTTTCTAAATGTATTTATGTTGACCTTGGGTTTTGGTAATATTTCTATAATCCTTCCCAGTACTTCTTTTGTAAAAAAAAAAAAAAAAGGTGCCAGAACTCACATCTTGTTAATCTTTTATTTAAAAATATATATATTCAATTCACCAACTTTTTTTAGAAAAAAGAACTTATTTACCTCTTGCACGTAGCCAGTCACTCTACACACACATAAACATAATGGTCGCCGCCGGCAGTAAGCACTCAGCCCGCGACACGACCAGTCACGAGCCTAGCAGCGTCCCAAGCCGAGTAGTGCCCTCACAATCAGCGTGGACACACAAGCAGCCCGCATGCACTATTTTAATGATTTTTGCTGCCGACCTGCTACGCTCAACAGGGTGATTCAAAATCACTTGGAAAAATCTGTTGGAAAAATCCATCAAAAAAGGTGCTGGAATGCCATTCCTGTGTGTTCTATGACAAAAAAAGCCCGAATCCTTCCTATTAGCTGAAATTTTTCTGTCACATGAACATTGAAAGATATAGTAAAGGAAAAGACTTGGAAAAGTATTCCTCTTCACTCCTTTCTTTCAGGAAAACTATCACAGCTACAAATTAATATCTCATATCAGGTTTGTTATCCTGTAACTGTGCTACTTTCAGTCTAGGCAGTCACACATATGGGTGTTGCGCCTGTGCAGAGAATCTATCAGAACTCTTTAGATCTGGGACTTTCAGGTGGGAGGCCTGCCCACACACTCTTCCAGGCTTGCCTAGAGGGATGTGCTCTGCTTTTCTCTTCAGTTGCCTCTGACAGCCCTAAACCAAAAGGCCAGGCTGAATAGAAGCCCAATAAAAGCCCAGAATAGACGCTCAAAGAGCTGTCAATAGACAGCTCAAAACTAAAAGGATGATAAGGCTGAATGGAAATATGTATGGAAGTGTTGTTAAAATCCACAAATCAAACTTCTTCCCTTCTTGGGGTGGAAGGAGCATGTCAGGGTCACCATTAGGAACTTTCTGGATAGGATAAAGAAATTAAGGTTTCTTAAAGGTAGAATAGGCGAATTGCACCCATACTTTTTCTGGACAAAAACAAAATGGTAAATGAACATTTGCTTATTAGCCCTTTATGAAGTACAAGATTTCCTCCTCCTCCAGAGGGGAAGTAGAATCTATAGCCTACAGGAACCCAAGAGAGGGAGGCTTCCACTTTCCAAAGGAATTACCAGTAGAGGAATAAAGCAGTTGACTTTGCCACTGAGAAATATTCCAAGGCTGGGGCATGAACAGTATCACTGCTAGGCTATGTCCATTTTCTTTGCTGACATATTTATTTTATCAATACAATGTAAAGTACCATCTGGTGTCAAATTAAACAGATTTTTGTTTGCCAATGCACATAGCCCCTATAGAATACCAGACTTCTTTTTTTTGGTGAGGCATGTCTATGAAAGGCAATTGTCCCCTCAATGGACTTAGTCCTGCAGGCTACTTCCTTGGCCATGCTATCTTGTTGTTTGTCCAAGCCAGTAGCTTCATTCTTAACGAGACTGCAACTCAATTTTTGTTATCTCGTAGGGTGGCAGGTAAAGAAATTGTGGTTTGCCGCAAAAAGAACTGGTATCAGATCTGAGGAAGGTATGGTTTGAAATACTGAGGTATATTAACAGTGCACATCACAAGTCTGACAGTACACAATGCTATGCACCTTTATTCAAAGGTAAGTCCTACAGCGTGCAGTGGTCTTATACCTAGGTAGATCTGTACACAATCTCAGCTTTACAGTGCAATCCCAAGGGATATGTGAATTGGCAAAACTTGAACTAACCAGAGTTTTTCAGTTCCATCTCAAAGACTCATGAAGATGATGATGATGATGATGATGATGATCATCATCATCATCATCATCATCATCATCATCATCATCATCATCTCTATAGTGCCCACAGCTGAAGCCCTCTGGGTCGCTTGAAAAAGCTCATTCCAATTGAACAAGTTGTTTACAACATGTACATTGTAACTCAAGTCGGTATAACTTTGTAGCTGCTTTTTCTTTCCTATTTTCATGGACAGCTGTATGGATTTTCATGCCTATTATCCCAAAGATATGAATCAGTTGTGCACAACTTTGGAACATTTGTACTCTCCCATTGACCAAAGTGTCCTTGTGGTCATTTTCAAAAATACACATTTCTTTCATTCATCTTTTCTTCAACTATATACATGATGTTGAAGGCATTTATTTTTGTCCATTAATCACACTGCATACTTGGAAATATATGGACATCAGCCACAGATTGTGCCCAAGTTCATGTCTGGTTCATAAGGTGTGAATTGGTAAATCCTGATCAACAACAAATTGAAAAAAAAAATTCGTACACTTTTAGCTATCCAATATATGTTTACTCAGAGATGAGGCTCACTGTGTTTAATATGAGCTACTCCCATAGAAGTGATCACAGAAGTTTTAATATGCATGTCACTTAGTGTTGGGACTAAATTGATTCTAGCATACATGACAAGAAGCAGCATCTGGGATCCTGCATCCCATTCTGTGTGCTAAAGTTTAAGAAGCACACTGACAAAGCATGCATGGTTATTCTGACTGTTTAAATTCATATCAGTTCTCAAATTTTCAATCAGTTCATTTGGGTCCATTCGTGCATCAGTTTGTACTAAAAGATATATTTTTCCACACTTGTACTAATATGCATTTTTTTCTATTTCCCTTGAAATACACAATTTTACAAGCAATTTTCCCTGAGTTATACCTTTTGGATTGCTATTTCCCCTAATGCACACAGTGTGGTATGCAATTTTCCTTAATATTGTCATTTTAACACATGTATTTTTAATACAAGGATTGCATTGCAAAACTCTGAGAAGTGCAAAAACAAAAAGACAACTGCATTCTGGTTCGGGTATTATTAGTTTGGCAAGTGTGAATTATGTCAGTCTGCTGTTGAATGTGTACCAAATCAAATTTCCTCCTTTACAACAAGCTAGAGTGTATCTAGAGGAAGCCATCTAAGAAGGGCACAGGCCTAGATGTCAAGCCCTTCCAAGAACTAGCTGAAAGAACAAGGTATGCTTATTCTAGAGAAGTAAAGATTAAGGCAAGAAATCTGAAGGTCTAGAAGATGGAGAAGGTTAGTTCTCTGTTGTTCCAGAAAGCATAATTAAAGACAGGTAATTTGGCAGGGAGCAAATTTCTGTAAACATGAGCAAAAACTTCCTAACAGTTATGAGACATCTAACAGTGGATGTGACTGCCTTGGAAGTGTTTCTCTTCACTGAAGGTATTTAAGCAAAGTTTGGGTATATCTGGTTTGACCACCTGTTAGGAATGCTGAAAGTTCATCCTGCCTTGCAGATCATGCACTGAGCAGGGGGGTGGCCTCAGCGGTCCCTTCCAGATGCATGATCAGCTCACAGCAACAGTCTGTTAGGGTGCAATCCAGTGGAGATAAGCTTGAGCCTCCCAAGCTAGAGGTTTGTGCTCATCAAGGTAGACCTGGAGGAGCAGCAGGGGCAATCTCTGCATCCCTTGCTTTGCATTTTCCCTAGATGGCCATCTTCAGCCATCCAGCAGCAATATGTCAAAGGGACTGAAGAAGATGGGCATGGAACTTCAGTTTCTTCCCCTGTCACCTCCCAAGGTACCCCTTTTCCCTTTTCTGAGGCTGTGTCCCCACACCTTGGAGCAGCTGGCATGGCTCTGTCCACACCAGCTGTGAGAGGAACTGGGACCAGAGCTTTAATTCTCACTCCAAAGTTAGGCCAATGTCTCTGACCTCAGAGCTGGGGATCGAACCATGCTATGGCCTCCAAGGCAATGTCAACAGCCCACAGGATGGCTCCCTTGATGTGCGCTACTGCAGAGGTTTTAAAGAAGCCTTTAACATTTGTACTTAAATACAAGTTGTTATTCACATAAGCACACAGGAAGGTTGGTTTTGACTTGTGCTTTACTGCATATTGGATCAGACAACAAAGACTAAAAAAAAGTTTGAAAATGCCATTTAATAAAAGAATCAAAAGAAATACTGAGGCAATGCAAACCGAAACGGCACAATGGTTTTCCCTCAAAATTAATGGCATACTATTTTTTTCTGTCCTATGGAAAGTTCCTCTTTCCCCCCTTCATTTGAACTCACTGTGGTCTGCATTTTGCCTACGGGCTACCACTTCTTTCTTTTCATTTATTTTGGATTAGTTATTGTGCAGTAATGCAGACTTTCTCCAAAACCAGAAGCTCTGTGTCTGGCTGACATGTGTGAGACAGTCTTGATTATTGCCTATGTACATGGCAAGAGTTGTGCTGCCATTTGATAGCTATGTGCAAGCATTTGTTTACACTATTTTCAGTCTGGGTAATTTACTCCTGTAATGAACCAAATGGAAAAAAGCACCACTTAAAAGTTGGTGGTAGTGCTGAGTAAGTGATATGAGCAGAGTAGCTCTGAGCCCACATTACATCAGGGCATTACACCGACCTGGCCTATCCAGAATGTGATTAGATCAGAAAAACAGCAAGGAAAAACAAAAAATACCAGTAAATTGGCAGTCATCACCCCGGTGCCCTGGAAACACCACCACAGTTCACATCAAGGCTGCCCTGGCAATGGTGCCCATAGCCTACTGGGCAGAAAGGGGGCCAGCTCATGCAGACCAACCCAGAGTGTGCTCATTATATCACCATGCCCCAACATGCAGGAAAGCAAGAAGCAGAGGGCTTCAGCTAATGGGCAGGGCAGATATTAATACGAATGCTACAGAATAATGGTCAGTATAGACATTATTATGAATAATAAATTTATTAATCATAAATAATGATAAAATCAAAGCAAACATGCAAAAAAGTTGCTGTTCCAAATCTAGCAATGGGGAAAAATTACTTCCCCCACCTCCACCTGCAACACGATCCTGTTTCAGTCTTATTTGTCGCAACTTTCCTGAAGCCATATCCTCAACGGTCACACAGCTCTAATAGTAGTGCCTTCTCCAAGCATATCTGGTACATTTTTGGTGGCACCTGCTTTCATTTTAATTAAAATGGGTTGGGATTTTATGTGTGCTTTTATTGCATAGAACTCTAGCACAAATAGCTACAGGGGCACTGATAAATCATAACAAGAATAAAATGTTCCAATGTAGTGCAGGTTCTAATAGATCCCTTCACCTAGAGTTCCACAGTCTGGTGCTGCTTTGGTCTTCAACTCCTGTCAGCTCCAGCTCCCACAAGCATGGTCAAGAATGCTAGAAAGTGTTGTCCACAGTATCTGCAGGGCATCAGGTTGAGGAAGGCTGTCACCACCCCTCAGCTGGCATGGAACAAGTATAGGACTGTGCCCTGAAAGGCATTTTTCCATGTATGCAATTACAGTTTGACAAAAGCGCTTCTCATGGCACCATCTAGAATTGATTTCCAAGTCAGGTATGTATTTTTTTCCCTTTGGTAAATAGAGAGCAAAAGACGTCCACCTCCTGAATAATGTACATATTTGACTTTTTGTACTTTCCTACGCTAAAACATCTTAGCGATGTGGAAAGCAAAAATAAATAGTTTTCATCAAACTAGACTAGATGAGAATCTAAATGCCTCATATACAGGGTATACATATTTAAAGATTTATTTCTAAATCCAAGAAAAAAAAAGTACTAGGGCTTGCAAAAAGAACACCGTAGCATATTATTACATGATGAGAGCAGGGCTGTTTCTATAATATTACAAGAAATGCTGAGCCAACTCTTTCACTCAAACTGCCAAAGTACTTCATATTAGTTATACTTCAGTGCTGAAAACTCAACTGAAAAATGGCAGAGACAAATTGATATTTCTTCCATGGTTAGTCATTTTTTTTCCTTTGCCAGAAACTTCTACAAAACATTTTATCACTCGGGCAAAGTAAGTTCTCCATTTTTCCTATAGGACTTTAGTTATGAGGACAAGATGTGAGGTACTTAATATGCCAGGCTGACTTTTTTCTCTTCCTTGCAGATATGTGTGAGAGTCAGTGAACAAATGTGGCAAAATCAAAATGAATGGATTCATTCCTCCATGCCCAAGCCTTTGAATGCTTTTAAAATTCTCAGTTTGAATAGCTCTGAATCCAAACAAGCTAGTGGTAAATTAGGTTGCCCACATCTCATTTCTAAGGCTCTTCATCTTTAACAGCTATGTAGTAAACAGGTACAACTCATTCCTCCTCATGCTGGGCATACCTGTATCTATTGAATTTGGTTGGTGCAAAACAGTGAGAATTTTGTTCCAGTTGGTTTTGGTAAGGATTTCCCAAAATTCACAATATTTTTCATATTTGGATACAACTTGACTTTTATGCTGGATAAACCAAAACTGTGAGATTTCAACACCTTGGGCCTCTCTGTTGAGAACCAATTTGGTTGTACCACTTGTATTGTAAGTACCCAAGGTAGTTGTGTGCATGGATTAACTCCATAAAGGAAGTCATCACCTTGAATTTACAAGAGCTGAACAAGGCTGCCCTGGATAGGGCATTTTGGAGAGCTTTCATACATAGGATCACAATAAGTCAGGAACAACTTGACAGCACATAACAACAATTGTGCATATGGAAAATGGGGGCACTAGTATCCAGGAATATCAGTAGATTCAAGAAGCTTTGTTGCCTGAAACAGAGTGAAAGATGATCTCTGTTCCACATATATGAACTGATTATGCTTGGCTTTTATCTCAAAAGTAGTAATGGGACAGTGCTTTTCATTGTTTCCAAGGCCCACTTTTTAGATTATGGAATACAGGGAAACCTGGGTGACAGGTGAACCAAACTGTCCTCTAGTACAGGTAAATGGGAGACACAGAACAAGTGTGGAAGGGAACAGAGTCATTAGCATCTTCTGCTTGAGGAACTGCCTCACTAAGCATAATAACAGGGCCAGTCCTCTCTGCCACTTGAGAACAGGCTGTGAATGCTGTCTGCAGACTGCAAAGACTTTTCCCCCCCAGAAATATCACTGCAAATCATATATTGGGCTTGCCTCAGATATGGGGTGAGTATTGTGGGCTGCAAATTCTCTGAATTTCATAGGATACATATGTGATAAATAAGAGAAAGTCAGTTATTACAGAAGACTTTATATTCCAATAAATGCAACTGAACTAGACAGACTCCTATTCCTTCAAAAACTTCATTTCTATATCTCAGAAATATACAGAACCTTATTCTGTGTTTTATTGAATATGATGATGACTAGTTTCTAGGATTTCTTAATAATAAATCCAAGTTATCTTAATTCCAACTTGTCATATAAAAGCTTATTAAAAATCCTATGTATATTAGTGTACAAGCATTTTCTCTGTGTTAGTGTCTGTGAAGTTATAAAGTTTGGAGCACTGGGAATATTGGCAAGGATTAAAATTTTAATAGCAGCAGTGCCTGACACTTTCTATCTGTTTCAAATTTCATTTCTTTTTATGAAGACGACAGCAGAATTTTTAGCAACTGTATAATGCCTATTCATGAAGCAGAAGAACAGCTGCTTGCAGAAAAGTTACATTTATATTTTAGAAAGTGCAAATTTCTTGTTCCCTAAATGAAGTCTAAGGTCGTTCTTTTTGTTCTGAAACATAGCATGGACATGATTTTGCTCTCCAGAGAATGGTGAACATTTCTGTCAGAATGTTTTTGATTGGTTGACCTTTTTCATAGATAAAAAGCCTCTGAAACTTTAAACAGATCTTCATAGTCAATAGATGGAAGGCCCTAAACTTGTTTGCTATGATATGTATGTATATGCCCATATAGAATCATAGAATAAGTACAAGCATGCTCATTCACTCATACACATCAGAACACACATACTCATACACAGAAAAAGAATACAGGTACTTATATTCCTTATCCATAGCAAATGCAGGAATTTAAAGCCAAGTGTGACAATTGGGCTTCTACAATTATGAATGTTCAACATGCCCATATTGATAATGGGCCATACCTTTCCCCAGTTCCAATCAGTGGTGAAGCCAGGGCATGGGATGACATTTGTAGGAATGGAAAGATAGAAGTTAACTGTGTGCTTAACAACTGCAGTAACACACATGGCCAACTACAGGAGACTGCCAAAAAATAACTGCAACCAGGGTCTAAAATTACATACTTGCACTATCTTTTCCAATGACATGGAGACTTCTATTCCCTTTCATGAGAGTATGAGTGGAATCCTCTTCATACCTTTCTAAATATGGAAACAATGGGGACTAAGATGATGGAGCTACTGGGAATGGGGTCTGCATGCACAGGCACATCTTGTTTCAGTGTTAGCCTTCATGCAAGCCACTCAAATACCCGATCAGAACTCCTGTGTTCTTCAGTATATAAATACGAGGTTGAAATTTCTTGCTGGCTTTGCCAATAGTCCTAAAAGCTAGAAGTACCATGCCATTTTGGACCCAGTTTTAAATCAGCTCATGCTTTAAACAAAGGTATTCTTCTTCACTTGTGATATATTCAGAGAAAGACTGAATTGCTGTCTTTTAGCATATCATTTTCTATTCACAAATAAGTGAAAGAGAGGGAAAGGTCCCTTCATTAAGAGCACTTACCTGTACAACCTTCTGTGATTGTACATCCACAATCAGCACTCTGTCCAACATGGGCTGAGTTACATATATGAACTTGTCTTTTACATTTGCAGCAGATGCCCAGACACATCGCTGGACTTCATCCCCTTCCACTTTTGGACAAACTTCATCCTAGAATTTAAAAAAGGAAGATAAATGTGTGTGTGTGTGTGTGTGTATAAAAACATATACATACAAATAAGTCATTTTGAAACAGTTATGCTTCTGCATGACTCAAAAACAAAGGAAATTATCTCGCTTGTACCATAAGAAATGACAACATTTGCACTATTACTGGAAATAAATGTACCAACTTCAAGTAAGAAATTCAGTTTCATCCAAGTTCATTGAGATTCCCATATCCCCCATCTTTTTTCCCCCCTAAAGTTGCCTAAACTGCACCTCTTTCTAGCAGAATGAGCAATGCACTAATTGTAAGTACAACATGATGTCATATATGTATTGATGTGCGTTTAGCCATTAGGTCAGTACCCAAAATAGCCAAATAAAAAAAAACAAATCAGGTAAGAGTTGTTGGAGGTTATTGGAAGGATGTCTTGCATCAGAGCCTGGAGTACCACAGCCAGTCAGAACATATATTATTGAGTTAGATGAACAAGGACAGAAGTTGATACACAGGAGCCTTCTGCTTTGATATCATGTTGTGTGTGATGGATTTGCTATAGTGGCTCATGCCACTTCACTTCATACAACCTGTAACAGAAATATTTTTACACCTGTGATATTCTGCCTCTCAATATTTGCAGCAGAGAAACAATTACTAACTACAACAAGGTGGATTCAGCTGTGTTTGCAGCACACTGACTGAAACCAACAGAACTGAAGTTCATTACATCTCATTCAATTCAGTGGATCTCCTGGAGCCTCACTCAGTCTGGATCCAAGCCAGTATTACTTTAAATCAAACATAAGATCATGGGGGAAGACACAAGTGCGTGCGCACGTGCGCGCGCACACACACACACACACACGTGTAGTATTTGTAGTATTTGCAAAAGTAGTGCTCGAGACACTCCTGGAGAGCAGAAGAGAGATATTTTTTAAGCTGAAATGCCACTTTATCCAATATAGCGGTTCTTGCTGGTTGCTGTTCAAAGGAAATACAAAACCAAGACAATGTATCACTTGTGTCTGGTCCTGACATAAATATAGGGATATTATTTCTAGGGAGGATTAGGAAGGTGTCTTGCCTGAAACCCTGATGAGCTGCCACTGCACTCTTGACAGTGCTGAACTAGCTGGACCAATGCTCTGATCTTATAGAAAGCAGCTTTCTGTGCACCTAACAAGGCTAGGGCAAAGGACAAGCTACTATGTAAAAAATGGGGTACCCAGTGCCATTTCTCAGTAGATATGAAGTAAATCTAGCACTACTACTAAATTAATTGTGTGCCAAATATTATAACAGTTCAAAGTAGGCTTGAAAACCCTTTAAACATTACTTTTTTAAAAAAATTGCTTGGCTCTGAAATGTGTCACATATGCCAAGATTTCACTTCATCTCTTCTTCATCTTATTACTAGGGACAGCTCATCAAAACAAAATTTTAGTGTACATCTGATGCTTATTTCTGACCTAATATCTTCTATTTGACATATCACAGCAGTCTGCTTTAGGAATACTTGTGGAGTGTCAGAGGATAATGACTTCAAGTGATGAATAAGCAGCAGGCAATGATGAGCTCTTAAGCAAATATCTTGTTTCTCTTTACAGAAACTTCTGAGAGAGAGAGAGAGAGAGAGAGAGAGAGAGAGAGAGAGAGAGAGAGAGGGAGAGAATGACACCTATGACAAGTATTGTATGACGGAATACTTGAAAGCATCCTTCTGTCTCACAAGATATGGCTTATTCCATTCTGTGGTATCTACATTTGATGTTTTTGCTTTGGTACACAAAGTAACCATACTCTGAAAGTCCACATGTCAAAATAAATCAGATATCAATTGCTCAGGCCTCCTTAGAATCTACTTGCTTATAAAGGAGGGTGGCAATCATTACTTGCAATTCCAAATGTCTGAAATATCAAGAGAAAACAAGTCTGTTAAAAATCATTCAACCGTGCAGTACTTTGGAAAAACAGATAATGCCTTTTGATTGACTTAACATAAAGCAGCAGTCAACATTGAAACTGAGGTATAAATTCATAGAAACATAGAAAAAGAGCGAGTCAGAAGGGGTCTCCCGGGCCATCTAGTCTGACCTCCGGCACCAGCCGGCTCCGCTCACGACATGCCACCATGTGCATGTCAATATAATTTAATCTTTTATAGGAACAGAGAAGACCAGATAATTTTTGCAGTTATGTTATGACATTGTGGTGGAGATTATTTACATTACCAATGGGTAAGAACATGAGAACCACCGTGTTGGTTCAGGCCAAGGGTCCAGCTAATTCAGCATTACATTTGCACATACCCATAGGAAACCCACAAGCAGGATTTGAATGCAGCAGCACCTTCCCATCCATTTCTTCCATTTATTGGTGTACATAAGCATACTTCCTCTGTTACTGGAGGTAACATATACAAACTATTAGCCATTGATAGCCTTCTCTCTCTCTCTCTCTCTCTCTCTCTCTCTCTCTCTCTCTCTCTCTCTGTATTTGGGATATTTCTAGCCCCTCCAATCACTATGCATTTCTGGATGACTCACAACATGAATCACCACTTTATCCAATACAGAAGTTATATTATCCATGAATTTGGCCAGTCCCATTTTTAATTTGTGGCCATCACTAGATCTGTGTAAGTGAACTTTATGGTTTAAATATGTGGGGGTATGAAGAGGGTAGTAAGCCCTCTGAATTGTCTTTTTGGTATATGTTGAAAACTTTGGACAGATTCTTGTGTGAAATGGATCACAAGTTTGGCATTCAGAAGAGCCCTTGTTCAGGCCTTGATATCTCCATTCAGAAAATCAGGTACCAGAAAGATCACTTCAAGGCAATTCAGAGAGCTGCTGCCACTCAGACAGTAAAGAGTCAGACAGACAAAAAGTCTGCCCTGAATGAGGCATCTTTCCATATTATCTGACACATAGTTGATGCAATGTCAGCTTCTATACTCTGATCATCACTGAGGCAAATTCATTTCGGTAGGCAAAGGAAACACAGACCCCGTGCCTCTCAGCAGAAAATTATTCTTCTGGACATTCTCAGGAACTGTACATAAGAATGAGGTCCAGAAGCAGAACTTATCTCCATCCTCAAGCTCTTCCTACCACCAGTTTCCTTCTCTCCCTCTTAGTAGTAAGGAAAGATTGATTAACTTCAAAAGAAACTGGGGAACAGCATGGAGATGGACACTACTACTATTCCTTCTGCTTCCCACTGAATCTTCTTTCAACAGCTCAGAAATAACTTGGTGTTATGCAAATATCCATACATTCTGTGCATCTATCTATATGCATTACAACTTCAGCAATATAGAATGCATAGACATTGATTAAAAGGATATTGAATGTCCATAGATAAATCTCTAGGGAGAACATTTTAGGCTACCACTGAAAAGTTCATGTGTCCAGGACCCAGAAACCTAATAAATGTTTATGACAGACCTACAAGCAGATCCTCTAAAGCCAATCTTAAGACTCTCTGGTTTGTATGGATGTAGGCGACCACCTTCAACACTTTAAACTGAGCCTGAAAACAAAATGGCAGGCAATGTAACTGATACATTGATATGTGCACCACGATTGTCGCACAATACCTCACAAGAATTCATACTCTTGTGCTGTGTGTCAAGGTAGTTCCATTAGGTAAGGCTGAACAGGAAATGTAAGGCATGGTGTCCAAGAACTGATTCAGCCACTCCCTACTATGGCAAACTAAAAAGGCAAGTTCACTACAATAATAATCGAGCCTGGATGTAACCATCCAGGCTCTGCTTCATCTAATGCTGTAGGTGGTGAATCATCCTAAGCTGATAAAAGATCCCCATTAGCAGTTCCTCTACAAACAGCAGGATGGCCAGGACTAGAAGAACCTACAAGCTTTGAACTTTGGCTTTCATGAATGAGTTGCAGTGATCACAGAACACATGCATTCGCTATTAAACATACATATCTCACTGGAGCATATATACACAATTCTTTGCATAACACTCATATTTTCAGGAAAAGAAGGGGGAGCTAGAAAGGGATGTGTACAGATAAGTCATCCTTTTTTCTTCCATCCATTAAGCTATGTCCAAAGCAAAGGAGAGGACAAGTGGATACTTTGAAAGCGGGGTGTGAGGGGCAGTTCCTCCAGCATCCTCACCAAAAGAATGGGATGGGGGAGAAGAGGGTGAGACTCAGTGCCACTTGATGCTGTTCTTCCACTTCTCATGGAAAGAAGCCAGTGAGATCTAGAACCCCTCAAGCCAAAAGCAATTCTCAGAATCAAGCACAGACCCTTTCCTCTGCTGACCTTCCCAGCAGTAACCACCACTGAAGACAATGTGATCTATTTTTGGTGATGAATTGATGAACTGCTGATGATAATGTGATTTACTTTTAATAGATATCCATACAAGTGCTATGGAAGACAATATGATTCCCTTCTAAGTAAGTGCCATTGAAAATATGACTTCCTTCTTGGTATCCAGGAATAGAACAGATTTTTGAGATAGTTGTTGCTTACAGGGGAAGGGAGGGGATGGGGAGCAGCAGTGCATTTACTGCCCAATATACTGGGCAAGTCACACACACACACACAGAGGGAGGGAGGGAGAAGCAGGGGGATCAGCAAGGAAGATAACCAGGGTTATTTCCTCGGAGTCTCTGCAGCTTTGCCAAAGCTTGATCAGACTCTTCTGCTTGGGGCTCCCCACCAGCCACTGCAGCCATTGCTCCTTCCTTGAAAAGACTGCCACAGCTTGAGCACATACTAGAGTAGGTATCTCAGAAAAATGCAGCATACAAAAATGTTTGCGATATAACTGGAATGTAATGGTAGGAATAGCATGAAGAAGATGGTTTGACGTAAGCATCATGTGACACATCAGTGAGCCAGACAGTACAATTAAAATGCCTAGTGTAGATCTCCTTAATCTTTGCTGAAACTCTACTTTCATTTCCAGCAAAAATGCCCTTCTCACTTATTTCTTAGTTACCTGATTGATTAATCTGACTGTAGATGACCCAGAAGTAGTTTTATAGTTGGAAACAGAATGTACAATGAAGAATTTTCTCTTTAAGGAAGGTAGTTTTAAAAAAAATCTGAATCATTAAATTTAATATTTTCTTTTTTCCATAGTCTCAAATGTAAGATTCCATTAAGGTTCCAGTGGTCAGATAATGGAATTTCCCCCCCTTAAATATAGGAACCAATCCTCTCCTTAATTAAAAAGTGATTGATATACCTTTTCCAATTTAGTTTCTTTATAAGGGGAACATCTGATAATATCTAATAAAAATGTTAATTTATTTCACTCCTTTTTGACTCTTCCTTAAGAAGAAAGTGTTCCAGTCTAATTCAAATCTACAGATAAAACAAAGAAAAAATATTTAGTTTTTCCCCCCAAAGAGTTTTCTGGGTGATAGGAAGAAATCTACAGAGAAAACTGATTTGCAAATTCAGGTGGCCTTTGTGTCTTTATCCAAACTACCTGAAGTCAGTATAATGACATTTTATAGAAAATTCTTTACACATTTTCTCAGAAGTCCCATTAAGATAAATGGGGCTTACTCCCAGGTAAGTGGATATATCATTGTAGGCTTAAACTCTAACCATTTACATTTTTACCTAGGGACAAATCTCACTTAACTCAATAGGACTTCAGCGGCAAGTAAAGGACTGAGCTTTGTAGAGTATGAAGCAGATTGTGTTAAGAGAATTCTAGAATCAGGCAAGTCTCTTTGGTAAGCTTTTGATTTTCTATATCTGAGCCAACATTGTAACAACTGTGCAAATGTATTTTATATATACCTTAACCTTTATTCTTCTGCTTCAGTTCAGCAAAATATGCCTATGCATAGAGGGATAGTCAAAATTGTGCTTAAATTCAAATACCATAAGCCAAATAATGTTGACTTAAGTTCACATTCCTACATCAGAAGTCTTTCACATCTAATGCTGAACTATCTTTTTGTACCGTGAACAGAAAAGACAAATCAAGCCTTCTGACTCGGCAGACAGTTGGGAAACTGGATTTCAGTTTTGCATGAAACTTACCAGGTCTGGTTCCCTATTCCCTCATCTTGGAAGAATTTTAGCCAGCTTTTACTGTGATTGAGTCACATGTGCTAGGATCTACCCATAGTTTATGATTCCAACTTGTTAACAAACTATGGTCTAAACAGGAAATTGACAAACTATATGGGCCATGGGGCAAGTTGACAATTTGGAAAAATCTCCTAGGGACCACCACAATGAATGCCATGAGAGATATGAAAAAAAACATATAACCTGCCCAGAAAACAGAACACAAAGTAGAAGTGAAATGTAAGACCAACACCCGTCACATTGGAACTCAGTTTCCAGCACCAACATATAGCTATGTTGTAAGCTGCTTGCAAGACCATTTTTTTTTTTTTTTAAGTGGAAGGGGTAGAGCAACTTGGCAATCACCAAGAAAGGTATCTGGGGGTGTGGAGATTGGTGCTAATGGGCGCTGGGTTGCTACCACAGCCTGAACTAACAAAACTTCAAACATAACAAGGAACTCCAGTTAGCTTAAAAGTGTAAGTGGACTCTTTCAATCTCTTTGTATTTCCCCTAATATGATGCACTCCAGAAGAATGGAATGGGGCATACATTTTTTCACTTTGCAAGTATGTGCATTTTACACTACCAAAGCAATGCATGAAGCAAAATACAGACGTATTTCAAAATCCATTATGTTTTTAAATGTTGTGATACAGTCCTACATTCACAAAATGTGTATGCTAGGTGAAAATAGCTATAATCTATACTAGGTGAAAATATCCATAGCATGGAAAATAATATACAGAATGGATCTTATTAGGGGGAATTGCTTCCCCCACTACAAGCACATAAGTACATAAAAGCATGCACATATTAGGAGAAATCCAGATGATAATCTCTGTGTAAACTGTAAACAGCCACACACATTAAAATAGAGATGTGACAAACTGAATGTAAACGTGGAAAAAATGCAAAATTTACCAAATGTTTAGTCCATTCCTGGGAAATGGGGAATGTGAGAGGGCAAAACTTGTTTGTATAGCACTAGATTATGGTTTAACTTCCACTAGGAATGCATCCATAATTTGAAAACAAAGGTGTCCTCCCACATGTGGAATATAAGGGCTGTTTTACACTATCACTTGAAAAAAGTGAAACAGAACCCAAACAGGTTTTCCCACGTCTAAAAGGTCTTCCAGATAAGCATGTGCAATTTCTTGATCAATGTGATACGTGAAAATTGCTGCGGAACTGCTATAGCACAGCATGCTGCAAGAAGGTGAGGAAGAGCACCTGCAGTTGCTGCCCTTGGGTTCCCAGTTCCTCAGATCAAGCCAATGTGCTGAACAGCCAATGCTCTGAGAGCAGGAGAGGCTATCAATACACTGATAAATTGAATTTGTAAGAATGTGGACTTTATATAGCCCGAGGGGTAGTCAAAGGGTGAATGCTTCTTAGTACTTGCATCTGAGGAAACTGTTCATCACATCAAAACATCTAATGTACTGTGTAGTAATATATACTTAGCTCAAAAAGCAGCTTGAAATCTGCACTCAGGAGCCAGCCTATGCATGAGAAATATGAGTATTAAAATAATGCATAATTCAATGAAATGGCAACATGCTTCCCTCCTCCATGGAGGGACCTCTGTTGAGAAAGATCCTTTTAAACACAGCATACTTGCCTGAAGGCTTGTTATATTCAAAGCAATGAGTAGAAAAATATTTTTCCCTTGCTACATGTTTCAACTTATGGAGCTACAGTGGATTTATAGGCACCATGCAAGGAGATGTAAAAAAAAATCCCATAGTAAAGCTGTATGACAAAAGAAATAAAAAGGGGGTAAAGAATAAGTGAGAGCTTATTGACACGGCAGTTTTCCCACTGCAAGGGGAGTTTGTAGACTCTCAGCTAGTGATAGATGACTGTATGGTATTCCTGTTTTGTGGTCAAGTTCATCTTGCCATGCATCTAAAAAGTTTTGTAGCTGTTTTTGTTGTTTGTTTGTTTTTGTTTTAGAGAAGTATGAGAATTTTATTTGAGCTCACAAGACAGTTGAACAAGTTCCATTTGCAGCCCTGCATACAGATACAAGCAGGTGAGCATTTTCTAAACAGTATTTGCAAGTTATCATGTATACAATCACATGAAAAATATGGGTTTTTTAAATCAAACAAGTAGTTTTCAGTTGCATAATTTTAAAATCGCAAAATTTTATGCATCAGCCTATGTGAAGAACTGTGCAGCTTTGGAAAATACACACATTTGTGGATTGGTTTTCCAGTTCCATTACATTTGATTTGTGCAGTTTTCTCATTGGCACAAATCAATCAGAAATTGCAAATGCCCACAGCAACTAATAACAATACGAAGCTGATTGGAGAATTTGGACTAGTGGGAGCTGGATCTGTTTACAGTTTTGGAGCTATAGGTTAAATGATCAGCTTATTCACATGGTGGGGTTTCTTGTTGCTCTCAGTCATAGGTTGACTATGGATAGGTGACAAATAAATAGATAAATGATAAGAATCTATTTTATAGAATCCAGAAGAAAGCACTACATGGAATTTTGTTTTCCAGTCACTGCTCATGGAATTCCCATACATGTAAGCTTAAGTCAGAATGTACCAGTACAATATTTAAAAGAACAGGAAGAATGCAGGTGGTGACCTTTCTAAAATTTGCAATCCTAATTCATAAACATTGTGTAGTACTGATATATGCCAATTTCATAGCATAACAGCTGGATTGCATGTGATATGATTACCTCAAGATGATACCAGGAATGGTCAGCTTTGTTGCTGCCTGCTATGGGAAACAAGTATGTTTTTAGTAGGAAAATTTATCACTAGATCTTTAATTACTGGTGGAAACCAATCTGTGTACTGAAACAAGATAAGGAAAGTGTTATTTGGGATAGTATAATATTGCTAATGGTGTCTGAAATGGTTTTTCCCAGCTTGCAAGATTTTTTAAACTGGTGAGCCAGACTGGAACCACTTTAGCATTTCCACGTTGGCATTGGGTAACTCCACAAGGAAGTAGAATGCACCACTGCCATTGCACTGTAAATGCACTTTGTGAAGAACCTCAGTTGCCTATGGAGGGTCTTCCTGTGCTTTGGAACTACGAGGAGACCTTTACTTGCTTCAGAAGACAAATGGCTCCATCTCTTAAATGTTCTCTCTGCTGCTATGAAAAGAGTTCTTTAAAAATGGAAAAGATAAAATTTTTAATTTGTTCAATGGCATAATCCAAAGGGGAGGCCTATAACCCCCTGCATCTCTGAACTGAGAGCATTAGGGGATCCTTTGTCAAGTAGAAAGCACTGAGGTGATCATCACCTTCTCCTTCCTCCCCCTCTACAAATCATCTGTGCAGCCAATTCCAGCTGAGACACTTGCTCTGGAGTGAAGGAGGCTAAAACACTTTCAGTTGGTAAAATGTTAAAATACTCCTTCAATAAGTAGGTTTTAAATTAGCCACCTCACAGGGTCGGGGGAAGAGCATTTTGGCTTATATTTAGTGATGTTGAACTAATTTTAGTGAAGAAGCACAAATCAAAGCTTGATTAGCTGCTGGAAGTATAATTATGTGCAGTAAAAAATTATCTAGCTGTTGAGCAGTGAATACATATGTATATTTTTAAAACTTTGGCAATGATCACTGTAGAAGCAAATTCAGCCAAAAGCTTTTCTTTTAATTTGAATGAACTTCAGTACATTAAGAACATTTGGGATAAAAGAATAGTTAATAGAATGTTTCTTTATCATATCTATTTATTTTTGAATTTGTATGCCACCTGCTAATCCAGAAGGATTGTTAAAGGCTACAAGATTCTTACAAGTCCAAAGTAAGAATGTAGGTAACCAAAAGTTGAAATACCATGAATGTGGATAGGCTACGCCAAAAGAATTCCAGAGAAATAGCCATATTAGCAAAAGCAACCAGTATATTAGTGGCATAAGATTTCATGAACTAGGACACATTTCACCATATTCATAAATAAATTCTTCAGTTCTCAAGTGTGTGTATCTGCATTCATGTATCTCTCTCTCATCTTCATTCACAGACTTCATACAGACCTGGCTAAAGAAAAATAATTTACAAAGCAATACAAGTATATATCTTCTCCTTCTGTAGTTCAAGCAAGGGCCTCCTCTTCGAGTGGAGGTCTACTGACAGAGAAGAGCAGGAGAATGACATTAATTGCTTCATCAGAATGTAGAGTATTTAAAGGAGCATTTTCAATACTTAGCACAGTCAAGCAAGGAGGAAAACCTGTAATTAGATGCTTAAAGATACTTGCCTGGAATCCAAGAAGCTTTTCACTTGGCTTAATATGTCTCTGGAATTCGCATTCTACTGGTTGTATCACTTTGATTCCATCTTCATAAAACACATAGAACATATTCCCAATTCCCAAACCTTAGGAAAAACATATTTAAATGTACAAAAATTAAACCAGCCAGAGGAAAAAAATAGCAAAGTCTTGACTGTTCTTGGCCAGACACCAATTTGTTAATGCACATGATGTTAATGCAACTAATCCTATGAGATTTTTGTATTATTATTATAGACCTAAACTGAAACTTCAATGAAATTCAGGAATTCACATCATAGGTCCCATGAGCAACAAAAGGGCTTCATGAATAACAATCTGGAAACATATGGCACACTTCAGAAAGCCCTTTTTATGTTAGAATAAAATGGAAATATAGTCTTTTGATTTTTTATTGTACTATTTTTGCAGGATGAAACAGGTGAAATAAGATTTCAAGATGACACATAAAAGAATCTTGTAGGGGTTGAGCTAGTCTGCATGTAGGACATTATTTGCAAGTATTTATTATGGCTTGCATATGCTGGCTCGTTTCTACATTACTGGGAAGTGCTTGCTTTCCTGCAAACTGTGGATCTGATTTTCAGTTTCCCCACTTCACACCTAAGCGACCTACCTGCCCCAATTAGAAGGTCTAGAGTATTAGGGAACTCTCTCAAACTGTGTGGACCAGAGGACTGCAGTAATTAAATGTAATGAGCAACACTCAGGTGTTGACTTGCAGGAACATTTTCCATGGCAAAGCCAACATGGCTGTACACACTAGCACTGGAGCAAGAGAATTCTGTCTTACCCTTTACTGCAAATTAATCACCCTAATTAGTCCATGGAAACCAAGGATGACCACAAATGTTCACAGAACCCTACAGCACTAGAACCAGTTATTGAATGATTATCATGCATGGTTTACACTCACAGAAGATATCATGGACCAACTTTGGTCTTGCAGGAAAACTCAACCCATTCAAGGGGATAACCTGACTATCTAAATGGCATTTCAGTGGGGTTACAGATGGCAGCAAAGTCCACATTGACTGGCCCAGCTGTATGAACCTAATTTGACCCAATTCATAATATGCTAAGTGGCACCGGAATTGTATATAATTAAAAATAACTTCCTCCGTGTCTCAGGGATGCCTGTATAATAAAGGTACTAGAACAATGAATACTGTTAATTGATCTGCCAAGCTAGCAAAGCTAGCAATGAGCCAGATGCACCTATCTCAATGCTGCACTTTATACTTCAGAAATTCAGTTGTTTTTATTAAGATGAAGATGAAATGAAGTGTGGAAAGAACATTTTTCAGTATCCAATGCATTTTCGATTAACTTTCATAGGGATGTAGAATTTTGTTTTTCTTCACACATTCTGCAAATGGATCCTGTTCATACTTTCAAATGAAAATATGAACAGGAATGCTATTTTTAAGAAATGTTCACATAAGTCCAAATTTGCAGCCCATGGTCAAAAGTTGGATAGTTTTAAAAGCATGTCAACTTCAATTTTCATGCTTTAGTTAACAAGGGTAGCAGAAGTGCACACTTTTAAAATACACACAGAAATGACCATTTTTTTCCCATTCAATGAGAACACTTCTCCCATTTGAACAAGCTGAAAGCAGGTCAAAAGTGACCAATCTAAACAACTTTTGAAGTGATTTTTTGAAAATTTAAGTGAGGTTGGAAGTTTTTTTTTTTTTTTCATTTTTTCCATTGCTAGGCACTCAGAAAGTCAACTGACTGAACCAGCAGACCGTCAATCCTCCAAGTCAGTTTGGGGGAACAAAGCCACACATGTTTGAAGAAATACAAACCAATGCAATTTTGAAGTTATCAGCTCCCTCTCTTCCCTTTCTAATATTTATTTGTTACATTTCTAGTTCAGAACTGAAAACACTCAATGTAGCTTAGAAAGACCAATTGAAAACCAATAACAACAAAATCATTTTTTAAAAATACAGGAACAGAAGTAGGTGAAAAACAGCAAAAAGAAAAAAATCTATAAGTCAAAGGTTTGTATAAAATATGTCTCCAGTGAGTGATATATCTTTTTATAGATTTTTTCAGAGTCTTATAGATTAGCACCTTACACTATAGTGCCTATGTTGAAATTCAGTGCATTACTATGATAAAAAACAACAACAACACCCAATGTAATTCAGCGGCATCCTCTGACAATTCTCTTAGAAACCCAAGTCCTTCACTGAATGCAGAGATCTGCTGTGTCAATTGTTTGCTTATATTGCTCACCAGAAAAAGGTCCTGTGTTTTTAGCAGTGATTGGGGCAATGATTCAACAGTCTCCCAACATTTTACTAGTAGAAACCAAACCATGCACAGTGTCAATAGTTTCTCAAATTAACAAGGGCTATCGGCATTGTGCAAATGCATGCACAATCTGCTACTGCAACATCAACAGGACTGGCTCATGGACATCACAGGGTTCTTCCCTCGGTCTGTAGAAAGCATCATCAAATGTGCTTTTTCCACAGCATGGAACATTTTCACTTACAGGCTGCTGATCAAGCAGCTTGTAAATGCATAAGAGAGAAAGCCAATAAAAAGGTTTCCCTATGAGTTGTCACCTTGTTTTCATGTAGAAATTACAGATCTTTATAAATAGAGAACTTTTGCAGAAATACTTATATTTTCTTTATTTTATATCGGATCTATGTAGTCAAGCTATTTTATCTGTTATTTTATCTCAAGTTGTGTTGGATCACTTATTGGCTGATTCCCCCCACCCCCAATCTGTTCCAAGAATCAATCTATACCATTGTTACAAACATTGTAAGGTTGTAGGTTTGTCTCTGGCACTTCAGGTCTTTTCCCCTCTAGACATATTAATAGCCCTTTGGATAGCATCTGAGGACCATGCAATTGTGCTTTAAATAAAATAGACATAGCCACTACAAGTAAAAAAGTAACCAATTATGACTGCCTTACCTACTTTGGCCCTTCAATGCATACGTTATTGTCCTCTAGAATTCAGTACAATTAACATTTAACATTGGCTGGATTTTGCCAAATATGAGTTTTGTTCCTTTTAAATGCTTTCCTGTCGAATGTCATATTTTAGAAAATAGAAGCGCTGACTCAATTCTTATGTGTCATATATCACAACATAAACATTCTGGCATATGCCAGTAGATTCTCCTGCCCCCCCCCCATCCCCTTCGCACAAACTTTCCACATGGGGCAGCTCGTGTGGCTTAGGGGTTACAATGCTGGAAGAAGTCTCACTTGGCCGTAAAGTTCACTATGTGTTTTTGGGCTAGTCACAGACTCTCAGCCAACCTGCCTCACAAGCTAAGAAGAACCTTGTAAGCCACCTTAGGTTCTTTGCAAGGGGAAGAAAGGTGGGGTATATGTGCAATGTAGTGGCAGTAGTAGTAGTAGTAGTGATGATGATTATGAGGTAAGCCATTTGGGTTATATTGGTTATTGTTCCTTGTTGTAAAAAGCAGGATATAAATTAAATTAATAAGTAAGTTTTAAAGAACAATACCTTTGTATCTCCAAGTATAAGACAACAGCAATTCTTTGTTACTCTAGGAGATGCACAATATCACACTCTCTTGTCAAAAGAAGAATAATTCACATTGTTGGGTTAATATTTTGACCAAAGATAAGCTGATTGGCTGAATGATTAGGACAGCAACAGGACGAGTTAAGGATTGGGTCCCATTGTAGAGTTTTAGCTGTAACTCAAATATACCCATGAAATTTTCAGAAATGTAATTTTATTGACATTGCAACCAAGCCTTTTTGCCCATCCGCCAAAATCACTATGATTTCTTTCATTATTGACATTGATATACTACATAACAGAATTAAAAGAAAAGGACAACTTATAAAGAATGAGAATGAATTACTAAATGTAATTAGTATGGCTACCATCTCCTAACAAAATAGTTAACATATATGAGACAAGCACATTATTACAGAATGAGAAAATTTAATATTAGTACCTTCCTCTCTCCACAGTATGTTTGCAACTGCAGCATGAAAGAGAGAAAGAACAGAAGACACAATTGGATATGAAAATTCAATGGAATGGCACATGCATTTCTAAAATAATGAATCTGAAACAAATTTGATTAATACAATAAATCCCAGTGGATATAATTTCATTTTATCTGACTCCTAAACATATACTTACTTGATATTTACTACTGGAATTAACCTATGTTGGCCTCCTTCAGTGAAGACTGTATCTCATCTAATATGAACAACACAGCTTTTAGTTTAGCAGAAATAAAGACAATGCAGGTACCACAGCTGCTCTTGTGCTTTTGTGTTGGGAATAAATGGTGGATTTGGGAGAGGAATATTTAACTGCACTTAACAGACGTGAACCACTAACAGAGATATCCATGAGCAGTGCACTGAAATGGCACTCCACAAATGGAACATGAGCATAATTCCTTTGAAGCTTCTGGGATATTTCCATGTGGCTTCAAGAGACAGAGCTGAAGGAAATAATTTTGTAGTATATTTACCTGAACTATGAACCTCTTAGTTCATAGAGATTAGGTATTTACATTTACCATTCCAAAATAAAACTCCAAATGGACTATCTATGTAATGATTCATTGGACTACCTATGCAATGGTTCTGTTCTGATTGCACAGTCAAGTAGCTAAAGATGTAACGATGACATGAATGGGAAAAACAAATATAATTTACACAATAATGCCCAGGTTAGCCCAAAACATTTGCTGCCTGGTACAGAGTACAAGAGGGTATGTTTGCATTCCATGACCAAGAGCTGACCAGACTGCACTTGTACCAATTTCTCTCCTGGTACCTTTTTCAGATGAGAAGATGGTGGGGGACCTAGAAGGTGCGTAATAGGAAGAAACATGTGCACACACACAGCAGCTTCAGCCACTCCACAATTATAAGGTAAGCTCAAATCCACAACCAAAAGATATTGGGGAAAAAGAACTGAAGAGCCTGCAAAGGAGAAAGGAAAATGGAAGCCTCTCTTATGCAGGAAGGAAGTTTTGGGAAACTGGAGAAGTAGCTTTGTCTACAGGGCAACAGAATTTTACAGAGAATAGGAACTACCCAGATTTAATCAGGTAAAATTCTTTTCTCTGAAAATTTCATAGATAGAATTTTTATCTTATTGTAATAACCATGGAATAATAATCTCAACAATAACAACAGCTGAATCTTGGATAAATAAACCCTTGATATCTTATGGCTTGCTTAAGAGCTTTGAAAGGAAATTTGACCCACAGAAAAGCTGTGCTGAAGACTGAGCCTCTTGTTGTGTCATTTTCAAAATGAAAAACCTTGCGTAGCTCTGCATACCTATGTACAACACAAAATGCCAGCCCAAATTATTCTCAAGGCAATGAGGTAAACAGGCTTTGTATACTATGTGATGCAAGAGAGAGTTTTTATAACACCCAGCAGAAGAAATGCAGGCTATAAATCAGAGTCAAAAAACCCTTCTAGCTTGATGTTGTGTGATAGGCAACAGACATGCTTGATTGGAGATGGTGGCCATGAACCTAGGAGGGCACTCGCATTCAGATCACATAACCTCTTCTTAGGTGATGAGACTTTGACATGCAAAAAAGTCCCTGGTGTTAGAAATTGATCTATTTAATGGTAGTGAAGAGGCACATTATTTTTTAAGCACAGCCTCTAGACACAAAATGCAGGAAGCAGATAATTTTCAGCTTGCAGTGGGTGAACAGATGAAAGGATTTATAGAACTTGCTTCATAGAATGTGACAGCGTCACAGCTGCTGAACTGGGTAACACGGGGAACTGTAATTGATGTTAAAGAATAAAAAATGCTGGATAAAATATTAATTGGGCATCAAATATTCAACTCATCCGTAAATTACTGCAAAATCCTTGGGTGACAAACTTTCCTCTCATTAGAGTAACAGGTAAATAACATGAAGTGTAGATGACCTGAAACAATATTCTATGAAAATATTCCAGATAAACTTCAATCATAAGATAAAATATCTTTATTGTCAAAGATATGTTTTTTGAAAAATTTGAAAAAATACCATTCATTAAAATGTCGATACGGTTTTCTAAAAAATGAAAATCGTTATCTGCAGTTTAACTTAAAGTATCATGAACATGACCTTGGAAATGCATTGCAGGAGTGTAGGCTGCATTTTCACACCATTTCAGTGTAATGGTAACAATAATGCTTAGTACAGCTTACAGCCTTTTCCCATGCTTTTGTCAAAAGCTTGCAAAAATTAAGAACAAGCACACAAAGGAATATGGACAGAATGCCCCTCCAGTTTGAAAAATAAATGACAATATCTGATCTGAAATGTCATTCTTCAGCTTTCAAGAAACTAGGAGATGTGTATATATACATATATATGCACACAAAACATTCCCAGGGTGCACCCATTCCTAGAGACCTATCAGTCAAAATATAAAGGGTGACTTCAGATGTTCCCTTGAGTTACCCATGCTTTTTTGGTTGCTACTTCTGGAACAATAAGCATATATGGAAGAGATGCATATAACACCTTGGCATTTTCTGTGTTTAGATGGACAGAACATGAGGGGTATAAGCAATAGGAATATGTGTGCTTTCTCATTCTACCTACAATGGGGAATGATTAACTCATGAAGCTTCTGTGGATGCTTTAGGTAAATGTCCAAAGCTGGCCTTTTCGACTGTGTTAGCTGGGATCACACCTGGGAACACATTCTATGATTAAATGAATTCACAAGGAGGTACCATCACTGTATACATTCATTAATCATTAGTGGCAAAAGAGAGGAAAACAACAGATCTGAGACATTAAAACAGTTGGGCCTTAATCCACTCCAGTGAATCTAGTCCTGCATAAGGGGCAATAGACCTCTGTTTTTCCTATTTCCATTCAAACCTCACATTCCCTGAAAAAGATGATGAAGTAAGGATGTGCAAGGAATCCATGTGAGAATCTATCAGATTCCCTATGCTTAGCTCCACAGACTCTGATCCATTTTGCAGCAGCCCTGAGTCTAAGTTCCTGGCAACCATGTCAGGGTTCATGAGGAACTTGCCAGGAATTGATCCCCTTGCCAAAGCAGATACCCTTTCCTATGCGTGCCATGGAGCTGCGGGCCACAGGAAGTGGGGAAAAAGTTTGGTTTCTGGGAAGGAAGTTGGGTATGCCTGCTCATGACACCCTTTCCTGCATCCTGCAGCCAACCCTGATGTAGAAGGTTTCCAGTTGCACATTCAGGGGTCCATGAGTCTTAATGGACTTTCTCTTGGCTTGGCTTGCTTTACACAACTTGGGTGAGCATGAGAGAAACTCTACTGAATGCAAGAGGGATGGATTCTGAGAAGGTTTGTCCAAGCCTAGGTATATGGGAGGCATACAGGTGCCTCCTATTTTGGATAATAATGTAACATGTCCATGTGGGGAATACAGTTCTTTTAGGTCTCATGGAAGGTCTACTGACTGCATTTAAGTCCATTGGCTACATAATAAATATAATTTTAAAATGATAATATTTTATCTGTCCTCTACACATATCCTTTTATTGCTTAACTCTCCATGGATTACTTACCTTGAATTATTTTTAGGCTGAAATGATAGCTTTAGTTCAAAACTGAGTATCAGCTCTGAATTTGACTCCTAAATTTGGTGATTACATGGAAGTGTCTCATGTGTGTGTTTGTGCACTGTTGACAGCCAGACAAACAGGCATGTTACAGTTGTACATAGGACCAATAGATACATTAGCACTATTACAGTAGGTTGTTCTTGTACTAATAGGGGTGTCAAGAGGGTTTACCAGATTATCATCTTTTTGTTAAAATTATATGAAGATATCAAAGAAGCTCAGCTCATGCCTTCATGTAGACATAAATGTAACAACTGCATGACAAAATGCTTGCACAGTGCTTTTCATTTACTTTAATCTTGAATTTCAATTTTGATGATGTATCATTATCATCTGAGAAGCACTGGCTTCTCTGGGGAAAAGGAATGCATCAGGAGTGTCCTATCTGCAAGAATCTCTCAGATAAATTATATCTTCCATTTTCTACCAAAGCCTCAGCTTAAGACTATTTATTTCCTTGCATTCTTGCTAACAGCAACAGGCATCACATAGTCCACCAAAGGTCTTATCCATCACTCTGTTTTTCTGCCCGCTATGAAAGACAGTATATTAATCTATCAACAAGCAACTCTGTAGGTTATTAAATCTTCAAAATCTAATCTCAAATTTAAAGTGTAACTACTTTACATGTAGACGCTTTGAAGATTTGTTTGTTAACACCTTCACGTCAGTCAATTTTGGCTTCTTAGTTTTGTTGTTGTTGCTGAAGAAATCCAGGCAAAGAGGAACTGAACCTTTGTATCTTTCACTTCATAAGAACTGTTTTCACATGCAACAAAATCTGGCCTTCCCAAGTTCTTCTTTAGGGGTAGCTATATTATATATAGGACTGCAGTAAGAGGTAAGTCAAACCTACATGCCATACGATGGAAATATTTTCAGTGTGCATTATTGCACATTCTCGAGTAACAGAAAACTTCCAAAACCAATAATATATTTAAGATGTATTCATTGTCAAATGTTGAAGGAATATACAAAACAGGGTCTCTAAAAGCAGTGGTCAGTCTTTAAAGAGCCCCTTCAAGCATTTTCAGTTTTGAAGGGGCTCTTAGAAAATTGGCCTCCAGTGAGCACCCCAGCCACAGATTTATAAGTTAACAATTCTGGCAAATTTGAAATAGGCAAATTTGAAATTCTGGCAAATTTGAAATTCTGGCAAATTTGAAATTAACTCAGGTTAATTGTGTGTACGCTAGAAAATTCAAAATGGCGGCAAGAAAAGCACAGCAGTGGTGCAAGCAGGCCACATGTTAATGCCAGGGTTATATAAAAGCAAATCTACAAATGATATCAACATACAATCTTGAGAAGCTTTAGAAACTTTCATATATTGTATTTCATTCTTTTTAAAATGTAAAATTACTTTTAGTCTTCCATTAAGGATAGAATCCTTCCAATTGTTTATATGGTTTTAGAAAAAGTAACAAAATGTAATGTCATTTTCATTGACATTCTAGCTCAGAAAACTTGGGCAGGAGCTTCTGGGATTCTCACTGTCATGCTGAACATGTAAAGCCAAAGCCAAAACTTTAGCCACCATGGGCTTCTTTATATGACGGGATTAACTGATACTTTATCACTGCTTCTGTTTTCATTACGGGAAGAAAATGCATTCCCCCCCACCAAAGTTTGTATTTTTTGGTTTTCTGTTCATTGTAATTATGTGTCATCAAGTCATCTCCAAACTGATGGTGACGGATTAATGCCCTCCAAAAAGTCTGAACCTTCCCAAGTCCATGTAAATTTAAGGCTGTGGATTCCTTTATGAAGTCAAGGCATCTCGTCTTCATATTCTATTTGATATATTCTTTCTATATGGTCTGACAATCAACCACAAGGTAATACTGGTACAAGGTAATAGATTCAATCTACAAAGTAATAGATCTGAAGTATGAAGGATTTGTGACTTTTCATGAGGCTAGTTTGAATTTCTTTTCTTGAAAAAAAAAACCCATGAAAATGTCTGGAAAACATGGAAAAGGCTCTAAAGAACAATGATATCATGAAAAGACCATGCACACTTCCATCATAACCATGCAATTATGCCTCATGTTGAAAAGATGCCAGTTGTTGTTTTTTTTCATATATTCACACAAAATGAAAAAAGCCCTAAGGCGTTTGTCATCATTATAATTCTATACCCAGTGGAATCTTGAAATATAAATACTAAATTTGATCTACTCATTAGGTAAGCAAGTGCTCCATTTAGACCAGTGATGGCAAACCTTTTAGAGACTGATTGCCCAAACTGCAACACAAAACCCACTTATTTATTGCAAAGTGCCAACACTACAATAAAACCTGAAAACTGAGGTTTTAGTATAGAACAAACAACTCACAACCAGTCCAAGCATCCTTGGCATCGCACTGACCAGCCATGCAAAAGTTCGGATGAGTCACAGCTAATGAGCTGTGGCTCGTGACATCACCGCCTGGTGCTGCTATTCTTTTCCGAGCATGTGCATGGCCCCTATGTGTGCTGTTATCTGATGGTTGGCTGCTGGGGCGAGGCAGGGGCAACTTGGGGCAACTTGGCTGCTGACAGAGAGGGCTCTGTGTGCCCGCTGTGGCACACATGCCATAGGTTCACCATCACTGCCCTAACCCTACCCTGGTGCACTAATATAGGGGTAAAATACCATTGAAAGGGGAGATTTTAAAAAAGCCATCCTTGAGTAGCTTTTTCTACACAGCTCATCATTTCTGCCCCTTTTAAACACATTCCAACCATCAACATCATAAAAGGACACCTCATTTTTCTAACCCTAACCCTACCCTGGTGCACACCCCTAAACCTAATATAGGGCTAAAGTTCCATTAAAAAGAGGGCGGTTTTGGAAAAGCCTTCCTTGAGTAGCTTTTTCTGCACAATTCAGCATTTCTGCCCATTCCAAACACATTACAATCATCAAAATCATTCCAGGACACCTCGCTTTTCTAACCCAAACCCTACCCTGGTGCACACCCCTAAACCTAATATAGGGCTAAAGTTCCATTAAAAAGAGGGCGGTTTCGGAAAAGCCTTCCTTGAGTAGCTTTTTCTGCACAGCTCATCATTTTCTAAATGTTGTTTTTTCTAACCCTAACCCAGTGATGGTGAACCTTTTAGAGATCAAGTACCCAAATTGCAATCCAAATCCCACTTATTTATCGCAATGTGCCAACACTGCAATAAAACCTGAAAAAATATATATAACCTTGGCAGTGCATGACTGGCCATGCGAAAGCTCGGATGAGCAGTGGCTAATGAGTTGCGGCTCATGACGCCATTGTCTGGTGCCGCTACTCCTTTCTGAGCATGCGCATGGGCCCATGTGCGCTGTTATCAGATGCTTGGCTGCTGGGGCAATTTTGGGGCAACTTGATTCACATGCTGACAGAGAGGGCTTTCCGTGTGGCACGCATGCTGTAGGTTCGCCACCACTGATCTAGATCATTAATGTAGGCGCTCTGAAAGAAAATCCTGACATGAGAATTCATTGCGAAAATTGTTAGGTGGCCCTAATAAAGTGAGATACTTTCTTTGACTGGAAAATATATGAGGTATTGTGTGTGTGTGTGTGTGTGTGTGTGTAAACATCAAATTGTGTTTATGAGAGCCATTGTAGTGTAGTGGGTAGAGAATTGGACTGGGATCTGAAAGAATGGGTGTGGGCCAGTCACAGACTCACATGATAACCTCTCCCACAGTGTTGTTAGGAGGATAAGATTAAGAGGAGAAGCAGATTATATAAACTGCCTTGAGTTACTTAAAGGAAAGTGGGGGATATAAATATAATAAATAAATGCATTTTAGTGCTCATCATGGAAATGACCAAAAGTTAAGTACTCTGAACTCTCATTTATTTCACTGGAAGTGGGTGCATCAGTTTCTCCACTGAAATAAATGAGAGTAAACTCAAAGTTCTTAAGAATGGAGGTTTCCAAGATTATCATGCCTTGTCAGGCTGTTGCTAGCAGGACAAGAGTAGCAAAGAGGACATATTTGCCTCTTCATTCTCCAAGTCTCAGTTTGTCTAGCTGGATCTTGGCCCCAGAGACAAAGACAGGCGTGAACATTCTTTGGTCCACATCCTTTTTCCACCCTGCCCACCTCTCTTTCCCCATCCTTCATATTGTCACTGAAGAATCACCAGGAATGGACTGATGTGGGGTTTTCTGCAGTGGTTGGGAGAAGCAGATAATGGAGAAATGGTCACAGCTACATCCATAGCCTGCAAGTGTGTTTATGGGAAGTAGTGGGGAGCTACCATATTTTATGGTTTCTATGACACTATCTGGATTGCCTCCTAAAATAGGCTGGACTGTGTATTGCAAATGTATAATCAAATCAGCATGTCTGCCATCTGACTCAATAAGACCAGGGTAAATAAGCAGTTAAGAGTCTTGGCACAATTAATGGGCATGCTCAAGTAAATGGCGGATTGAATCAGTATAACTCTTCAGATTTACAATTTGTGTTTTTAATCCTTTGGTTGTAACAGTCATTTCTACAACATAAACCCTAGCAATCAATTGAATCCAAAGTTCACAGCAAATGGCTGCTCAGTTCTTGTGCAAACTAAAGCCTAGGGACAAGGGAAAGACTAGAATTATCAGGCCTGAGCTTTACACTAAAGCTTTTATACTAAAAGAGACCTACCATAGGGAGGTCCTTAGAAGTGATTTATGTTCTTGTGTGCTGGCTAGTGATGTTCCAAATTAGCTTGATAGATGGGATGTTAGGCACTGAGAGATAGAAGTACATTTTTTTCCTGAGCTTTTGTGCTGTTTTCCAGTCTTAGGTAAAACATTTTTGTCTGCCTTGCTTTTTATGGCCTATACTTGCTGCATGCCTTACACAGTCAGATATACTGTTTATTTCATAAACATAAACAAGAACTTAATCAATTCTTTAGCTGTCTAAATGTTAAATTATAGCGATCAGGCTCATAGTATTAACAACTGACATTTTCACATGCCTAATACATCTTCAGTGCTCCTTTATTGTTTATATTGTGTTTTTAAGTCAATTAAGAGTTTCATTATCTTTACTATATCCAGCCTGAACAGCTATATGAGATAGGTTAGCATATATGTTGTTATGACAGAAAATGAGATCAAGCTATAGTGATTTTTGAAAAGCTGCTAAACGATTCAAGCAGGATTTGGACCTGTCACTCTAGCTGCCTTGAATGCTAACTGTCTGTCTGTCTTTCATCTATTTATGTATGCATGCATCCGTCCATGCATGTATCTATTACCTCTTTCCTTTTTTGATAGAAACTGGGGTAAAATACAATGAATATTCATTGTTCATCAGGATAAATGTCCAGGTGAACATATTTTGGAAAAAATGTTGCTTTTTCCCATTCCTTCACATACTAGCTAGTGATTAAAAATGACATACAGGGAAGGATCCAAACATTTAGTTTCTATCTAACTTGTAAAAAAAGACTGGCCACTAAAATTGAGTGGTTATCAGCATTTGAAAACAAGCCAAAACAATGCTCAGAATATCATTGAAATGTAGGAACAATGTATAATGGTGAAAGGAAGTCAGAGTTGTAAAAGGGTTGCAGAAGAAGGCAAGAGGAATACTAGACAGAGCTATTGGTGAAACATTTGGAAATAAGCACAGGAATTATTATTGCGCAGACTCAAACTTAATGAGAATAGACCTTAATCTATATTAGATCAATGCATGTTGAAATCTGTCTTCTAATCCTGAATGTTTTTGTCCTCTCACAAAAGGGGGGGAAAAGTAAGACTTGGTCCACTATTAAACTCCCAAGTCATTGAGGTGTACTCAAGACTCTGACCATAAGTGGTGGAAATTTTCAGTGGGCACAAACAGCACTGAAGAATGCAGTTTTCACAGTATTCTTACCGTCCATACAAAGTAGCTTAAAGCAACTTTAACTGCTCTGGTAACTTCCTGCTTGGATTACTGCAACGTGCTCTACGTGGGGCTGCCCTTGGAAATTTTCCAGATTCTGCAACTAGAACAGAATAGAGCTACCTGGCTGCTGACGGGGACCGGCCATTACTCTCACATAAAGCTGGTCCTCTACCAGCTCCACTGGCTTCCAGTTGAAGTCCAGGCCCAATTCAAGGTGCTGGTTTTGACCTATAAAGCCCTGAACAGCTTGGGACCAGGATACCTGAAGGAACATCTCCTTCCTTATATGCCCTCACACCCCTTAAGATCTGCAAGAGAAGCCCTGCTCTGGGAACCCTCTCTAAGAGAGGTAAAAAGGTTATCAACTCAGAATATGGCCTTCTCTTCCGTGGCGCCCAGACTCTGGAATGCACTTCCAGAGAGGTACGCCTGGTGCCAAGTTTTTACTCTTTTCGGTGCCAGGCCAAAACCTTTTTATTTAAACAGTATTTTAAAATTTAACAACTTTTAACGTTCAGTTGCTCTGTTTGCTCTGTGATTTATTGTGTGGTTCTGTTTCTATTATTTATTAGAAATGATTGTTTTAATTGTTCTTTTAAATATTATAAGCTGTCCTGAGATTTTGAATAATAGGATGGCATAGAAAAGCTTTAAATAAATAAAGCAAGCAAGCAAGCTAACGTCTGATATAATACTTGATTCTATTAATAGCATGCAATAAATGGGAATGCATATCAAAAACTATGTTATACAATTTGTGCTAAGTCTAGGAAACCATCAACATTCCCTTTGTAAGAAGTCCTTTTTGTAAGCAGTCCATGTTCCAGCATATTCTCAAATAAGAAAGTTGAACATATGACTGAATGGCCCCAACTTTTTCATTTTACATTTTCATCTTGAACATCAGACTTGTCCATTGTTCAGAATGTACTGTATGCTTTGATAAATATGGAAACTTCACTCACTCACTCAACAGAGGCTGCATTATTTCTGCCAATCTCTTATGTCATACTAAACATCATTTTGGATTGTCCTCCAACCATTAAGAGCAGCTTTTCAGAGAGTAGAGGTGCAGGCAGGACAGAGGTACAGAAGTCTTATTTTAAGATAGCATCTCTCACTGAACTTAGGATCCTAGCCAGAGTGATTTCAAATCTAATTCCAAACAGCTTTAACAGCCACCTAGTGTGTAAATGCATACTGGTATTTAAATTTCTTTAAATTGGCCAAGCAGTCTTGCTGACCTTACAAAAGACCCCTAATGTTCAGTTTGGCATGTGCCTGTGAATAAGTGAATGAGTGTATGTGAGCAGACAAGATCCAGGGAAAATAAGTACACAATCTTTATCTCTGAAATAAAGACCTCTCCCTTCTTTTAATCCAGCTGAACTTTTGGGAAGCTATTATTTTCTGCAGCAGTGGAGGAGATGTCAAGCAATCTTTCTAGAAAATACCTCGAGAAAATTAGTGATTTGCAGCTATATGAATTTGATCTAATGGAAATCTAGCATCCTATCAAAAAAATTACCAAAATATGTTATAGAACCATCAAACTTGTTCTTATCTATAGATTCACTAAAATTTATCATCACTTCCAAAAAATTATCTTGCTTTGTTAGCTGTCAGAGAATGTAAAAAAATGCTACATACGGGTCTTTCGTGCAGAATCTTCCACAAAAAGGGAAGAGATGTCTTCATCCACACCTGCTTCATTCTTTGCAATACAGGTGTATGCGCCTGTATCTTCATAACGTACATTGCTAATGTGGACTTCACTGCCATTTGCTGTACACAGAATAAGAAAGCAGTATGTGAGTTATGATTTTAGCAGTACTCCTGTGTTTGTAAGATTAAATAGGTAGCTTTTTACTTAGTCCAACCCATTTAAGGCACAATACTATGTACAATTAAACAGAGGAAAGTCCTACAATTCCAGCATGCTCCACCCAGCACAGGTAAAACTATGCAAAATATCATGTTTAATATATATGATCAGCATATAATCTGTATACAATACAGCCAATGAAGGATTTGCTTTACTTTATTATGGATCAGAAAAGCTATTTTAAAAGCCAAGTCTTTAAAAAATCCAAGGTTTAAAGGAAAATTCCAAATGGATTTCCTGTGTTTAGGAGTTCTACTATGTACTCTTTTTTCTGCTCACTAGCCTGATAGATTTGACTGCTGGGAAAGAAATCCAAGCCTCAGCAACTGATTTTCATAAATTAGACAGATAGCCTTGTCTGGGTGCAGATGGCTGTCCAGCTAAGCCACTCTGAACTCATTTAGTGCTTTGCACATGACAAGAAGCACATTGACTTTTCACATAACACCAAAAATACATGGGCAACCAGTGTGGTGGGTGCAGAATTGGTGTAAAAAGCTTCTATTGATTCTATTAAATAACAGGTAAACATTCTATACCTGCTGAATGCACCTGCATAGATAAAGTTAGTGTAGTTCTTGAAAATGGGTGAAAGTATTATTCATAACCTGAGCCAGCAAAACAGGGCATAGCTCTCCAGGGATTAAAACATACACTCACGTAATTTTTCGTCTGGGTGTGGGGCCTGTTAGAGGAAAGCCTGCTCGGCCCTTCCTTTATTACCAAGGTACATTTCAGTGCAGAAATGAACTATTCTCATCTCTAATACTATCCATGGACATATGTAGGACGCACAGTTAAGGCTCACTGGTGGGCCCCAGGCAAGAAATTTGGGAATATGTTCTATTTAGGGATGTGTGAGAAAAATTCACTCCATCTAGTTTGTCTGGTTTTTGTTCTTGTCTTGCTGTTTCAACAGATTTACCGAACTCACACCTTATGAACCTGAACACAATTTGTAGTCAGTAGCAGTTGCAAAACAAAAGGAAAAAAAGGATTGAACAACATTCACAAACATTCATTTGACAAAAATGAGCAAAGTAAAATGCAGAGAATCTTACTATAACCAATGGGTGCGTGTGTCCCTGTAAAATATGTGCTTTTAAAAATACATATGTTGCATACGTTACAGAAAAAGTATACAGATTTTTGTAGAAAATTGGAATTAGTTTTAAAGAAAAAATGGAAACAATTCTAAAACACATTTTTTTTAAATGTGGTAACAGGCTGGAATATGTTTGATCTTAAAACTCCAGCTCCCTTGGCCAGACCAAGATGAACTAACCCCATGTCTAGTCCTGATAGATGACTCTGTGACCTGCCTATTCTCATGCAGAAGCCTAGTTCTACATTCATTTCCACTGCATACTCAACTGCTGTGATTTTCTTAATTATGGGTATTTTTCCCCATAAAAATGAGAGCATATTCCCAGAAATTGAATGGCAGATGGCGCATAGGGAACATTGCTTGGTTTGGTCCCATGGATTCTCCCAAATGATGTTCTTCAGGATTTCATCTCATACCTCATGTTATTTGGTATCTACGTGAACCACTGAAGGAGTCATTTGGGGTTTTGGAGTGTGTTGCCATCATTGTTTCCATTTCTTGTATTCATCCTCAATTGGGAATGTTGTGATTGTGATAAATCAGTGCCTGGCTGTGTCGGTGGAGTGGTTAACTGTAAACTGAAGCTCAAGACTAAGATGCTGTTAGTGGGTGGTTCTCCTCACTGGATGGAGGTAAGTCAACCTTTTCTGGATGGGCTGCTCTGCTCTTAAAGGGGGTTCTTCTTGATCCATATTTTTCACTTGAGGCTCAGGTGGCCACAGCTTTGGCTATATCCTATACCTTATGGCCAAAGGCAATAGCCTGATTACAATAGTATATACTATTTAATAATAGTACGATAGTATATACTATGCTCATCTGTGAATTAGATGACACAATGAACTTTACCTGGGGCTGTTCCTGAAGACTGTACAGAATAATCTTTCCAATGAGACCTGCCCCGCAACAACACTGTTATCTCTTTAGTTCCAGGTTAAGATTACCCTCTGCTTCCAAATGTTTAACAGGACATGTCCATTGTTATAACAGGTCTAGCTTTTATTGAAATTGTTTTACTGTTTTAACCTGTTTAATTTTTTATATTTGAGTTTTATGGTGTATTTTATTGCATTTGCACTTTTATTGTCATCCTTTTTTACTATTGCACCTGTGTTTATGAATGGTTGTGAATGGGTCAGATTCTTTTGGTAGAGAAATGAAATTATCATAACCAGCAGCAGTAGCAGCAGCATGGCAATTTTTATTCACATGTCATTTGACCATTACAACGGTAGCAATTCCTATGAGGTTCTTGGATGCATTCTTTCAGCATGTTAAGGGGAGCTGAAGACAAGCATAATGAGTAACTTGTAGATCCCAAAACTGTCAGTTTTACTTATGAGGTGATGGAGTTAACATATCACACCTGCTGCTTAAAGCTCTGCCTGAAGCTATGATAAATAAATTACAGCAGTATAAAGGTTCACATTGTTCTCTGAAGTCTTTATAGTGCAAATAAAAAGACCTGCCTAGGACTTTAGAAAATCATTAAAACATTACTAAAATGTGTTTCCTTACCTTGAAGAGTTAACTGTTTGGATAACTTTGGAGTTATATCAATCCCATTCTTCAACCAACCAAGCACTGGATTGGGGATACCCTCAGCATGGCATCGAAGGCTAGCTGTCACCCCTGGCTCCCTTGCTTGGCTTTCAGGAAAGACTCTTATGACCGGTGGCACTGATCAGAGAAAAGCATAACACAACAAACTGAATATGAATTATTAAACAATAAAAATTAAAGCAATCGGTGCTCACAAGGCCCATACCTATATATCATGGCAAATTGGAAGAACACCTTCCAATACCTTACCTACATATTTCCAAAAGTCCGTTACTTCCACCATAAAACAAGATCATGCAATAGCACTGATTTCATGCAGACATATTTGCTGCTTGGCTTTTAGGCAGCCATCTGTTTGAATAGACTGCCCCTGAATCATTACATGTATTTTGCATGAGTTTATTTTACGTTTTTTAAGGACTGTGGTGGCCATGCTCCAGTGATCATGCTACATAGTGAAACCACAGCTTGAGTTATAAAATAATTAAAAAGAAGGTAGGAGATGAATAGCCCTTAGACCACCTTGTAAACATAATTCAATTTCCCTGCCAAAAACAAAAAAAAGACCTTTTCCCTCAAACATTTGGAAGAAATGAACTTTTGACTCCTTCAACTATATTCTATTTCTAGTCAAATTATAGAAACAATCCTTAAATGTGAATTTAAACACATAACATCTGTGTTTATCTGAATATTGAAGAGGGAAACCTGATTGAGGGAAAGCTAGGGAAAATGAAAAATCCAGAGGATAATTTATGAGTTCCAGAAGACATTTCTCAAAAGAAAAGAGAACAAAGAAAAAATTCTAAGCTTATTCTAAATCAAAATATAGAAAGTTTGCCCATCTCGTGTTCTCACTTTCCAAACTGAGAAAACCTGCAGTAGGGTCCTCAGAAAAGCATGAAGTGGTTAATCTGTGGTTCATATATTTCCTTGTATGTTCCCTTGGACTCATTGGAGGGTTGATTTTGCCTTAACTTTCCATATCCAGGCAGACCATTGTCACACAATTAGGTGTTTTATATGACTATAGAATCAAGGATGAGGTAAGGTTGCTTCTGACAACTTTCAGTACACATTGTCATCTTATGCAAAGCAATGTTCTTCAAAAAATGCAAGATGCATCAAGTTAAGTTAGTATCATGAACTGGTCATACAGAGTTCATCCACAGCTGGGGATCTCCTGTGAATATCATTCTCCTTTGCCACAGTATCCACCCTTTCTCTGCCACAGGCTATGGACGTTGCATTCTATTTGTAAAATATGTGCATGTATCATACCTGTAGAAGCAGTCAAAAGTCCATCTACTCAAAGTCAGAACAGTAGAACATTACATAATCCAAGATAAATTAATGTAAACTTAGTGAAATAATGTATTTTATTAACTGGATGCACTTATTCTTAATTGAAATAATTCATTGATCATGGACAGCCAACTCTCTGTTCCATGAGTCCAAGTGAAAACTACCAAAGTAGTACTCATTTTTCATATTTCCTCCCTGTGTCTTTCTGTTGCAACCAAGTGGAAATCCTATTTCTCTGTCTTTCTACACCAAGTCTGGCTCAAAGTTCTATAGGTTTTAAGGATCTGCTTTAGGTAGTGCAAGGATTATAAGTAACCTTCTTTCCAGGGAGCACAATATTTCAAATAAAAAAAATGAATTTTACAGAAGAAAAACATCAATGGCAAGTTTTAAATCTCAGTGGATACACACACATGCCTGGACACACATAGTGTGTAAGCAAAGAAAGCAAATAACCAAAGAAAAATGCATTCAGCTAGCCTGTTATGAGAGCAATTTGCTGAGGGAAATATATATATAATGAATTAATTAATTAATAATAATTAATTAACTGGAATGTGTCCCTATTTTATTCATGGCCCTGCCAAAAAAATATCTTATCACTACTGGGCCTTTTCCTCCAGCCACTTTTCTTTGCTCAAGGACTCTGACCTTCTTTCCTTCTGCCTTTCCTTTTTTTTTCTGAACATCTTCCTTTGCTTCATTAATTAAAAATTAATCTATTTTTGCTTCCCAATTTCAATCCAGGTAGTAGTTTCTGGTTCATTTCTACAAATGATGTCTTTGTTACCTGAGCTAATACTTTTTCTTCTTTCTATTGAATTTTTGTTGAATTGAATGATTTTCTAATCTTCTGAGCAAAACCTTTTGACCAATATATTCTAAACAGACTAGCATACAGACTGAAAAGGATTCAACTTTGCAATAGCCTGAAATCAGATGTGATATAAAAAAATAAGGATAATAGCCTGCGTATGGCTGTTTTGGATAATATTTAGGGATGCTTGAAAAAAATGGGAATCTTTAGATTTTTTAATGTTTTCATTCCCTTGGCCCAAATTCAGATTACTGCAGAAATAGGACAAAGTGGACTTATGCATTACTTATGTGCAGAAGTGACATGGACTGGAAACAGACTAATTTGGCAACTGCTAATGACATTATGGCAATTCATATGCTATAGAAAGAATAGAACATTTTAAAGAAGATATCACAAGCTGGAATTAAGATTGCTGGGAGAAATATCAACAACCTCAGATATGCAGATGATACCACTCTAATGGCAGAAAGTGAAGAGGAACTAAAGAGCCTCTTGATGCGAGTGAAAGAGGAGAGCGCAAAAGTTGGCTTGAAACTCAACATTAAGAAAACTAAGATCATGGCATCTGGTCCTCTCACTTCCTGGCAAATAGATGGGGAAGAAATGGAGGTAGTGACAGATTTTATTTTCCTGGGCTCCAAGATCACCACAGACGGGGACTGCAGCCAATTAAAAGACGCTTGCTTCTGGGGAGTAAGCTATGGCAAATCTAGACAGCATACTAAAAAGCAGAGACATCACCCTGCCAACAAAACTGCACATAGTCAAGGCTATGGTTTTCCCAGTGCAATGTATGGCTGTGAAAGCTGGACCATAAGGAAGGCTGAGCACAAAAGGATTGAGGCCTTTGAATTGTGGTGCTGGAGGAGACTCCTGCGAGTCCCTTGGACTGCAAGGTGGTCAGTCCTAGAGGAGATCAACCCTGACTGCTCTTTAGAAGGCCGGATGCTGAAGATGAAACTCAAATACTTTGGCCACCTAATGAGAAGGAAGGACTTCTTGGAGAAGAGCCTAATGCTGGGAACAATTGACAGCAAAAGAAAAAGGGGACGGCAGAGGATGAGGTGGCTACATGGAGTCATGGAAGCAGTCAACGTGAGCTTAAGTGGACACCGGGGGATGGTGGAGGACAGGAAGGCCTGGAGGAATGTTGTCCATGGGGTCGCGATGGGTCAGACACGACAAAGAAGATATAGCAACCTAAAAGTGGCAAATAGTGCCCTTTTTCTTCTCTCTCAATAAATCATGTGTAATCTCACCTTCATAAAGTTGTAACAAAGCAGGGACCTCAAGGATTCTTTTGGAATAATTAACAGTGTAATTATCATGCATGCAGAAGAACATACTATTGTGTTCAGTGGGACTTATTGCAAGTGAGGCTGTATAGGATTGCAGCCTGGAAAATATATTGAATTTAACATATGCTATTAATTAACATGATCATTGCCATCATCACTACCATCTCCATCTATTCCTTTGGCATTACTGCAAATCAAAAGAAACATCATGGGATTCCTAAGTGTCTATGGAAGCACAGTACTCATGTGCAATGGAAGCGATTCCTATGGGATTTATAGGACCCTGAACCTGGAAGTTTCTATGCATTTCCTTCATCCTCATCTGCCAAGTCAAGCTGCACAAGATCTATCCCAGGAAGGATTGTGCCCAATTAAATAAAGTAAATATCCGTTAACTGATTTTTGGCAATAATTTTGTTCACAATTTTTGTTTCACTAAATTTAACAAGAAGGTTCAAAAGTGGCACATAATTAATGAGAGGGAAAATCACATTCATAGCTGATCAGCACTCACCGGATTATATTGAGTCATTTATGACTGTAATATTACATGAGCTGGGATTTAAGGCAAAGCTATTGTGTGATGTAATTGTAAAATATGAGTTGCCGTCTACAAATGTACAACTGCATTAACAATAAAACCTTCTAATTAAAATGGATTACTTACTCCCATCTCTTCAGATTATTTACATCTACCATGTTTTCAACAGATCCCTATTAATTAAATTTTAATACTTAGATCATCTGATACTGTGTTCTTTCCAGACATAAATGTGGACTTCAAAGTGAAATTTATCTACTATTTCACAGGACAACTTGCTATACTGTAGAATAGTCTTCGCAAACTTGTTATCCCCCAGTTGTTTTGGACTTCATTTCTCATCAGCTCCAGCAAGCATGACCAATAGCAAGGAATGCTGGGAATTTTAGTCTAAAACTTCTGGAAAGAACAAGGTTGGGAAATGCTGGGTTACAATCCAAGAGGATCTAGTTCATGTCCAGTATGCAGGAAAGCAGACATATCCAGGAAATATGACTTGTATATGCTCAAACTGAATTACCACCTTTCTGAATTAAGTCCTGGAAAACTGTGGCTCCATCTCAATTCCATCTAAATAAACAATTTACCAAACTTAGCTCACCAAAGCTAAGTTTAATACTTATTGTTATAGTGGCAGTATGTTCCAAATTCAAGGTATCACTTTAATGTATGAGACAAATCAAAACTCTAAAATAATGTGAGTTCTCTTAAACATCATGTTTCTTCAATGACCACATGACATACCCAAACTACTGGAACAACAGCACTTGAACTCAACCCACTTTTTAAATAACAGAACAATCATTTTAAATCATTATTTTCTCAGGATTTCCAAATAAATAGTCATCTTCCATTTCTTGATTAAAATACATCAGGTTAAGTTTGATATTCCAGTACATTTTCTCTGTAAATTTATGCCATATGGAAAATATTATTTTCACCCATGATTTAGTTACTTCCTTTTGACTGATCAGCTATGAAAACAATGGCCATATGTGCTTGCCTACAAAGGAACCAAGTCCAGGTAAAAATGAGCAACCATTTGAAGGAAGAGCTGGACCTTGAGGATGCCCCTCACCATCACCAAATACCAAACTGGGCAAGTCCCAGGTTACCTGGCCAGTCTTCCAAACTATAGTGAGCTACACTGTAGTTCTATTTAAATTATTAAAATATATATTTGCATATATACACATGCTTTAGCACATGTACATTTTATGCTAATCTATGTCCATTTTCATAAGTAAGCACCTAACTTTAACATTTAACTAAGAGATAAACCATTGTTTAAAGTAGGAGGTACAGCTTGACAACGTTTCCTCCGCTACATAAAATCTGAGGTCATGTTTTGCTATGTAGTTATCAGTGAGAAGTCACCAGTGGTGGACTTTTCAAAAATAAAAATAAGATTTATAGCTTAATGTTTATATCTATCCCCTGCATTCTACTAAGCCAAGAGTGGTTTAACTAAACTTGTCTAGCTGGATTGTGCTTTGCTTCCTGAACAAGGTGGTTGTGCTTAAATTGCAGGCTTTTCCGGTTAGGAGTAATCCAGATACTTTATATTTCATGTGGGTGTTTTCTTAATGGAATTAAACAAACTGGTGCTTCTTGTTTTTAATTTTATATATATTTATATGTGCCTATATTCTTTAGTGAGATTCATCACCAAATATGTAAGCAGTTCAATTTGTCATTGTAAAGACTTCTCTGACTCTTGTACACACACAGGTCACTCACCTGCATATAAACTATTAAACTCCTCTTGCTCTGCTCTTATAGTTAAACCAGTTCTTATTGCACATGCCAACATTGCTACAGATGCAGAATCACCTTTCTAGGTGAAAGCAAATCCCTCAAGAGCAGTCAGAAAACCATTTGGATCCATGTGTCTCCTGGGATGGACAATCTTAGTCAGTCCTCAGCCCCTGTAGAGGCTCAGAAGCTCAATGAATCTAAACCTTACTAGGTGGTGATCTATTCATGTTAAAAACACTATATAAAGTTTCTCTACCCTCAAATACCATCAATTCTCCTCCCAACACAGATCAGATCCAAAGGAAGATTTGGATTTCAAATGTGAGACCCATGGGAAGCTAGGGAGACTCCATTAGCAACCACAGTAGGTTCAAGAAGGAAGAGGGCTGGGCAGGAGAACAGATGATTCACCAACAGGTTCCATCCTGCACACCGACCTTCAGATATGTACACTCAAAATTGGAAGATAGCATGATTGGACACCAGGTCAGAATTACAAATCACCACCAAAAGACCAAGGTTATCTGGTTTTGATTTTTTTTACATTTGTAGCCAAATGAAGAAAAGTAATTGCTCCCTTATTTCTTCTAGTTCTTTGTGAAACCCTTATAAGTATTTAAAAAAAATCTTTACAGAAATGTTGAATTTGAAAAGTTGAAGCCATTACCTGTTTCTCAATCCCATGGGAAGTTGGCCTCTGGCTGGGATTGCTCAAAGAAAATCCTTAAGTCCATGCCACACTAGTGCCCTGGGGTAGCTACAGCACAGCAAGAGGCTTTCTTGTTTTTAGATTACCCAGTTTTATGGATCTTGTTATTGTTAGCCACCAAGAGCATCTTTTTAATGGAAAGGCTGGGTATAAAATGTAACAAGCAAGCAGGCGAATAAATAATGTAACAGACATGAAATGAGCCTGGGGCATTTCCACCTAGCACCAAAATAGCAATAATATTGGCTGCACAGAAGCCTCCCATAACTGAGTGCCACAACCAAAAAAAGTTATCCCCTAGTTCTGGATTCCCAAAACTGGTGTCATTCAGTCAGCTGGGAATGCTGGGAGATTCAGGGCAACACATCTGAAGGACCGCAGGTGCCCAGGTTGATGTTTGTCACCCCTCTGGAGGATGAAGAACTTGATTAAAGGAATCAGCAGACAATTTTAAAGTGTAGGCAAATTAGTATGGAAATAGGCACTCAAAACAAACAAACAGAAAAAAACTACCTTGAAATATGTTAGCAACAGCAGACAAAGGGCACATGAAAACAAACCGGGCATGTTTTAATTAAGAAAGAAAGGATTCTTGTCAACTAATTAGATATTTTACCACACAATTGGTCAGGTTTTTTAATTCAGATATAAAAAGAACTTAGGTTATTTGAGAAAGAATACTAAATAGAAAACGATTTCCCAGTCTCTTTAAAATCTCCTTAATGCTGCTTTGCATTAAAGACCACAACAAACACACGCCCATAAAATCTTAAAAGTGAAAACATAGTTGTTGACATGTGAAGTATGAAAGATAAAAGATGAAAAAATAATTTCAACTATTATGAAATGAGATAACGTATTTTCGGATGTTACCCCACTGTTTATACGAAATGGACTCAGCATGATATGATTGTGCTGGTAACAAAGAAATGACTTTGATGCCTTGTGCATCTTGATAATAATCATAAGTAAAAGGAAAAGCATTGAACAGTTTCAGAAAGAGAAAATTAGATCTAACAAACTTTATAGTTGATTTATAGCTAGCAGTTGCTAGTTTCTAGTAAGGAGATCCCCTGGAGGGAATTTGAATGCACCTTGGTTTGGATCCAGACTGAACCAATTGAATCTGTGCATATACTTCATCCTAAGTGTGTGTGTGTAGGATATAAATCTTACTGAAAAACATCACTGGCTCAAAAGTTGCATACCTGATTACCTTGATACATACTTCCAGGACTGAATTGAAGAGTGACTTGAAGGGAAGGGACTGGGGGAAAAGGACAACCGGTCCTCAGAGCCTGAGTCTACAAGGCACCCTGTGAACTCATAACGTCTGGATCAGGAACTGAGTGAGTGTAGCTTCTGGGCCAGACTCCACTGATGGCTCAACGAACCCCAAATTGTTGAATGATTGCAAGCAGCATGCTCATTAGCAGCGGAAAGGTAACTGAGTGCCAAGGCTCAAGCCAAAGCTCTATCCCTTAAAAAAACAAAACAAAAAACAAAAACCCTTCCTTCTCTAGCAAGGAGTGGAACCTGTGAGGGTTGTTCAGGCTGAGGGACTGTATAAGAGCTTAGTCCTCAGTCAACAACAAAGCCTTCCTGGAACAAATAGCCATTTCTCTGCAACCTGTCAAGACTGCACCTTGTGTTCATTTTTGCCAGAATATTATACCCTTAATAAGAGTACATTGAATTAAGACTTTCTGCAGTAGTATGCAATAGTGCCAAAGTGGTACAGTGTGATTAGTGTTTGACTAGGAATGGGAAGAAGTTCAAATCCCATTCATTTACAAAAGCCATTGGGTACTTTTGGGATACTCTCTTTCTTTTGGGGTAAACGGAAGAAGAATGATGATGTAGGCTGCCCTGGGCTCCTTCAGGGAAAAGGAGAGACAGACAGACAAACAGTATGTCCTCCAATTCCATCAGCCAGTATAGGTGGATGTGGCAGGAAAGACTCCTTCCAGTGCTCATCTTGTCCAATGTTCCCAACAAGAAGTGTGCTGCCTCCAAGACAAGACACACACTAAAATCACCTGATTTTTCAAAGGAGGAAAAATGCTGCCCAGACAGTACAGCAGCTACAACTAAAGAGTAAGCAATGGATATGACAAATACAAGGAAGACTGTATTTTTAAATGGACTACTTCCACTCCATATCATCCTCATAATCCTGCAACTTCATAACCCCATGAGGTAGATTAGTAGAGAGTGAGAGACCAGCCCAAAGTCATTCAAATGTGTTGCATGGCCAAGTAGGGACAAGAACCCAATCTTCTGGGTCTGACATTTTGACCACCACACAGGGGCAAGCAGTATGTAAGGTATGGTGCGGAATGAGGATATTGTTCTCATTTGGGCACATGGGAAGGAAAGATAGAGCTGGAAGGCAGGACAGTGAGGAAAATGTCTCTTAGACTGCCTCAGGTACTGCTACTCATTCACTCCTACTTATGAGATCACAGAAGTTGTCAAGAATCTGGTGGTACAGAAGTTAGTGGCTCAGGTGCTCCCAATACTTAGGGATGTGAGTCTGACAGAAATGCTGGTTTTATTGAATCCAGCTTAGTCTACATTTCAGATTATAAGAACAGCCATCCATTGATGTACTCAATGAGACACCCTGTCTCGTATCCACCTTTTGTGTCAATGTGACAAATTAGGCAATGAGTAAAGGGATGTAATTCACAGATTACCTTGGCATTATTGTCATGGTGCAGGACCCTCACCCTTCAACCTGATCTGAAATGATTGTGAGGGCTTGGTACAGAAAAGTGTCATGCACCTTCCCCTTTCTTAGAATTCAATTCTCTTTGATGGTTCCAGGGTCTACAAGACTTGTGTTGCTATCGCCATGAAGATATCATGATGCTAGTACACTGTAGGTAGAAGCTGCTGGAACTGATTTATCTCTTAAATGGAGAAAGTCTTGATAAATAGGGATGCAGAGCTAAGTGACCTTAAGAAATCCAAGAATCCTGCAAAAGCTCAGTCACCATCTGTTTCTTGTTGGAGCAATACCCAAGGAAGCTTTTTTGGCCTCCAGCTTATAAGTTTCTGTGGTAATCTCTATCTCTGATTTTTTCCCTCTCTGAGAAATCTGAATCCCACTTAGCTGGAATCCAGATGAACCCCAGTTGTCACAACAGTCTAAACTCTCCCATAATGGACATCTGCAATCCAGACTCACAGTGTCTAGTAAGGACAGATGTTTCCTATGACATCTCTTAGGGTCTGAAACTGAAAAATTACTTCTTATGCATTACCATCACCTTTGTATGTAAACTGCAGACCTTTGAATGTGCATGATATTGTGATGTCTTTTAACAGAGTTAATGCAAATATTTAATTACATTAAAATGGTCCTTGGTTTTGTATATGCATTGTTTGAAAAAGAATGTCCCTTCTTAAATACCTACATGGTAGAAGACATATTTTTATTAAATATATTGATTTTCCTTAGGTAAGGTAGTAAATACTGTCCACATCAAAGAAGAAGATAATCTGTATTACTACCACTACATTACATTTTTATTCCATATGTAATAGTGTAGGGAGAAAAGCATAGCAAAAACAAAAGGGAACCATGGTTAATAGAACATTTAAAAGAATATAATGACAAAAACTGCTGCTGATCCATGTGAATGAAAACATACAATAGTAGAAAAGTGCTTAAAATCCAATTAAACCATGCTCAAAGTACTCTTATATTAGATCTTAAAGATCAACTAAGCCTCATTATCTCATTAACCTTCTTTTGAGTCTGCTGTTATGGAAGTGCCATTATATTAATTAATCAGTTTTCTGAACTATAAGTACTGACTTCCTTGCCCACATTTAGGAACAGACTGGTTAGATCTACAAACACAGCCCATTAAATTGCTGTTTTGTCTGACCAATGCATTAAGTTTCATATTTTGATTCATGGTAGCTCAAGTATTTAGAAGCAAAAGGTTTCATAAATGCATTATCTGATTTAATAAAAAAGCGGAGACAGAACTATCACTTCAGGAATACTGCAAAATCATTGTCACCCTGTGATTGCATTGAGTGTGTATGACTGCAAGGCATATCACATCCATCCAGAATCTATATCTTGACCTTCCACAACACCTCCTCCCCTTTGGGTGATAGATAGGCTTGGAGCTATCTGCATCCCATTTACATTCCATTGGTGTTTGATGCAGTATCTATCACACCAAGGAAATTTTGACAGCTTCCTGCCTGTACAGGAAGTGATGGTGATTGGTCATTGCCCAGCTGATAAATGTTCAGAGATAATCATTTTATCAAAGAAATCAAAATGCAGATTCAATCATTTTATGTATTGGGAGGGATCTTCAAAATAGCAGGAAAACCATTAACATTTTAAGCAGTTAAAGAGAGAAATGTCATTCATGTTACTGAATTCGAGTAGCTCTGTTCTGTGATGGCTTTTTGGAAGCATTAGACGGCTCAGAGTTTTAAGTCATATTTTCTTTACTATCATGACAATTTTTAATCAGGAAACCATGCCGTGTTATTGAAACGCAGCAGAGCTGTACATGTGCAATAACTTTATTAAGTTGTTATTCAAGGCCACCATTTCCATAAATGCCTATTATTGTGCAGACAGAATACTAAGCATGCAAACTGTTTCACTGTATTGAGAGCTTAAAGATTAGAATGAACAGACTTTGTGGTCTTTCTTTCTTATTATTTTCAAAAACAATTATTCAGGATTGCTACATGAAGTGATCAAAGTGTATTTTCACTGCACATTTCTTTGTAAATGAGAAATGTTAATGAAATTATATTACCCATATCTGTTTTTTTTTCTTTGACATTCACATAACATTACAGAAATCAACACAACCTACTAAATTAAGTCTAGAAACTATGGCACAATTGGCTACTAGAACGTCTTACCATTCACTTGAAGAATATGAATCTGATAAAGTTTATCATAGCCATCTGCATAGCAGCTGTAGTTTCCCATGTGAGTTGTAGTAATCTTAGTAATGTACAGGGATCCATCATCACCAAAATCCTAAAGTGAAAGAATAACAAGGTGATCACAATTGAAGATGTATAAGAATATTGCTTTGGTTAGGAAAGCATTGAAATTTGTTCCCTTTAAACATGAACAAGAGCTCATTTTCTTCCAGAAAGCGCTCACACTTTCCTGAACTTGTATTTACATTTTTAAAATGTCTCATTATATTTTAAACGTGTACTTTATAATGTGGTACTCCAATTCCCATCATTCCTGAACACTGGTCCAACAACACTTGGAGGGCCCTGGGGCAAATATAAAATAATACCAATGAATTTAAAGAATGTATACAAATTTTGAGATATCACTGGGTCAAGACCCTACTCAGTAGCAAAGCCATACTGGAAATGTATCAAGGCCATGAGGATAGCAGCTAATTTAATAATTAATTGGCAAATGATTAAAATGCTATGGAGCAAGATGCTTTAAGTAGTGATTCATTCTGTATTTTATTCTATTTTGTATTTTATTTTATATTTTATTGCTGTAACCCACCCGGGGAATCTGTATGGCTAATACGGCAGGCTAGAAATAAATAAATAAAGTAAGTAAGTAAGTAAGTAGCTACCATGACAATTTCCTCTTAAGCAAATTACTCTTGAAGCCAGGTACTTTCCCAGAATCTCAGCATTTTAAAAACATGACCTAACTTTAAGTCAGTCCTGTACAGTTTGTGATCTACCAAACAATCAGCAACCAGTTATATACAATGATCTACTGAAGAAGGTCCCCTCCTTCCTGCTAACAGACAAGCAAAATAATGCTAATGACGATGATGATGAGTCCTGCCCAGTTCTAACCGAGGCGACGGCTGTTTTGTGTAACGTTGCAAGGGATCTCATTTGGCACATTATTTGTAGTAGTATTACTTTGAAAGAACTACCGTATTTGGTACTTGAGTAACGGCTTTGCGTTGCATGTTCTTTTGGGTTTGTTTTTAAGTCATCCACTGTGAACCATGCGGCCCTGCAGGACAAGCAAAGCAAAATCATGGCCAGAGGACTTCCAAAGCAAAAGCCCATTGAAGGCGTTAAGGACATCCTGGTTATAGCCTCTGGGAAAGACGGCGTTGGGAAGTCAACCACTGCTGACAAAAGTAGTTGGCTTGCTTGATGCTGATGTATATGGGCCCTCAATACCAAAAATGATGAATTTGAAAGGAAGTCCAGAAGTGACACCAAAGAACTTAATGCGACCACTTGTGAATTATGGGATTACTTGTATGTCAATGGGTTTCTTAGTAGAAGAGACGGCACCAATTGTCTGGCAAGGCTTCATGGTAATGTCACCCATAGAGAAATTATTGAGACAGGTTGACTGGCAGCAACTGGATTATCTGGTAATTGACATGCCACCTGGGACAGGAGATGTGCAGCTGTCAATTTCACAGAATATCCCAACTGCAGACAGCTGAAAAGCGCCGGTGGCGGCCGGGGAGAACCAGCGTGCTGGACGGGGCACACCTCCTCCGCACCGCCAGGACATCACGTCGCCGCTCGGCAGCAATGCCCCTACGGGCTCCGGCTGCCGTGCCACCTTCCAGAGGCCAGCACCACTGGCCCACAAACACCAGCCAGGACCCAGGACCCGGTTCCGGCCCGCCCCGCCGCACGGGTGAGAGGCGTGCGGGACAGGGTGGGGCTTCAGGAGGGCCCTGCGGCCTAAAAGCGCCGGCGGCGGCCAGGGCCAGTGGCCGAAGGGTGATGGCCAAAGGGCAGTCGCCACCATTTGGGAGCTGTTCGGGGGCCGAGCGGGGGGCTGGGCTGGCCAGGGGCTTTGTTTGTGTGTTGTAATTGGCCCTCCTGCCAGGCTGTGCTTCTGTGATATTGTGCTGCTGCCGCCACTGAACTGGGACATACAGCCGAGGGAAGGGGGAGTTTTTTTTAACTGTTTTTATAATTTTATTGTATTTTAATCTGTTTTTATGGAGTCGTCCCTGGCCATGTCGACATTTGTGTTTCCTGGGGAGCGCGGGGGCACCGCCATTGAGGTGGTTTTGGGCAATGGACGTAACAGCGGTGGGGGCTTAATGTTTCCGTGCAGAAGAAGGAGGGACAGATGGTTGACACCTGTCCCTACTTCTGGTTTTGCCCCCAGCCAGAGGGTGCCAGGTAGTTTTGTCAACCGCCCCTCGGGCCTGACGGTGCTGTTGCTCAATGCCAGGTTGGTCAATAATAAATCTTCCCTCATCCATGACTTGATTGTGGATGAGGGGGCCGACCTGGCTTGCATCACGGAAACCTGGGCGGGAGAGGGGGAGCATGTTGCCCTCTCTCAACTGTGCCCGCCCAGCTATCTGGTTCAGCACTGTTCACGCCTGGAGGGGAGGGGGGTCGCTTTGGTTTAACGAGCCTCCATCTCTCTCACGGGACTTCCTGTCCCTTCGAGACCAGGGCTGGAGTGCCTCTACTTGGTGTTGGGTGCCCGAGACAGATTGGGGATTCTGTTGGTGTACCGGGCACCCTTCTGCCCAACAGTCTCCCTGCCTGAGCTGACGGAGACCGTCTCGGACCTGGTGTTGAGGACCCCCATGATGTTGGTCCTGGGGGACTTCAATCTCCATGCCGAGACTGGTCTGACCGGGGCGGCTCAGGACTTCATGGCCTCCATGACGGCCATGGGGCTGTCTCAACATGTCACCGGCCCGACCCATGAACGTGGTGCAAGGCCTGGTTTTCGAGTGGTGCAAGGCCTGGTTCGTCCAGGTCCTAAGGAAGATCTGGTTCCACCCTCAAAGGCCCACTGTGACGACTTTGCCAGGCATTTCAGGGAGAAAATCGCTCAGATTCGTCACGAGCTGGACACCACTAGTGAATCAGAGGTTTTTGGGGAGACACCAATGCTGCCATCTGGTCCAGAATTATTGGATGAATTTCAGTTATTGCGGCCTGATGATGTGGACAAGGTGCTTGGATGAGTACGTCCCACCACTTGCCTATTGAACCCTTGCCCGTCTTGGTTAATAAATAATTCCAAGCACAGGATTGGGATCTGGATCTTGGAAGTGGTTAACGCTTCTCTGAGGGAGGGTCAGGTGCCTGCCCCTTTAAAGGAGGCGGTAGTTCGACCGGTCCTGAAGAAGGCATCACTGGATCCAGAGATGGCCACTAACTATAGACCTGTGGCCAACATCCCGTTTCTGGGCAAGGTGTTAGAGCGGGTGGTGGCGGGACAACTCCAAGCACTCTTGGATGAAACTGATTATCTGGACCCATTTCAGTCTGGCTTCAGACCTGGGTATGGTACTGAATCTGCCTTGGTCGCCCTGTACGATGACCTGTGCAGGGAGAAGGACAGGGGGAGTGCGTCCCTGTTGGTTCTC